>NC_134093.1:114894263-115207120 GCF_000715075.1 Nicotiana tabacum
AGCTCAAATGCTGCCGAAAACCAGATGAAAAAAAAGAAGCTCAATTCTTCTTAGTTAATTATGTTCTAAATCAAATACTCCCTTCTTAGGTCAAACCCCTTATTTGCTCCTCTTTTTTTCTAACTTGTAATATTAATTTTAATGAAATTGAATGTTTACTAAGCCCTCTAGGGACAATGCTATTTCCTTTATTTAAAGCCCAGCCATTATACACCTATGCCCATCTCTCTCTCTCTCTCAGACACACACACAAAAACAAAAGCTCAAGAATTAATATAATGGCAGATATATTAAAAGCAGATCAACTTATTGAATGTGAAGAAGCACTATTTGACAAAGATGGAGATGGTTAGTAGTCTTCTTTTTCTTGAATGATTTGCTTTTCATTTATTTTCTTTCATTTATACTGTGTTTCACGGTATGTTGCATACATCACATCTTCTTGAGGTGCGGTACTTCCCGTATTCTGGTTGAATACGAAATGCTTCGTGCATCGAGCTGGCCGTTTTAATTATATACTGTGTTTCTTTCTTTTAAAAATCTCAAACATGACATTCATATATATGGTCTAACCAAGAACTGGATTTCATTGTTTTTTTTAGTAACACTTTGACAATGTGTTTTTAAGATGCATTTTATGTACAGGCTGCATTACAATTGAAGAATTGGCGACTGTGATTAGATCATTGGATCAAAATCCAACAGAGGAAGAGCTGTATCGTATGATTAGTGAAGTTGATGCTGATGAGAATGGAATCATTGAATTTACTGAATTCCTCAACCTCATCACACAAAAAATGAAGGTAAAAAGTTAATCGCATTGGGTATTTATACTTAACCATATCAACTTACTGTTGTTAAGTGGGCATTCCGGTACACAAAGTATCTCGCGCTTACGCAAGGTTCGAAAAATGGCCGCAGGGGTGTGATACACACAGCCTACGCGGCTCGAACCAGTAACTTATAGGTTACACAAAAATAACTTTACCGTTGCTCCAACACTCTCCTTAAATTGAAAAAAATTATTTTCTTATATATATGTATAATATTGTTATTTTTTGTTTTTCCTATGCAGGAGACTGATGCAGAGGAGGAACTAAAAGAAGCTTTTAAGGTGTTTGACAAAGATCAAAATGGTTACATTTCAGCTAACGATGTGAGTCTGTATTTTTTTGAATTTCGTGTTTTTATTGTTGTTATTATGTTGATTTTGAAAAATTAACCTTTAATTTATGCTTTTAAAAAAAATTATATAACTTTTTTCAAGTACTCTTATAATCTTCTTCTTTTTTCGTAGTCAATCATGTACGGTATGTACTCATATTGTTCTTGAAGATCAGTCAAAAAGATAAAAATGTTTTTTAATCAAAAGGAATATTTACGAATAACAAATTGTCACTAAATATTATTACTTCCGTTTTAATTTAGATGAGATAGTTTGACTCGGTACGAAGTTTAAGAAAAAAAAGAAGATTTTTGAAATTTGTGGTCTTAAAAGCTTAAGGGATAAATATTTTGTGGGTCATGACATTTATGTGGTTATTAAAACTTCTCATTAAGGGTAAAATGAGTAAAATGAAGAGTTTAAAGTTGAATTATTTTCAATTATAAAAATTTATTATTTTTTTAACGAATTAATAAAAAAAGTGTATCATCTAAATAGAAACAGAGCAAATAATTAAAACAATCTTTCTTATCATAAAATAATAGCTAAGGGTTAGTGCAAAGGAGTTAAACTACATAAGGAGAAGGTGAGGAGTTCACATGTTAATTTTATCTATCATTATCATAAAATATTCTTATGTTTACAGTTGTTCTGTTTCAAATCCTAGATATTTATTAGCTTATCTCTTTAAAACCAATCTGTCGTACAATGAATTTTTCCACAGTTCACACTGAACAATGCACTTGCTCCTTTTGACTTTTTATTATTTATTATTTCTTCCGTCTCAAATTAGTTGTCATATTTCGCTCGTCGAGAATCAATTTGGCTATATTTAAAACTAAATTAATATAGATTAACTCAATATTTTAAAACTAAGATTTAAATATTCAAAAATTATATGATATGATAGAAAATATTTTTAAAATTATTAGTCAAAATTCACATATTTTGACACTCGAGAAGTAAAACATGACAACTAATTTTGGACGGAGTGAGTAATTATCTAAGAAGTTTTTTATACACTATGATTAAAAAATATTTATATAATTAAGTCACTTATAAGATAATTACAGCTAAATTATTTGATGAACATTAACTGATAACCTAATAAAAATAGTAGTAACTAATAAAGTAACATACAATCTTATGTTAAAATTATAAAAATATTCTTTAAATTGTTAGTATATATAATTTAAATCCGTTAAAATATGTTTATGAATCTGCGCAGCTGAGGCACGTGATGATTAACCTAGGGGAAAAACTAACAGATGAAGAGGCAGAGCAGATGATTAAAGAAGCAGATTTGGATGGGGATGGTCAAGTCAACTTTGATGATTTTGTTAAAATGATGACCGTTGGATAGAAGCTTGATGATAAAAAATGTTTTTTTTTTTACTTAATTAGTGTTATTTTATTATTTGTATTATTGTATTAGCTGTTATCTATGTCAGTGTTACAACCAAGGAATTAATTGTAGGATTATTTGATTAACTATTAGACTCTGAAAATTGTAATCAAATGCAGTGGTGGAGCTGGAGTTTAGGTTACGAGTTTGATCGAACGTAATAGCTTTGGTTCAAAACTTCATATCATATATTTGTCTTAAGAAAATTTATTGAATATGTACAAATCAATAATTTAGAATCTAGTAATTTAATAGGACTAGAATCTAAACTTGTAAGCTTCAAATTCTGACTCTGCTTATGATCAAATGACCTCTTATTTTAGTTTTTATAATATATAAAAATAAGTACTCTATTTGTTTTAATTTATGTGACATAGTTCGATTTAGCTCGAAATTTAAAAAAGAAAGAATTTTTTTTAAAATTTGTGGTCTAAAACACGCTATAACACTTGTTTCGTAATAAAAGTTTCTCACTGAAAGTAAAATAAGAAATTTAAAGTTAAATTATTTTTAATTATAAAGCGTGATATATTAATAGAAAATAGTGTCACATAAATTAAGAATGAAAGTGTATAATATATTCAGCCAAGTTTGTTATCGGTATTACTTGGTCAACTGATTATCAATGGAACTCCTCCTACTTTCATCTTACAAATAATAGTCTATAAATAATTTGTTTTGTTTCTTATTTAATTTGCACATTATAACTTAAGAGTTAAAAAGGAACTTACTTTTCTTTTTAACGTTTTATGTTTTACTTTAACCCTTTTTCATGTGTGATTTTTTGATTTATAAATCTTGCTATAGGAACTAATTAAATTAATTTGTGTAGCCATACAACTCGAATAATTAATTTGACCCTTCCAATAGTTGCATAAAAAAGTATCTTCAAGATGGAAAGAATATAAACAATGAAAACAATAGCACCAATAATAATATTATAATAATCGCTATTGTGGTAGAGTAGTAAATACTCATATATCGTTAATCAGATATTATAGATTCAATCCTTGAGCATGAAATTATCTTTGGTAGGTAATTTTTTACCCTCTAAGTGAGACTTTTCCGACAAAATTTGAATTTATCGTATCCCAAAATGGATATCAGATAGACTAAAAATATATTATAATAGACTTAATTTTAGCAACAATAATAATATTAGTAATAGCAATAATAGACTTGTCATTTGAAGGAAAAGAAAAGAGAAAGACTTTGTATTGGTTTATATAAGTCAAGCCACATCCTTCTACTAAGAAGTGTCACATGTCAAACCAATTAAAAGCATTTACTTCTTCACATCCCTGAATTTTGGTGGCATTGTGTTTAATTAATTTAAATTTTTGACCTTAGTTTTTCTCAGAACAAGTCAATAACTTATAACCATAAGTTCTTTCCTTTATACCTTTTTGAGTTAATTTTTTAAAATTACACAGACATAATACTCGTGTGTACTTTATTGTTAATATGGAGAAGTACAAGTAAGGATGAAAAAATATTTGTTTTAAAATTAAGAAATTAAAAAAAAATCAAATATGTTATGTTTATTACAGAACTTATAGTGTATTCTATGACAATATTACATACGACAAAACTATAATACTAACATATAATTTATAAATAAATAAAAAAGTAGAGTTAGCAAACCCACTTTCTTTGAGTAGGTTATGACTTATTTTATTTCATATAACTATCAATTAGTCGTCAACTAATTTCACTAAGGCACGTTAACTAGTCTACTAGCAATCGTCATAGTTTTTGATATGAAGATAGTTAGGATTTGCTACGAAAATATGACAATTACCAGAATTTTTCATATAGTGATTATTAGGATTTGCCACAAAACATGACAGCCGTCAGAAACTTGTATATAGTAATCACCAGAAATTACAAAAACATGACAGCCGTCAGAAATTATCATACGGTGATTACTAGAATTTGCCATAAAAAATGACAACCGTTAGTATTTTTCATATGAGAAAATCCTTGCAGCGAAATTATTTTATTAAATAAATTTTAAGGAGGTCAAAATATAAGCAATGGTTCTAAAAAGATTCATCTGGTGTAAATTTTAATAAAATAAATTGATTTTACAAACATATTATAATCTTCTCTTACGGGGTAAGCTAATGAGCAATGAGTCGAGTCTTTTACTTCTTGCTTGAGGTTTACTTCTTTCATGCTTCAACAACTCCACGTATGTCTTTTGACTACAAAATTTAAATACTTTTCTTCTCACTCGTTGAAGGTGTGATGTGATGAATATAATTTCTTCGCCCTTAATTATAAATCCCGTGCTCGAATACTAGAAATAAAAAAATCTCCGATAGGAGCACTTCTCTTTTAAATAGGTTTTGCGAAACACTAATCTGAATTAGTTGAGTTAGTAGTTTCCAATATCAAATGATTACAAAAAAAAAGTTTCAAATAGGCTTTTTGGTACGTCTGAAAAGTGAAATTCAAAAATAGCCAGATTTACAAATGGTAATTGAAAAATAGTTACAGTTTCAAAAATAATCGAAATTTAGTCACTTTTCATGTAAAGATAAATCTGAACGAAAACACTGTTCAAAATCCGAAAAATATTCCAGCATAATATACTGGAGTTCGAATTTTTTACATGTGAACTTCCAGCATAATATACTGGAGTTCCAGCATAATATACTGGCCCAACATAATATGCTGGAAGTTCATACACAGGTGCTCCAATCTCCAATATATTATGCTGGAACTTTCCGTGTTGCAGCAAAATAGTGGCTATTTTTCAATAATTTTGCAAACGCTGGCTATTTTCCAATTATCATTCCAAAAACTGGCTAGCCCGTGCTATTTTTACAAGTTTTTCATGTTTGAGTGGTGTATGCTTGTATGGGTATGTCTCTTGACTATAAAATTTAAATACCTTCCTTTCCTACTCCTCGAGGAAATGGTGGAATGAATGCGATTTCTTCATTCTTAATCAGACGTCTCGAGTTCGAATTTTATAAATGATATTTTTTATAGGAGTGCTCAGGGGCAGCCCGATGGTAAGGCAACTCAAGCAACCGCTTGAGGCCCTATATCTATGGGGGCCCAAAATTTTCTAATATTAAATAGTTGCATATGATAATTTTTAAAAGAAAATTACTAATATATCAAAAAACAATGTATTTTTCATGAAAAAAGAAATAAGAGATAATATGGTAATATGAATAGTTACTTTTGGGATTCAGCCCTAAACTTTAGGTGTGAATATGTACTTCTTTATACACTATCATCATTATCATGAGACTCATATTAGTTGATTACTTTGTTTTTCTTTACAAGTCCACTATCTCATAAAACATTCCGTCAAGTAAGATAGCAAAATGGCAATTGCAACCCTTTTTTGTCAAGCTTTCCCGGCATTGCACCAAAAATATTGAAGCAACAAAAGTAATATCAAGTTATCTATAACTGTTTGTTAAACCAGGTTCAATTGTTCCGTACTTTTCTTATTACTTTGCATCTATAATTTGTTATTTTTTGATATCTTTTGTTTGTAAGTATATGTATCATCCTTTTATTTATTTATTATGAATTTTAATATGTCAACAAGAAAATATGAATCCGCGTATTAAAAATGCCAAAAAATGGAAGAATTAGAACTTTAATACAATCCCAAAAAGGAGCGCTTGACAAATTTTTAGCGAACAATAAAAATTTTAAATAAAAAATTAGGAAAAATTTTGTGGTAGATGAACAAATCACTAATATAGTTGAGTTAGACGACAATGGAATCCAAGAAAAAGAAGAAGAAATTGGTGAGTCACAGATTTTTTAGAAAATCAGGAAATCCTAAAAGAATTGAATAATAATCCTAGAAAGTGAAAACATATATAATCCTAGTCAAGAAATCGATTATAAATAAATTATAAATAATTTTACATCTCAAAAAACTAGAAAAATAAACTTTAAATAAAATTTTACTAAATGAGTTTTTTAATACCGAAAAACTTAGGGGCCATCATTGAAATTTGGTTTTAGGCCCCAAACACCGATGGGCCGCCCAGGGAGTGCTTCCTTCTCTAATCGGCGTTGCGTACTCAGAATTTGAATTAGTCAAGTTACACACAAAAAAATTCATGTAGGCTTTTTCATTTAGTCTTAGCCAGAGATTTCGAATTCGAACCCTAGGAATAAATTATTTATTTGGTAGGAGTTCTTTCAGCTTAGATAAGTCTTGTTAAGCGCTAATCCAAAATAGTCAAGTTAGTATGATCGGACACGAAAAATCTCATGTACGTTTTTGGCTCATTTGAAAAGTTTTCCATACTTGACTGGTGTGTGTGTCTTTTGACTACAAAATACCTTGCTTCCCACTCCTGAAAAAGAAAAGAACAGAACAAAGAAATAATTCATGTTGAACATTTCATCTGCCGAAACGAGTCAAGTGAAATCTAATTTTTTGAATTAATTATAATTAACTAAGAAGTATTTAATTGATAATAGTAATTGAAAAAGGGGCACAGAAAAAGCGAAAGCGAACAAAAATCATAAAGTAAATGCGAGAATTATAAAAGAGACAATAATATTTTTTGTATGTTTCCCACCCGATGTCTGGTACCCGCATTGATGCCCGACTATATTCGGATTCACGTCGCGAAGGGCCTCATTCGGGGGAAACGCTCCCTACCAAAGATTTTTTTCATACCAAGACTCGAACCCGAAACTCATGATTAAGGGAAAAATAGCCCCATCCGTTGAAGCACATCCTTTGGCGGTAAGAGACAAATATAAAATATCATATTCTTGTGATATACAAAGAATAATGTAGCAAAAGTCTTGGTTTATTTTCTCAACTAAACCAAGGTACAAACTAGTAACATGCATAAGCAAAGGGAATAGAACTACAGATCAAGTAGAAAATACAAACTGAAAATCAAATTAAACTGCATTCTATTACTCTGTCTTTGGCTTCAAATTTTGCCAATTCAGATTGCTAAGGTATTGTTTCTTCACAAAAGGTGTTCTCCTGACAAACCATCCAATCAGGAAAGATGCAGAGCAAAGGAAATACAAGTTAACCATAGCCAATAACTCAACCTAGTTGTTCCTGCACCAACGGCGGAGGCAGGATTTTACCGATGATTCAAAATATTAAAAAAATGTAAACACGTCAGGAAGTAGTGGCGGAGTCACATTGAACCAAGGGGTGTCAATCGATACCCCTTCACCGGAAAATTACATAGTATTGCTAGATAATTTTTTTGATTTATGTATTTTTTACTATACGTTGACCCTCTTGATTTTTCGGTGTATCTAATTTTTTATATTTTGACACCCCTTAGTAAAAATTCTGGCTCTGCCACTACCAGAAAGCCAGAAAATTTTGACCT
The DNA here is from genome assembly GCF_000715075.1 of Nicotiana tabacum. Taxonomy (NCBI): domain Eukaryota; kingdom Viridiplantae; phylum Streptophyta; class Magnoliopsida; order Solanales; family Solanaceae; genus Nicotiana; species Nicotiana tabacum. The sequence continues at coordinate 114,902,188 of NC_134093.1, forward strand.
TATATACATATTAGAATTTTTTAATAAAGGAGATTCAAAAGAAACCCCTTTTTGGTTTCCTAGCTCCGCCCTGGAGGCCTCCCAAAACTTGTAGCATAGTCACTTGTGAAAATAGAATGGGCTAGCCAATTTTCGCATTGATTATCAAAAAATAAGCAGCGGTTGCAAAGTGATTGAAAATAACTACTATTTTATGTGAAGATAAAATTTGGAAAAAATATCCTAACTGAAACACGAAAAATTACAACATAATATGCTGGAATATGGAACATATTATGTTGGAATCTCAAATGTAAAAATTCGAATTCCAGTATTTTATGTTAGAATTTTTTCGAATTTTTAAGGGTATTTTTGTTCGGTAAAAATTGATTACTTTTGAAATCATGACTATTTTTTAATTATCAATTGTAAATCAATCTATTTCTGATTTTTTCCCCCTCGAAAGACTGATTAGCCCCATAAATCCCCTAAACATTTTCTTTTTATGTAAGTTCCTGATAACTTTCTTTTCTCTAAGTCAGGCACTGAATATGTTGCAGACTTGCCAAAGGATATATGTGTTGAGTACTAGTGTATCCTTCTCATAAGCATTTACATTGAGCAATTATTTACCCTTGAAATGTATGGCTAAGAGAATAGTCATCTGATACAATGCTTGAATGCAGATTTTTGAGAGCATATATTTGTTTAACATTGGCTCCTTTCGATCCCTGGGATGCTTATACATTAGCTCTTCAGTAGGTGGCTTTACAATAAAAAAAGGACAGCCCAATGCATGTAGCATCGCACCTCAAGAGGGTGTGATGTAGGCAGCTTATGCTGATGCAAGTATCAGTGGCTGATTCCACGGCTTGAACCTGTGATCTATAGGTTACACGGAGACAATTTTACTGTTGATCCAAGGCTCCCTTTCTACGTTAGGTGGCTTTACACTAATAAGGGCAGCCTGCACGAAGCATCCTGTATTCAAGCAGGGTTCGGGGAAAGGTCGCATCCCAAGAGGGTGTGATATAGGCAGTCTACCCTAGTTCAAGTATCAGTGATTGATTCAACTGCTCGAACCAGTAATCTATAAGTTACACGGAGACAATTTTACCGTTGCTATAAGGCTCCCCTTATACATTGGGTGGTTTTACAATGAGAGCAAAAAGAGATAAATGTAAATTCCTCTTTCCCACCTTAGGATATCAACAATAATAGGAACATGATTATCCCTTATGACAATATCCGCGCAGGCATTTGCCATTTCTGCACTTTGAAGTCCAAAACATAGACCTATACTTGCTTAGGTAGTTCGTAGTGATAATTTATGGATGTGACTAGTGGTGGAGGTGGTTGGCTGGTTTTTCTACGTTGTGATGGTTGACGGTAGTAGTAACAATTGGAAAAGTTGTAAAATGTTATATTTACCAAAGCCGAGGGTCTACTGGAAAACAATCTATCTACGTACACACAACCCTCCCCAGACCCCACTTGTGTGATTATACTGAATTTGTGTTGTTGTTGTTAAATGCCTAAGTAATTTCAAAACTCTGTACAAGTTCTAAATGATTCACATAAATTAAGAGCTAATAAGTTATAGCGAAAGTGAAAAAGAAAATACAAATGCGCTAAATAGGCTAAGATCTAAATGATTCATAATCAAACCTCCATTAAATGAAAATAAATGGGCTTAAGTTTGCTTTACCCTTTCAAAAGAATGAAAAGCAACCCTCCAACTTCTATACTACATATCCAATTCCACTAGAAAACTTGAAACTCATTTTCAATGAAAGCAGAAACTATAATATAGGTGCACACAGATGTGTGCATAAATTTAGCACTATAATTTACAAGATGGAAACAATTTTTCATCAACCTATAACCTATAACTTGTCGCACTATTAATTATTGGTAATTTGAAGAGTAATGTTGAACATATGTTCAGACACCACATAAAGAGAGTAATTCACTTTCTAACATTAAACATTCAAACAGGCACTGCTTCAGGAATTCTGCCATTTTCAGCTGAAGCCAAACTATCATAGTATTCCACCAAAACCTTCCAACCACCTGGGCACATAAATCCATCTGGAGGACTCTCCTTGTTCTTTGCAAGCGCTCGCATCTGAAAAGAAAGAAAAAAAGAACACATTAATTGCGCCATATTGACTGGCGGACAGCAGCACCAGAGGCGTATTCAGGATTTAAACTCTATTGCTTCAACCTTTAAGGTTCTTAGTTTGAACCTATTATATTTTTAAGGTTATACGTTCGTAGTTACTCTGTATTGTAATTTTACTGGATTTTAATGCATAATTGAAAGTATTGGATTCAGATGAATCGGTATTCCGGTGCTGCATCCGCCCCCTGATCAACACAATAATTGATCTAGCACGGGGTTTGGAGTGGGGTAGAACACTGAAAGCCAACGGTGAGATAGATACCTTAGTGCCTGAAATGAAGAGAAAATCTTGAGGCCTAGAGGGATCAAAGAAAGCCATTTTATTCTGAGTCTTGTCATACGCAGCCACCTACAAGTAAATTCAGTATTCACATTAGAGTTCGAAAATAAAAAGGAAAGACGCGCTACACTATAACCACGAGTAATTGTTGTCGTACCCTGAAAGGCAAGATATTTAGCCGTTCTAGTCCCGGGGCCATACTGAGTACCTTCTTGCCATGATCGGCGTCATACAAATCTCTCTTCTCCAGTGGATGACCCATACCTGCTGGATCTCGTCCGACAATATAAAAGTTAGCACCTGCATTGATCCGAGCCTTTGCGTGCCATTGCACCTCGGTTGGACCAGCATAGTGCATGGGAGATGGGAATATAGAAACCACAGTTGTCTCTGGATCAAGCACCCCGTCTTCGAGTACCTGAGAAGAGTTTCCAGTCACATATAGGAGTTAGAAAGCAACCAGATCCAGGATTTTAGCGTTATGGGTTCTATATTCTAAAATGACGACTTCAAGTATTAATAACTGGGTAACGTTCTAAATTTAAAAATGTGTTCATATTTAATGAATTTTTTAGTGCAAATACACTGGATTCAGCCGAATTTGTATTCAAGCTTCTGGCCACTGTTGAGCTTCTTAGCCGATTGAAGGGGGAAGAGAATCAAGTAGCGTAGCGTTTCATTGCTTTATTTTACTACCAAAAACAGAAGGTAAACAGAAGGACAAACCTTCTCATGTTGCTTCATTCGCCAATGAAGAGGAACATCATCTGCCTTTGTGAAACCTCCAAGAGGATGAAGCAAAAGGATTGGATTTTTATACCCTATTTCAAGAAGTCGTCGACGTGTGTCAGTCATTAATAACGCATGGCCATTATGCACAGGATTTCTCAGTTGAAAAGCGAAAACTGCATCTGCATTACGCCTTGTAAATTCGTCACGAAGTTCAGCAGGTGAAAGCCGGAACCTGTCAAGACCATCATTGTACTTGATCGGTTCTATAACTTCCAAATCGCCACCAATTAGCCAGTTTCCAGCATTTGTTATAGTTTCCTCCGCATAAGGAAGTCCCCGGGCAGTGGTGCCCCAAGTTCTTGCTATCCGTTCTTCTTTGTTATGCTTGTAGATTTCGATACTATAATTACCATAAAAGTAAAGACATTAGACGTAAGAAAAACATAACATCAGCAGCGGATTCAGGATTTAAACTCAATGTCAAATGAAGTAAGAATATTAGTCTGATCAATATCTAAGATACATTACAAAATGTAACAACATCCATTGAGTAAATCACAGAGTAAGTTACTCCATTTGAGCAATTTCAGTCGCTACATCTACTAAACAAACGATTACTGATATTGGATTCAAGATAAATAATTCATATATAGAAAATATTTTCAGACACTGTAGTTTAATATTCCCCTATAAGCACACAAGATAGTGCATAAAATATTTTACAAATAAGATTCAGTTGCATAATATTCTTTAAGTAATTTGACTATATTATTGATGGTGAACAGCCGACCTCGTGCCATTGACATAGGCATGCCACGACCGACCTCGTGCCATAGTGGCCTGCCACGGCCAACCTTGTGTCATTGATATTGGCATGCCACGGCCTACCTCGTGCCATAGTGGTCTGCTACGGCCGACCTCGTGCCATTGATATATGCATGCTGAAAGGGAATTTGCGAAATATCGACAAATTCAGATTTTGGTGCTTCTGATATCTAGTTAAGCACTCTAACCTTCAATTAGATGAAATATCCACTTTTGATCCTTTTTCTTGTGAATCTTCACAAATTTAAGAAATTATTAATAGTTAAAACCATTAAATTACCTACTCCCTCCATTTCACTTTATGTGGCAAACTGAACAGGCAGAGTTAAAAAATAAAAAAAATAAAAAAAAATTAAAAAAATTACTTTTTAAACTCGTGGTCTTAAATATGTTTCTACATTAGTGTGATTATAAAAAAAAATTCTCATTAAAGGTAAAATATCAAGTTTAAACTAAATTATTTTTAAATTTAGAATGTTATCATTCGTTTTTAAACAAACTTAAAATGAAATTTTGCCACATATCTGGGAATCCAAAGACCATATGTTATGTTAAATTTGTTAGATAATCTAAATATCACATATTTCGGGACTTGTCCCTTTTCGAGGTTTAAACTTTAAAATTTTGACATGTATTTGGACTTAGAATATTTAAGTTTTTTGAATTTTTTTTATATATTTGGAAACTATAATATAAATCACAATAATTAATAACTCAAAATAATTAAAAGACATATGAAAAATTTACGGTCAAACATATAACTCAGTTTGACTCTCAAAATTCCACGGCAGTAGGAGTACATTTTAATTAATTCAAAGTTAAAAATGCTTAGCAAAATATCACAAGGACTAAAATCATAATTACTGGTAACTAACGGGACCAAAAGTTGTACAGAAATTGAAATAAAATGGTGTAAAAAATTAAATTAATGATTTCGATAACACAGAAAAATTCACTTACTCATTTAAAATGGCAATGGTGTTATTTTTGTCATCAACAAGGGCCACACTACTGGACCCACCAATTTGATCCTTTTGAAAATCATCAATTGCAAGTACAATTGGAACCGACATGTTAACAACCGACCCGTTTTCAAGTCGGGTCGAATTAAAATGAAGAGTTTGGAGGAACTCGGATTCTCTCATAAATCCTTTTAATGGGCTGGCCCAACCTTCACTTAACACATGAACCCACTGAATATCAATTTTTGAGAGCTTGATTTGGGCCAACGATAAAGCCCGTTTAGCTATTTGGGCTTTTTGTGATTCCTCGACGACGAGATTCACAAGTTTGCCGCCATCGGGTTCTATCAACTCGCAGCGAATTCGGGCCCGGACTTGTTGTCCAGGCCCGAGTTTGCGGGATGAGAGAGGAAGATTGAGAGGTGTAGAGAAATGGGTTTTGTGAGTTTTAGGGAAAGGTTGAGTTGGGGTTGGAGTTTTGAGAAAAAGATAGCTTATGGTCGCCATTAATGGAGTTGCAGAGAGTAATTCTTTCTTTTTTCCTCTATTTTCTCAGTTTGGGGGTTAACAAAAGCTGGTGTGGTTTTTATAGGATGATTAAATATTGGAGGGAGAGATTCTTTGGGTATTTTTATGGAAATAAAATATTTGATTTCCTTTGGACTAATATATGTCAGCAATGTCGAAAGACAAAGATTCTATAATCAGTTTGGACTTTAACAACTATTTTTTTTTTATTCCGTGTCTCGTACTCATTTTGAGATCTGATTAAATTTATGTTCATCTCAAAAATTTTCACATCCGAACAAAATACTCTCTAACAAAGACGATTTCTTATAACTCAATACATTTGATTAAGAATAAAAAAATATTTATCATTTTTTAGACTAATGAAATCACTTTTTTGAAAAATAGTCTTACACAAAAAAAATTCAAAAATAAAATAACAAAGAAAAAACTAACAACCTGTTTTAAAAGATTTAAAAAAAATATTTCCAGAAATAAACCCGAAAATGATTCATTCATATAAATAAGATTATAGGGACATCTTGAGTGGATACGGAAGGATGAACCTAGACACTTTTTATGGATAATGAGAGTCAAATTAATTGTAATATAAATTTAGATAATATAAATTATTTATAGTTTGAATTCAAACTTGTACGAACAACTATTTATATGTGAAAGTAATACTATAATGATTTAAGCATGCTCTTTATCTCTTTCCAATGAATGAATCATGCCCATTTTAAGGCCAAATTCGAAGTGGAATGAAAAAGAAACTTTTCTTCTTCACTATGTAAGACACTTGTTGTCACTATTTTCCAATTCAATTGGCCGACCAACCGAGCTAGTCAAAGGCCTACCTGTACTTTTAGATATTCGATATTCGTATGAAAAAACTTCATATTGCCAGCAAAGCACTCTTTAATAAAAACGCATTTTGTATTTATAGCTGGAACCAGAAACCGTTTATTAAGGATAAAGAGAACTTATTACTCACTACTGTAATGACTTAATCGGTCATTTTGAAAGTTCGTATGTAGCTATTAATTATGCTATATTCGGGTAGTTTAGGACTCAAATCATGAATTACTTGTGATAATTACATCTTTTATTTGATTAAATTACTGGAATTATATTGTAAATTATTTGAGAAAATAGTAAAAGATCGAAACTTCGTATACTCGATTTTTGTGTAAAGTATTGAATTGTTAATAGAGATTGAACATCCTACGTGTTAATATTATAATAACTTCTCATTCCGGAGGTTCATAAGAAAATGTCCTCATTTCTTGTGGAGCGGGCCGAATGCCTCGGCAGTATAGATGCATCTATGGATCGTGCCGCACGTCTCTCGGCAGTGTACACGACACTCTGGATCGAGTCGTACGACCTCGGCAGAAATCGTGCCTAATAATAATAATTACACGATACCTTGATATTTTAATTGATGTTTGTGAAGTTAATTGATAAATTGAAAATTATTGAAATGTAAGGAATTAATTATTTCTGCTTGTTAAGAAAATTATTTTTGTTCATCTAAAAATCATGTTTAATTCAATATATTCTATTGAAATATTATTGACCCATAGTGAGTGTCAAAGTCGACCTCTCATCACTACTTCTTCGAAATTAGGCTTGATACTTACTGGGTACATGTTCTTTACGTATTCATGCTACACTTGCTGCATTTTTTGTGCAGGACCTGAGACAGGTACTATCGGAGGACCTATCGGCGCGCACCCACGTTATCCAGAGTTTTAGTGGTGAACTGCCTTTCTGAGCCGTTCTGCAGCAACTAGTGCCTCTTCTTGTATTTGTATTCTGTCTATTTTATTTCAGACAGTATTTAGAATTTTGTATGATCTATTAGATGCTCATACACTTGTGACACCAGGTCTTAGTACACACTAGTAGAATTTTGGATTTAATTATTTTACTTGGGATTTAATTTATCTTATTTTCTCATATCTTTCTTAATTTTTGAAATTTCGAAGAGTTTGATTACTCGGATAATTTTTAAAGAAATGAATATATGTTTAAATCATTAGTTGGCTTGCCTAGCTGGGATGTTGGGCGCCATCACGACCTATAGGTGAGTTTGGGTCGTGACAACATGGTATCAGATCACTAGGTTCACGTAGGTCTCACAAGTTATAAGCAGGCCTAATAGAGTCTTGCGGATCGGTATGGAGATGCCTGTACTTATCTTCGAGAGGCTATAGGGTGTTAGAAAAACTACCTTTCTTCATCTCCCATCGTGCAAATAATGTAGTACTAAATATCTTTCTCTTATTCTCTCACAAATAGTGAGAACGTGCTCTAATGAAGTTCCAGACCAGGGAAGAGCTACTCCCCCTGTTGTTAGAGGCTGAGGGAGGGCTCCAGCCCGTGGTAGGGGACGAGGATGTCCCAGAGTTGTTCCAGTTATACCACCAGTGGGTCCATCAGAGGATCTTATTATTGAGGAACAGGGCGATGTGCCCGTAGCAGAGCCAGCTCTGGTGGATTTCATGTCTGCACCGGCATTCCAGGAGGTCATAGGCCGAATGATGCGGTTCATGGACACTATGACTCAGGCCGGTTTATTTCTGGCAGACCCAGCCACATCTCAGGCGGGCGGGAGAGCACAAATCCTTACCGCACAGGCTCATGGGCAGGCAGCTATTGTATATCAAACCTAGGGTGCACTACCCGTGGGTGGAGTCCAGCCAGTGGCAGCAGCTACACCTGAGCCCAGGCCAGCTACGGCCGCCGAGCCGCATAAGCTATTGGACCGATAGACTAGACTACATCCTCCTATCTTTGGGGGTGAGCGACATGAGGATCCCCAGGATTTCATTGATCGGTGCAGGGACAGACTGCACAACACGAGGATATTGGAGTCTCATGGGGTAGACTTTTCTACTTTTCAACTGGAGGGCAGAGCCCGTACATAGTGGAAGTCTTATCTTCTTGGCAGACCAGCAGATTCTCCTCCCATGACATGGGACAGGTTCACCCGTATTTTCCTGGATAGGTATATTCCACCCTCCCAGAGGGAAGAGTTGTGGTTTCAGTTTGAGCAGCTCCAGTAGGGTCAGATGTCAGTGACCGATTATGAGGCGAGATTCTCTGAATTATCTCGCCATGCACTTATGATACTCTCTACTGAGGCGAAGAGGGAGCGGAGGTTTGTTGCGAGTTTACATACTGGCATTCAGGCCACTATGGCCTGAGAGGTTGAGATGGGGACTTCTTATGAGTTGGTTGTGGAGATAGCCCGAAGGATTGAGAGTGTGCATCAGCGCAGCCGAGAGCAGGTTATGAGGGATAAGGGATTTAGATATTCTGGAGAGTTCAAAGGTGTTCTGTCTAGAGGTAGAGGTCAGTTCGTGAGAGGGCAGTCCAGCAGGCCCCCATATCCAGTACCACCGCCTCCTTGGGGTGCCCCAATTCGACCTTATTTCAGTGCTATGCCAGAAAGTTCTTATCGCCCACCAACTATTCAGGGTTCTTCCAGTGGGTATTCAGGTCATCAGGGCCAGACTTCTAATCAGCATCTCATCGCACCGAGAAGTTGTTACGAGTACGGGGATTCCAGTCACATGCAGAGATTCTGCCCCAGGCTACGGGGTAAATCAGTGCAGCAGGGTCAGCAGCCTATGATTACCGCACCAGTTACTCCACCAGTCGTCCGACCACCCAGAGGTGGGGGGCAGGTAGGTAGGGGCCGTCCTAGAGGTGGACGCCAGCCAGTTGGTGCTCCAGCCCGGTTCTATGCTTTTCCTGCCAAACCAGATGTAGAGGCCTCAGATGCAGTGATTACAGATATTATTTTTGTTCGCGGCAAAGATGCCTCCGTTTTATTTGATCCAGGATCTATGTATTCATATGTGTCCTCTCTATTTGCTTATTTCCTGGGTGTTTCTCGAGAGTCCTTGAGCACTCTTGTTTATGTGTCCACTCCTGTGGGCGATTCTGTTGTTGTGGATCAGATCTATCGGTCATGTGTTGTTACATTCTGTGGTTATGAGACTAGAGCAGATCTTCTACTGCTTGATATGACCGACTTCGAGATTATCCTGGGCATGGACTAGCTATCCCCGTATCATGTCGTCGTAAATTGCCATGCTAAGACTGTTACTTTGGCAACGCCGGAATTTGCCTAAGTTGGAGTGGAAAAGTTCGTCTGTCAGCGCATCTAATCATGTTATTTCTTTTCTAAAAGTTTGACATATAGTCGAGAAGGGTTGTTTGGCTTATCTAGCCTATGTTCGTATAACGACCCGGCTAGTCGTTTTTAGAGTTATAGCTCTGATCTCCTATTAACTGCTTCTCCCATATCTATTTCTGCTATTGTGACTTGCCGGGAGGTTTCGTTTTGGTTTTTGGAGTGATTTGGGACACTTAGTCCCTAAATGATAGCTTAAGTCTTAGAATTTTAACTGTAGTTGGAACTGTGTGAAGACGACTCCGAAATGGAGTTTTGTCGGTTCTGTTAGCTCCGTTGGGTGATTTTGGACTTAGAAGCGTGTCTGGATTGTGTTTTGGAGGTGTGTAGCTTATTTAGGCTTGAAATGGCGAAAGTTGAATTTTTAAAGATTTGGACCGGTAGTGAAAATTTTGATATCGGGGTCGTATTCCGATTCCAGATATTGGAGTAGGTCCGTAGTGTTGAATATGACTTGTGTGCAAAATTTGAGGTAATTCGAATGAGATTTGATATGTATCGACGTCGTTTGTAGAATTTAGAAATTTCAAAGTTCATTAGGCTTGAATCCATGCATAATCCGTATTTTTGATGTTGTTAGACGTGATTTAAAGGCTCGACTAAGTTCGTATGGTGTTTTAGAATTGGCTGGTATGTTTGGTTGAAGTCCCGGGGGCCTCGGGCATGTTTCGGATGCTCAACAGGTCATTTTTGGACTTAGGGAGTTGGCAGATTTTCTGGTGTTATTGCAGACATTTTTCTTCATCGCGTTCGTGAGGGAGATCTCGCGATCGCGTAGGTCATCTGAGGGGTCAGCTAAAATTGCTCTTCGCGTTAGCGAAAATGAAGACGCGATCACGTAAGGTTATCAGGAAGTGCACCGCGAACGCGTGGGCTAGGCCGCGTTCGTGAAGAAGAAGTGAGGCAGCAGTGGAGTTTGAGTGTTACTCTTCGCGGTTGCGTGAGGAAAATTACGATCGCGTAGGTGTGAGCAGCTAGTGCATCGCGTTCGCGTGAGGTGTTACGCGTTCGCGTAGAGTAAATTTTTGAGGAAGCGAAGTTGTTCTTTGCGATCGCGAGGCCTTTTCCGCGATCGCGATTAAGGAACCACTGGGCAGAATTTAAAGTTCAAAAACGAGGGTTCAAGTTCATATCACAAAATTTGATTAAGAGCTCGGTATAAGGCAAAATTTGGAGAGATTTTCGGAGGAAGTTATTGGGTAATGATTCCTTACTCCTTTATGATTAAATCCCACTTATCTATGCTTGATTTCATCATTTAATTTCGGATTTGGGGTGGAAATAGGAGGGAATTGAGAAAAGTTCTTAGGCCGAATTTTGGGATTTTGATCGAGATTTTTGTATCGGATTTGAGTGAATTTTCTATGGTTAGACTCGTGTGTAAATGTGTGTTCATAATTTGTGACTGTTACCTGATTCCAAGACGTGGGCCAGGGGAGGCTTTTCGAGCATTTTTCTAATTTCTTGTCTTAGCTTTGATTTTGTTAGCTAGATTAGTTTGTTGTAGCTATATTTATGTTATGTGATTGATTTTGGCTAGATTTGAGCCATTCGGAGTCGGATATTCGTGGAAAGAGCATTGTGACGAATTGATTTGAGCTTGGTTCGAGGTAAGTGGCTTGTCTAACCTTGTATGGGGAAACTCCCCTTAGGATTTGGTGAGCGCCATGTACGTGAGGTGACGAGTACGTACACGGGCTATTTGTTGTAAAACTCCATTTTTCACTAAGTCATAACTTGTTTTCTCCTTATTTGAAACACACTAGCATATGTAACTATCCTGTTTAGACTAGAATAACATGCCTACTTGTTAAATTGCCTATTTGAACTCTGTGCAACATGTTTAGTGAAATTACCTGCTTTCCTTGACTTGAACTTAGTCTAAACTGTAGGATTTCTTGCTGTAATTATTATTTCGGTTGGTTGCGCTGTATATTTACTTTGCGACTATAGAACGGTATTCCGGGAGATCCCCCTGTACTGCATATTTACTTTGGGACTACAGAACGGTATTCTGGGAGATCCCCCTGTTTTGCATATTTATTTTGGGACTACGGAACGGTATTCCGGGAGATCCCCCTGTTTTACATATTTATTTTGGGACTACGGAACGGTATTTCAGGAGATCCCCATGCACATTTACGTTTGGGACTACGAGACGGTATCTCGGGAGATCCCCTGTTTGTTATCATTGTGTTCTGAGCTGTTGTCTTTTGTTGATTCTATTCTTGTTAAATTCTCGTATTTATTTTACTGCGATATTTCATTCTGTCTTATTTCATTATATTTATATCAGTAGGGCCCTAACCTGATCTCGTCACTACTCGACCGAGGTTAGGTTTGGCACTTACTGGGTACCGTTGTGATGTACTCACGCCCTTTCCTGTACATGTTATTCGTGTGCAGATCCGGGTTCATATTACCAGCCTCATCACTAGTTGCAGTCGCTGCTGCTTATTGGATACTTCAAGGTACATCTGCTCGCGCCCGCAGATTCTCGGAGTCCCCCTCTATCCCCCTTTATGTTCATTTTGCTTTCTTTCTGTAGAAATGATATATAGAATGGTTAAGACCTCTTAGTAGCTTGAGACTTACGGTATTCCGGATTTTGGGAAAAGTGAATATTATATATGCCGAGTGGCACTGTTTCTGCTTATTTACTATATCTGTTAGCTGTTATCTTTGTGTTTTCATCTCATTTCCGCAATAATTAGGCTTACCTAGTCGTAAAGACTAGGTGCCGTCATGACGGTTCACGGAGGGAGAAATTGGGTCGTGACAGTTCGGGATACTACTGCAGAGACTCCGACTATTGATTCAGTGTCTGTAGTTCGGGAGTTCTCCGATGTATTTCCTTCAAATCTTCTAGGCATGCCACCAGATTGTGATATTGATTTTTGTATTGACTTGGCTCCAGATACCCAACCTATATCTATCCCACAGTATCGCATGGCTCCGAAAGAATTAAAGAAATTGAAAGAACAGCTTGAAGAGTTACTAGCAAAAGGGTTCGTCAGACCGAGTGTATCGCCTTGGGGTGCACCGGTATTATTTGTGAAGAAAAAGGATGGAACTGTGCGAATGTGTATTGACTATCGCCAACTAAACAAAGTTACCATTAAGAACAAGTACCTGTTGCCGTGTATTGATGATCTATTTGACCAGTTGCAGGGTGCTAGGGTGTTTTCTAAGATCGACTTGAGGTCGGGGTACCACCAATTAAAGATTCGGGATTCGGATGTTCCGAAGACTGCTTTCCGAACTAGATATGGTCATTATGAATTTCTGGTGATGTCTTTCGGTTTAACTAACGCCCCGATGACGTTTATGGATTTGATGAATGAGGTATTCATGCCATATATTGATTCGTTTGTCATTGTCTTCATTGATGATATTTTGATTTACTCGCGCAGTAAGGAAGAGCACGAGCAACATATGAGAGTGGTGCTTCAGACACTACGGGAACAAAATTTATATGATAAGTTCTCCAAATGTGAGTTTTGGCTAAATTCTGTAGCATTCTTGGGGCATATTGTATCGGGCGAGGGCATTAAAGTTGATCCTAAAAAGATCGAGGCAGTTCAAAATTGGCATTGTCCCACTTTGGCGACTAAGATCAGGAGTTTCCTAGGTTTAGCAGGTTATTATCGTCAGTTCGTGGAGGGCTTTTCATCTATTGCAGCACCTTTGACCAAATTAATCCAGAAGGGTGCTCTGTTCCGATGGTTTGACCAAATTAGTGTTGCCTTTCGGTTCGGGGATGTATACAGTGTATTATGACGCTTCACGCGTTGGTTTGGGTTGTGTATTAATGCAGGAGGGGTGAATTATTGCATATGCCTCGCGTCAGTTGAAACCCCACGAGAAGAATTACCCGGTACATTATTTGGAGTTAGCTGCAATTGTTCACGCTCTTAAGATTTAGAGGCATTATCTTTATGGGGTGTCTTGTGAAGTTTACACTAATCATCGCAGTTTGTAGCATTTGTTCAAGCAGAGGGGCCTAAATTTGAGGCAGCGCAGATGGCTTGAGTTACTAAAAGATTATGATATTACTATCATGTATCATCCGGGCAAAGTAAATGTGGTTACCGACGCCTTGAGTAGAAAGGCAGAGAGTATGGGTAGTTTGGCTTTCATTTCAGCCGAGAAGAGACCATTAGCTTTGGATATTCAATCATTGGCTAACAGACTTGTGAGGCTGGATATTTCAGAGCCCAGGCGAGTTCTTGCATGTGTTGTGCCCCAGTCTTCCCTATTTGAGCAGATCAAGGCTCGCTAGTTTAATGATCCACACTTAATGGTTCTTCGAGAAACGGTACTACGGGGTGGTGCCAAGGAAGTTACTATTGGCGCGGATGGTATTCTGCGACTCCAGGATCGTCTATGTGTTCCTAATGTGGATGGACTAAGGAAAAAGATCCTAGAGGAAGCACACAGTTCTCGGTATTCTATTCATCCAGGTGCTAAGAAAATGTATCGTGACTTGAGGCAGCATTATTGGTGGCAGCGGATGAAAAAGGACATAGTTGAGTATGTATCTAGGTGTCTAAATTACCAACAAGTTATATATGAGCACCAGAAGCCGGGTGTCCTACTTCAGCATATGACTATACCGGAGTGGAAATAGGAACGCATTACTATGGACTTTGTAGTTGGGTTACCGCGGACCTTGCGTAAGTTTAATGCAGTTTGGGTCATTGTCGATAGGTTGACCAAGTCGTCACACTTTATTCCGGTTGTAACTACGTATACTTCAGAGAGGTTGGCCCAGATTCATATACAGGAGATAGTTCGGTTGCACGGTGTGCCAATTTCTATCATATCAGATAGAGGTCCTCAGTTTACTTCACTTTTCTGGAGACCAGTACAAAGTGAATTAGGGATCCGCGTAGAGCTCAGCACAGCTTTTCATCCGCAGACTGACGGACAGTCAGAGCGAACAATTCAGATTTTGGAAGATATGCTCAGGGCATATGTGATTGACTTTGGAGGTCAGTAGGATCATTTCTTGCCTTTGTCCGAGTTTGCTTATAACAACAGTTACCAATCCAGCATCGAGATGGCTCCATTTGAGGCTTTATATGGTCAGCGATGTCGTTCGCTCATCGGATGGTTTGAGCCCAATGAGGCTAAGTTACATGGTATTGATTTGGTAAGGGATGCCTTGGAAAACATAAAATTAATTCAGGAGCGACTTCGTATAGCACAGTCCAGGCAGAAAATTTACGCGGATCAGAAAGCGCTTGATTTATCATTTATGGTGAGTGAAAAAGTTCTCTTGAAGGTTTCGCCGATGAAGGGAATCATGAGATTTGGGAAGAAGGGCAAGTTGAGCCCAAGGTTTATAAGACCATTTGAGGTGTTAAGACGAGTTGGGGAGGTTGCTTATGAGCTTGCTTTGCCTCCCAGTCTATCAGGAGTTCATCCGATTTTCCATGTATCTATACTCCGGAAGTATCATACCGACCTATCGCATGTGTTAGACTTCAACAGGGTTCATCTAGATAAGAGCTTGGGTTATGAAGAGGAGCCAGTTGCCATTGTTGATAAATAGGTTCGCCAGTTGAGGTCCAAGAAGATTACTGCGGTAAAAGTCCAGTGGAAGGGCCAACCAGTCGAGGAAGCGACTTGGGAGGCCGAGGAGGACATGCGGAGCAGATATCAACATTTATTCAGCACTCCAGGTATAATTATAAACTCGTTCGAGGACGAACTTTGTTTAAGAGGTGGAGAATGTAATGACCCAATCGGTCATTTTGAATTTTAGAACCCCATTCTCCTAAATAAATCTCCCTGTATGTGCTTTTATTAATTTATGACTTGCAGGGATGGTTGGTTCGGGATTTGGAAGTGTTCAGGTTGAAATCGGAACACTTGGTTCCTTAATTTTGTTTTAAAACTCCAAGTTTGACTTCGGACAACATTATGAGAAAACGACCCCGTAATCGGGATTTGACAGTTCCAATAGGTTAGTATGATGATTTTGGACTTGGGCGTATGTTCAAATCGGGTTTTGGACAACCCGGGAGCGTTTCAGAGCTTAATAGTGAAAATCAACTATTTGAAGGTTTAATGTTCTTTAAACTTAGTTTGGAGTAGGTTTTAGAGTAATTGAAGTCCGTTTGGAATTCCGAGCCTAATAATAGCTCCGTATGGTAATTTAGGACTTGCACATAAAATTTGGTGTCATTCCGAGTAGTAGAAGTATATTTCGGCACGTTTGGAGTAAGTTTGAAGAATTTGAAAATTCTAAGTTGAATCAATTTGGCTTGAGGTATGATTTTTAGTTTTGATATTGTTTTACACGTTCGTAGGGTTCGAGCGAGTCTGTTTTATGATTTCAAACTTGTTGGTACGTTTGGGCGGGGCCCCGGAGGCCTCGGGTGTTAACCGGAAGAGGCTCGGATCGATTTTGGACCTTAGAGCAGCAACTGAAGCTTCGAGCTTCTGCTGCAACCGCACCTGCGCTTGGCCAACCGCAGGTGCATGAAAAGCACCGCAGAAGCGGACTGGGCGCAGATGCGCAGGTATAACCGCAGAAGCGGATCGCAGATGCGATATACAAGCCGCAGAAGTGGACGGGGCCGGCTTAGGGAAAAACCGCATCTGCGACGCATTTTCCGCAGATGCGGAGCCGCAGATGCGAAAGGGTTGTTTAGCAGAACCCTTAAAGAACGGGGAAACAACCATTTTTGTCTATTTCTCTCCATTCTTGGGTTATTTTGGAGCTTTTTGATATGAGATTTCAACTAGCAACTTGAAGGTAAGTTAATTCTACAAATTTTGAGTTAAATACATATATTATGGGTAGATTATAACCTGTAAATTTGTGAAAATCAAGGGATAGAGGCAAAACATAGATTTGTATAAAAATGAGATTTTAACCACGAAAATGGTTATAGAATTGGATGAAAATTATATATTTGAGTTCTTGAGATTATGGGTAACGATTTCCTCCGAAAATTTCCGAAATCCGGGCACATGGGCCCGAGGTGAATTTTAGGAATTTACCATTTTTGGATAGGGTAATTTATTTAATAGTCTAATTTCGAATTATTGAGCATGTATTAATTATTTTATATAACTTTTGGATAGTTTCGGATCTTTCGGCACCGAATTGAGATTTTACACGACATTGTGATTGGGAAGTGGGCTTTGAGACAAGGTAAGTCTCTTGCCTAACCTTGTAAGAGGAAATTTATCCCATAGGTGATTCACATTAATAATTGTTGCTAATTGTGGGGGCTACGTATGCACGAGGTGACGAGAGTCCGTGCATAACTACTAATTATGCTATGTCCGGGTAGTTTAGGACTCAAACCATGAATTACTTGTGATAATTGCATCTTTTATTTGATTAAATTACTGAAATTATATTGTAAATTGTTTGAGGAAATAGTAAAAGATCGAAACTTCATATACTCGAATTTTATGTAAATTATTGAATTGTTAATAGAGATTGAACATTCTACGTGTTAATATTATAATAACTTCTCATTCCGGAGGTTCATAAGAAGATGTCCTCCTTTCTTGTGGAGTGCGCCGAACGCCTCGGCAGTATAGATGCATCTATGGATCATGCCGCACGTTCCTCGGCAGTGTACACGACACTCTGGATCGGGTCATACGACCTCGGCAGAAATCATGCCTAATAATATTAATTACACGATACCTTGATATTTTAATTGTTGTTTGTGAAGTTAATTGATAAATTAAAAATTATTGAAATGTAAGAAATTAATTATTTCTGCTTGTTAAGAAATTTATTTTTGTTCATCTAAAAATCATGTTTAATTCAATATATTCTATTAAAATATTATTGACCCATAGTGAGTGTCAAAGTCGACCTCTCGTCACTACTTCTTCGAGATTAGGCTTGATACTTACTGGGTACATGTTCTTTACGTGCTCATACTACGCTTGCTGCACTTTTTGTGCAGGACATGAGACAGGTACTATCGGAGGACTTATCAGCGCGCACCCACGTTATCCAGAGGCTTAGTGGTGAGCTGCCTTTCTGAGCCGTTCTGCAGCAACTAGTGCCTCTTTTTGTATTTGTATCCTGTCTATTTTATTTCAGACAGTATTTAGAATTTTGTATAATCTTCTGGATGCTCATACACTTGTGACACCAGGTCTTGGCACATACTAGTAGAATTTGTGGATTTAATTATTTTACTTGGGATTTAATTTATCTTATTTTCTCATATCTTTCTTAATTTTTGGAATTTCGAAGAGTTTGATTATTCGATAATTTTTAAAGAAATGAATATATGTTTAAATCATTAGTTGGCTTGTCTAGCTGGGATGTTGGGCGCCATCACGACCTATAGGTGAGTTTGGGTCGTGACAACTAGAATCCTTGTTAATTACAGGCGGGCCTACTCTTAGGGTAGGAGGTCACTGGCACTCAATAGTCGAAAATATGTATATATATATATATATATATATATATATATATATATTAAATATCAAAAACCCTTCCACTTCTTCCCGTACTCTATCTTTTAGTTGTAGATTATAGTTTTATATATATATATATATATATATATATATATATATATATATATATATACAATATATATTTTGATTGACACCTGCTTTTCTATCCTTTAGTTGTAGATTATAGTTCATTTAGTTCCTTTGTTTTATTTCTTCACCTGCTTTTCTGACCTTTAGTTGTAGATTATAGTTCCCATTAGTTCCTTTATTTTATTTCTTCACATATTTTGTGACCTTTAGTGGTAGATTATATTTCGGTAATTCATTTTATTTTTATTGCTTATTTTTGGGATAGAACTTACGTAGTAGTGGCTTTGGTGAATGATGGTAGGGTAAGATCTTATCCTTGGGGGTGCCAGCGTAGGGGAGGGGGTAAGAGGGTAAGAGGGCTAAGGGAGCTACTAGGCTGAGAGTGGGGTCTTGGAGCATAGGTACTTTGACTGGAAAATCTATAGAGTTAGCGAATATTCTCGAAAAAAGGAAGATTAATATAGCTTGTGTACAGGAGACTAGGTGGGTAGGAGATAAGGCGCGGGATGTGGGCAGTTTTAAAATTTTGTATTTTGGGAGGGTGGGGGCAGGATCGGGGTAGGTATCTTGGTTGATAAGGACCTCCGTGAACTAGTGGTGGAGGTTAGGATGGTGAATGACCGGCTGATGACTATTAAGCTAGTTGTGTCCTGCATACCGAGAAGCTTTTCATAGGAAGAGATTTCAACGGCCTTATTGGAGCGTCGCCTGGGGGGGTATGATGATGTGCATGGTGGCTTTGGTTTTGGAGATAAAAACAGAGGAGGAACGTCTCTGCTGTACTTTTTTAGAGCATTTGATTTGGTGATAGCAAACTCGAATTTTCCGAAGATGAGGGAGCACTTGGCCACCTTCCGGAGTTCGGTGGCCGAGACTCAGATTGATTATTTACTCTGCAAGAAGTCCGATAGAGGTCTTTGCATGGATTGCAAGGTCATCCTAAGTGAGAACCTCTCGACCCTACATAGGCTCCTAGTCATGGACCTTGAGATCACAAGGAAGAGAAGGAAGAGGGCGATGTATAGCCAACATAAGATTAAGTGGGGAGCCTTGACGGAAGCTAAGGCACAGGAATTAGGGGTCAAGCTGGTGACTATGGGTGCTTGGAGAAATATTGGGGACGCAAGCGCTATGTGGACCACGACTGCAGTGTATTAGAGAAGCCGTGAGAGAGGTATTAGGGGTCTCAAAGGGTTACTCTGGTGGTCAAATAGGAAACTAGTGGTGGAATGGAGAGGTGCAAGGAAAAGTGAAAACCAAGAAAGCAGCGGATCTGAAGCTAGTGGAAAGTGTAGACGGGGAGGAGAAGAGAGAAAATCGAGAGTATTATAAGTTGGCTAAGAAAGAGTCAAAACTAGCAGTTATGGCGGCCAAGACTGCAGCTTTTAGTCGTTTGTATGAGGAACTCGAGAGCCGAGGTGGGGATAAGAGGTTTTTCAGGTTATCCAAGGCACGAGAAAGGAAGGCGCGTGACTTGGACCAAGTGAAGTGCATCAAGGATGAAGAAGGTAGAGTTTTGTTGGATGAGGGGCTTATCCATCGGAGATGGCATACCTACTTCCATAGTCTCTTGAATGAGGAGGGGGACATGAGAATTGTACTGGGTGATTTGGAACTCTCAGGGAATCGTTGTGACTTTGGGTATTGTAGTCGGATTAGAGTTGATGAAGTTGAGGGGGCTATACGTAAGATGAGCAGGGGATAAGCGACCAGGCCGGATAAAATTCCGGTGGAGTTTTGGAAGAGTGCAGGCAAGGCAGGCTTGGAGTGGCTCACTAGGATATTTAATGTCAGTTTTAGAACGAAGAAGATGCCCGAATATTGGAGGTGGAGCAGATGGTTCCTGTATACAAGAACAAGGGTGATATCCAAAATTGCAATAATTATCGGGATATCAAGCTGCTTAGCCATATTATGAAAGTCTGGGAGCAAGTGGTAGAGCTAAGGATGGGGAAGAGTGTGTCTATTTCCGAGAACCAGTTTGGATTTATGTCGGGGTATTCGACTACAGAAGCCATGCACCTTGTAAGAGATTGATGGAGCAGTATAGGGAGAGAAAGAAGGACTTGCATATGGTATTCATCGACTAAGAAAAGGCGTACGATAAAGTTCCGAGGGAGATTTTGTGGAGATGTTTGGAGGCTAAAGGTGTACATGTTGCCTATGTTAGGTTGATTAAGGACATGTATGATGGAGTAAAGAACCGTGAGGACGGTGGTGGGGACTCGGACCATTTTTCGGTTATGATGGGGTTGCATCAGGGGTCGGCACTCAGCCTTTTTTTGTTTGCTATGGTGATGGACATACTGACGTGCCACATCCAATGAAAGGTGTCTTGGTGCATGTTATTTGCAGATGATATTGTATTGATTGACGAAACGCGAGACGGTGTGAGTGCGCAATTAGAGGTATGGAGACAGACCCTTGAATCTAAAGGTTTCAAGTTGAGCAGGACCAAGACAGAATACTTGGAGTGTAAGTTCAGTTGCGAGACTCAAAGAGGGGAAGGGGAGGTGAGGCTGGACTCGCAGGTCATCCCTAGGAGAGGGAGTTTTAAGTAATTTAGGTCGATTATTCAGGGGGATAGGGAGATTGATGAAGATGTCACACATCGTATTGGGGCGGGATGGATGAAATAGAGACTCGCTTCCGGTGTTTTATGTGACAAGAAAGTGCCACCAAAACTTAAGGGTAAGTTCTACAGAATGGTGGTCAGACCAACGATGTTGTATGGGGCTGAGTGTTGGCCAGTCAAGATCGTTCATGTCCAGAAGATAAAGGTAACAGAGATGAGGATGTTGAGATGGATGTGCAGGCACACCAGGTTAGATATGATCAGAAATGAGGTTATTCGCGACAAGGTGGGTGTAGCCCCTATTGAGGACAAGATGCGGGAAGCGCGGCTTTGGTGGTTTGGTCATATGAGGAGGAGGAGCACAGACGCCCCGGTGAGTAGGTGTGAGAGGTTGACATTGGAGGGCCTACAGAGAGATAGAGGTAGGCCAAAGAAGAGGTGGGGAGAGGTGATTAGGCAAGACATGGCGCAACTTTAGCTGACCGAGGACATGACCCTTGATAGGAAGGTATGGAGGTCGAGGATTAGGGTAGTAGAGTAGGTAGTCTAGAGTGTTCATAACAGTAGTATTGGCATGCAATCTCGTTTTCTGTTGGTAGTAGGTTTCTGTTATTTTTTCTTTCATTGTTGATCACCTTACTATCTTATTGTTTTTATTCTACTTTTATATGAATTTTTGGTAATGTCCCTTCTTGTCTATATTTTCATTAATGTGGTAGCTTATACTTTCCTGAGTCGAGGGTCTATTGGAAACAGCCTCCCTATCCTCATAAGGTAGGGGTAAGGTCTGCGTACACACTACCCTCCCCAGACCCCACGGTGTGGGATAATACTGGATGTGTTGTTGTATATTGTGATTGACACCCTAAAACTCAAAGATTAGACAGTTGCATTGGTCGATTAGGGAGCACAACTTAACTTTTAGTATGCTACTTAGGTTCGATTCCACTCCAGTATTTGCTCAAATTTTTATTCGGTAGTGATACCCCGCTTTCAAATCCAGTTGGTAAAGGCCATCGGAAAAATTCGTCATATTTTTATTGTTTGGTTGTATCTTACATGAGCACGTACGCAATTGCTCATTGACCGAGAATATAAATATACTGTTCCAAATATGTTTCTTTTTTCCTTTTGTCCCATAGCGCCATCTCACGAGAGTCCCAAATCCTACATCCCCGTTCTAAAATCTTAAATGGCCATTGTAATTTGGATTTAATTATATTTAAAGATTCTTTTCCCATTAATGTAATCATGTAATAGCAATATAGCAGGTTAATTATTATTTTTATCAAGTTAGAAACTATAGCTTTACCACAGAAATTTACTTTACCTCATAAATGTCATAACTTTGTACATATTTTTACTGCCCCTAATGTCCCGACACATGGCAAGCTCAAAAACAAATAACCCACCCCGGATTTTAAAACCCGAAAACCCACCCCTTATTTTGTTCAATCTATTCAATAGGACAAACTGTAAAAATAGGAACTTTTAATTACTCAAATAGAACATAAACCAAAGTTAGACATTTCATCAAAACTCCAAAGTACCACTACAATTAAGTACATCGATCATATTGAGAAACTTGAAATAACTCAAAATTAGTTTACCAGAATGATACATCTCTTTCAACTGCAACTGCTTACAAGGTTACTTAAGTTACTATGGGACAAAGCAGAAAAAGGCCGTGGAGCTTCATGAAATTTATCAGATCCGATTATAACCGATGGACTTACTGAACAGGCTTCGAATGTACAGAACTTGCAGTCCACTTGCCAATATAAGTAGAACATACTCTGCGACGGTGTAAAATAAAACGCGCTTGCTTGTGCTCTCATTAGCTGCACCAGAAAACATGCACATCAATGGAACAGTTTTAGCAGATAATGCCTCAAAGCTCTGACCATGACCAAAAAATTGCAAACAGAAAGCTATAACAAGACTTCCATCTATCATAAGAAGAAATGAGAACGGCTAAAGATACATTTAACAGTCTGAAGAAAAATCGTATTTACTACAAACTCCAAGCGATAGAAAAGTGTGACTCTTCAAATATCAAAGAACTTCACGTTACTCACTTTGCTATGATGCTCAAAAAACTATAAACCACAGCTTCTTTTCTTGTTTCAAGTCATATAGCAATTTAGGGGAAAAAGTTATAAAGCAATTGGACAGATAGTAAATGAGCATAGATTCATTTTCCGAATCAAATAAGGAATCTCGAAGTGCTGCAGAATATGTCAACCCCAAGTTATAATATAACCAAAATATATTAACAGAAGTAGATCGATATTATTCCAGCAATTATCAGTATCAATAAGCTATTACTATCTAGATCTACAAGAATGAGCAACTCATAATATTCTAATAAAGCAAATAGGTTGCTGAAACAAGAATGATTGCCACAATCATTAGATGTTACTGTCTTAACTTAAGAGCATGTCATGTTTCACTAAAAAAGGTCTTGGCATAAATGTCCACACCCGGTCAATGGTTGTCGTGAACATTTTCAGAAGTAACCATTACTTGGTTTAAATGCAAAAGAAAGAGTTGTCTATGTCAAGAAATATCTCATTAGAAAGCAAATCTACCAATGACAACTAAAACAAAAACCTGTAACATTATGCATCTTCAGAATTAAAAAACAATTAAGCTTTTATTAAGGAAAAGATTGGCGACTCACTATGACGATGACGAGCATCACGTGCTCTCAAGTATTTCTGCTCTGCTGTAACTGACTCCAATGCCTCCCCTAGTTCAGCAATTTTGACATTGATGGGGTCCAAATGTTCTGCAAAAAGGTCAGTATAGATTATATCTAGAAACAGGAATCAACAAACACAATGTACAACATGCTTAACCGCTAATCCTGGCCATAAAAGAACAATACTATAGCAAAAAAGACAAACCATCTTTGGCTAGGTCATGCTCATTGGGAATGTGTCCAACATGTATGTAGAACGAGACTGTTTCTGGCGTTGAATGTGGATTATGAAAACAGAACTTAAACATCCCACTCCTTGGGGCCTTGAGCTCAAATTTATCCTCTGCTGTTCCCTTCATGGTATGCACGACATTTCCCGCAGGCGATGTCACCTGCACAAGTGAAAAAGTCACATAAAAGGAAGACATCTTGGCTAGGTATCTCTTTTTCTCTAAGTAGCCGCAGAGAGAGCAGAATCAAAAGAAAAAAGGTACTCCTTGTTCTGTTTATGTAAATATTTTAGCATATCACCAACTTCTTTTTTAATTTCATGAGTAAATTTTAAGTCATGCATAAGGTCAACAGCGAGTTTGCCTCATTTATTAAGTCCAATTAGTTGTGTTAGCTAGTTTTTATCATTTGAATCATGTCGCATTTAGCAGCCATGGCAAGACACAATGTTAAGAGGAGTTGAATTCCCACGACTTGTCATAAGCCAAAAAGACAATCATAATCATCTATTCCATTTCACCAAGGTAGGTGGGAAATTTCACCCACACTCAGTGTTCATCTCCACCAGTCCATAGGTGGACAATATTTTATGAAGAAAGTGGGGATGCGAGTTGAGGACGGATAAAAATGTTGTTATGAACCAAGGGCTGCAAGCATCATATAGGCAAGCTGTTCCAGCCTAATCAACCTATATCTATAGAAATGTATTTACTAAATTCTACTTTTATAGTCTTTTAATTCAAGTATACATGTTATGCATGGATTTAGAAGGACATAGAAATCTATAGCAAAAATTAAAGTTGCAGGTGCGCACATATGTTCTACAAATGGTGGGTACCATGATCGGCATGGGTACATCAAAAACCGACCCACTGCGCCGGGGGAGGTTGGGTATAACAGGATATTCTAGCCATATTTAAAGTTATCACATCTACCCACAGCTCCACTGCGGCTCCTACAACAAGATAGAGCACAACATCTGCTCACAAAAAACCACTAACAAGTACCAAATTATTCTGAAGATTGCAACTCTCTGTCTGTCAACAGCTCTCACCATTTCTATCATTTTTGCATTATAGGTTTCAGGAGATATATCTGTCCTCAGTGCATTGACCTTTCTGGTATGAAGAAGCCTTTGTATATGTGATGACATGGTTGATTGACTGGGAAGGTTAATAGTTGGAAAAAAGGTTCGCATAGAAGAGCTAATGGGTTTTAGAACATACAGAAGAGGCTGCATGAGGTGGAGAGAGAAGAATAAAGGCTGTGAAGAAGGAAGCAGTAGTTGGAAAGTTGGAGAATGGTTTAAGAAGTCATGGATATTGCTGAAAAAAAGTGAAGTTCACTTAATATGAGAGAGAAGCATCAGTTCATAAGCTCACAGCTCAGCAACATATGCTTGAAAGATTTGTTTCGCGATGCATCTAGGTGAGTCAGACAAACGGTAAGTCCTATGCTACATCGAATATGAGAGTCAACCCTAGCTGAGGGTGGCTCTTCAGTGGGGGCAGAGCTAGCTCTTTGGTTATAAGTTGGCCGAACCCAGTAGCTTTGGTTAAAACCATATATTCGTCTTAAGAAATCTGCTAAATATGTACAAATAAGAACCCAATAACTTGAAAGGACTAGAACCTGAAACCATAAGCTTCAAATTCTGGCTCCGTCTACGCTTCAGAGAGTATCATACACATAGGATCTAAGTGTAGTTAAGAAATCACCTAGTGGTTTTTGCACACCTGAGACTTATTGATTCTTTCACGCTTCATTGACCACTAGGCTACACTCTTCGCTGCACTCTAGTTTACAAATTAGTTCACATTATAGATTCCAATTACCATAGATGATTAGTTAATTTTTTGTATAAAATCATATTGAAAGAGATTTATCCCTTTCACTCTAATAATAAAAGATCTAGCAACAATCAAAATAAATCAATTTCACACATTAAACAACTAAGCATAAAAATAAAAGATTTATATTTTGGAGAAAGGAAAAAAAAGGTCATACAGTGAAATCAATGCCGGGGTGGTCAGAGCTCCAGAAAATTTCATGATCTACAACGACGAAGTTCCCCGAAATTGTGTCGCCTTCATTCAGCACGTATTCGTAAACGCACTCCTCGTCGTTTACTGTCACAGACAACGCCGTTAGGTTTCCGACGAAACTGAATACCAAAATCGCAACCAAAGCGAACACTTTGGAGCACTTCACTCCGGCTCCGGCTATCCTTCCCATCTCCGGCCGACGAATTTCCAGTTTTATCTCCTCGGAATTGTGACAATGTCTATATTTTTTACTTATATTTATTAGAAGTGGGAAAATAGATTTGGGTTTGGAGTGAAAGTCGTGTATAAGACGTGCGAAGATGGAGTTTTGACTTTATTAAGCTGTGAATTTTTTTTATTTTTATTATATCCAAAAACTACTACCAAGCTAACACTTACCAGAAAAATAATTGCAGAATTTGAACATCTCCATTTCGGTCAAAGTATAATTTCATTATTGTAAATACCAAATAATTACTAAAGTATTGTCGATGATTTAAGATTTTAACACTTTTTTCATTAAAATAACATGAGCTAGCCAGTTTTCGGACTGGTAATTAAAAAAGAAAGAATTACAAGAAAATACACGTGACTTCACATCATAACAAAAAATGACCCATGTTTTTAAGTTTTACCCAACCTAACCCATATACCCATATTGTACATATTTTGAAAGCACTAGCAAATTTAAAATTTGTGTTCTTACAATCATTACTTCTAAAAGTTATGGAGTTAAATCTGTGTTCTCACAACCATTGGTTTCACTTTCTCTCTTCTTCTTACATCTTCTACATATGCTTCAAGGGGCCATATATTTTCTGTTTCCCCACTGTGTCACCTGGTTGCAATATAAGAAAATTGAAGAGTAGAAGTCCATCATTGAAGACCATTCAAAGCTTTGCTTTCGAAAATATAATTTTTTGAATTTGTTAGTTGTTTGGATTGGGTATTGTTCCAATTAATTGAAAATATCAAAAGGAGTTCAAAATTTAAATTTGAAGTGATTTGGAGTAGATTTGACCAATATTTGAGTTAAATTTCAAAAAAAGACGCAATGAAGAAGACGGAGTTAGTTTTTTGTATAATTATGTATAATATTATATAATTGTGTATATGAATGTATAAACACATCTTATACACTATTATACACTTTTATACACCTTTATACAAGCGTCTGTAGATTCTTCCACGATTTTCAGTTGCAATTCTTGTTCAAAACTAGTCCAAATCTCCATTAAATGACTTCAAATTTTATATACAACCTCCTTATACTATTTCTAACAAGTCTAAATAATACCCACTCCAAATTTCTCACAAAATCAAATTCAGAATTTAAACCCACATATTTAAGCTTCTTAAAAATCTAATTTTCACCACCCAAATGGATTTGGTTTGTTGAACTAATATTTGAGTCACAGTTACTGATTTGAAAATTAACTTATGAGCAATCTTTTTTAAAAATTAAATAGTAATTTCGTGAACCTATTGGAGTTGGATGTTGAATCTTAACCTATTATTTTTGGGCTAGTTGGTTGTAAATTAAAATGTGGTCTATAAAATTGAAAAGTAGGGAGCCCGGTTGTTCTTATGTGAAAATTTTTCATTAAAAAATAGCCAATGTTTGCGAAATCATTAAAAAATAACCAATATTTTGCTGAAATACAGAAAATTCCAGCATAATATGCGGGATTATGGAGCTCCTACATATAAATTTCTAGCATATTATGATGGAACTCCAGCACATTATAAATTCTAACATATTATGTTGGAAGCTTATATGTAAAAATTCGAATTCCATCATATTATATTGGAATATTTCCAATTTTTTAAGAGTGTTTTTAATCAGATTTTATCTTTACATAAAAAGTGACTAAATTTTGATTATTTTTGAAAGAGTAGCTACTTTTTAATTATTGTATGGGACAAAACCTACCCTAGAATATTTAGGGTAATATAACATTAAGGAAAGAATCAGTCGAGGTCGGCCAGGGAGCAACAAGATTGTAAGGCCTCGTAAAATTTTTCCTACAAACCCAGTTTTCGTGATGCCGAAGTAGGCGTAGAGGTTAATCGGTTCGGACTTTTTGGATTAAACAGTGCGCTGGGGAGTTGAAGAAAAATGTTGGGCAGAAGTAGGCATTTCTGCGGCCCGTTCTGCGACCGCAGAACCACTCTGCGGACCGCAGAATGGCCGCATAGTGGAGCAATCTTTTGGGCCATTTTTAATGTCATTTTTGCGGCCCATTATGCGACCGCATAGCTATTTCGCGGGCCGCACTCTTGTCGCATATCCCGCTTTGGAATTTTTCGAAGGGAGGTTCTGCGGTGCATTATGCGACCGCAGAATAGGTCTGCGGGCCGCATAGTGACCGCATACCTGGTCAGTTCCTTTCCAGTTTTGGCACACGAATTTCACGGTCATTTCGTGGACCGCATATTCATTATGCGGTCGCATATGCGACCGTATAACCTGTTCCGGAGTTTTATTTTTGGAATTTTTAAACCCGACCCTATTCCGTTAAAACACATCCCATAGACCATTTTGAGCTTATTTCTGATATCTTTGG
The DNA here is from genome assembly GCF_000715075.1 of Nicotiana tabacum. NCBI lineage: Eukaryota > Viridiplantae > Streptophyta > Magnoliopsida > Solanales > Solanaceae > Nicotiana > Nicotiana tabacum. The sequence continues at coordinate 114,930,525 of NC_134093.1, forward strand.
AGTGAGAGAGAGAGAGTCCTAGAGGGAGAAAGTGATCCTCATCAAAAATTTCTCTTCAATTATTGCTTAAACCTTTGAAGATTATTAAGAGAAGCACCTAGGTCTTCATCCTAAGAGGTAAGATTCTATCACCAAGCTCTTAAATTCGAAATATAACTAGAATGGGCAATTAGTAAGGTAGTTCATGGGGATGGGAGTGCTTACCTTGCATGCATGTATTCTTAAGGTACGTGGGGAGATGGTGAGTTAAAAATAGAAAAGAATGGGGTGTGGGATGGTGAAGTCTTTCATAAAAAGGGCCATGGAACCTTAATACACACATAGTGTTTGATGAAATGCTCAAGTGAGCTAGAATCATGATTGTTTCCCTATGGTTCAATTTTTGCTATATTGCTAAAATTGATTGAAGTTGCTAATATTTCGGAACATCTTAGAGTTTTAAAAAGCTCAATTGAGATATGTTGGCTAAACCCCCTCTTCTTAGAATTGAATCCCATGGTATTCATGAAATCGATGCAAGTCCCAAAATGAACGTCCTAGAAATTGTTATCCCGGATGTGCTTGTTTTGAAAATATATGTGTAATATGTATTCCCATGCTTCTATCATGTTATCTCATCGTCTGAGAAAATGTTCATTCAAGTCAAATTCGAATAAAGATTGTTATGCCAAATTGTGTGAAAAGCCTCTATGTGCCTTAGATTCTAAATTACTCCCATGTGAAATCAAAAGGTCTTGAATGAAAAATTGTGTTGTTGTTGATGATAATAAAAATGTTGGAATGTGGAAAAGAACCTAAATCATGAAATACGGCCAAGCGCCAAGAATAACTTTATAGTTGGAGTCACTCGTGCCATTGTATTGAAAAAATGGGAAAGAAATATGAAGTGAGATGACTAATTGAAAAAGTATGATGTCTCAAATGAGATGGCTTAGCCGATCGGACCGAGATCGGACTTCGTGTAAGAACACGGTGGTATTGTGGATGAAATTGTGGATATGATTGATGTCTCAAATGAGATGGCCTAACCGATCGGGCCGAGATCGGACTCCATGTAAGAACACTGTGGTATTGTGGATTGTGGCATATTGACACTAAAAATCATCCAACCTAATAATGCGGGAATTGACTTAAAAAGCTATGTGATCCTTAACTTGATGTTTTAATATTATCTGAAGCTCTTATTGAATTCTTGATGGTTCCTCTTGTATTATTATTCATTCTATTGAAATGGTGTTTAGCTATACATACTAGTGCTATTCGACGGTACTAACGTCCCTTTTGCCGGGGGCGCTGCATCTTTAAATGGATGCAGGTAGTTCCATAGCAGACAGTGTTGATCACATATAGTGCTGCATCCTCTTCCCAGCGGACTCGGTGAGCCCCATTTTATTCCGGGTCATGTATTGTACCTTTTATTTATATTGTGGTCGCTTTTTGAGATATAGTCGGGGCCTTGTTGCCGGCACCATCTTTACTCTCTTTTGTATCTCTAGAGGCTCCGTAGACACTATGTGGGTTATATATGGGTATTAGAAAGGTCAACCTATCATGTTGTATTTGGGGCTCTTGTTCCACTCAGTCATAAGGATGTATGTATTTTGAAACTTAACATTGATGTAACCTTGATGTAACCAAATGAAACGAGTTAGTAATGTATATATGTATGAACTTTCTACTGCCTAACTAATGAGAGCATGCCTTCTCTGGATCATAGGTGAGTCGGGTAGATAGTGTCTAACAGGCTTGCTTGACCGGGTCCACTCGGTTGAGCGCCGGTCGTGCTCCCCGAGATTGGGACGTGACAAAGATTCATGGTCGCGACGTCAATAATGACCGAGGTCGAGCACCACTGACAGAGCAGTAACGGCTAATTTTTGAAATAGGATGTTAAAAAGAATATTCTAGTAAATATTCTCTGCACTTGTACCATTAGGGTTTGTTAGATGTATGTCTCAAAGAAATAAGAAAAGGGGGGAGGATATGTAATATTCACTCGACAAGAACACTTTTCAGAGGAAGAATCTCTCTCTTGTAAAGATACAAAGATTACTTTTTTATTAAGATTTTTGCCCATATTATCACTGACTTTTTCATCAGATCCGAGAATAATTCGAACAAACCTTGGATTTATCTGTCATTCATCATTGTCACGAGGAACATTCGTCCAATCCACCATTTATTAAGTGAATCATCCCTCTTATTTACTTAAATGTCATTTATTGTTATTTATTGCTAGTTACACCTCCATTATTGCTCATTCTTTATGAACGTTTTGTGCCTATCATTGTCAACATTTCACTGGATCTGTCCCATCTCATGCACGTTTTTAAGATTCGCATCTAGATTTATTATCTTTAACTAGGTTTAATCCATTATTACATAAATTGAATAGTTTAGCCGAAAGTTATACTTTTTGGTCAAATAATTTGGCGCAGTGTGTGGGGATTATCTAGTTAACTCTCTTAGTTTCTTCTAGATCTACAACTAACACTGGTCATTAACATAAAAAAAAAAAACAAGAACTCTTTTCCCTCTGCATACATAGATCTAACATAGCAGGTAAAAGAGAAGAAAAAATGAGAATAACAAGTGACCTCCCAACCAACCTCATGAACATCATCCATGAGAGCTTTGAAGTAGTGGACGAGGACACAACGCCCAATACCTCCCCCAGACGAGGTGGGTCACCCCCTCCCCACTGCAGCATTACAAAATCTCTTGGTAAGACAGCCTCCACGTCCGCGGTAGAGGAGGCGCCGCCAGCAATAAAGAAGCTCCTTGAGGCCTGGCTAACTGACATACTGACCATCGTCCTCCATAAGCCCGTTTGAGATACGGCCACATAAAATGCAAGAACTTGTGTTATACCACCAGTGGACGAGCAACATGATCAACCTCCTCCCACGACAGGTAGTACTCACAATGTTGTTAGCAATGTAGGTGATGACGCTTTCATGGCCATTCTACAAAGGATGGAGGAAATGGAAAATGAGAACAAGGTACTTCGGGACCAAATGAGAGAATACCAAGAAAGGGTCGATAAAATACCGGGCTCTCCTAAGCTCTTGCCGAAAAGAGATGCCGGTCGGTTCGTCGAGGAGCCGTACAGTGACAGTGCTTCCTCACATGCCATACCAAAGACCTTTAAAATGCCACCCTATTTGAAAATATACGATGGTACAACCGACCCGAAGATCATGTGACTCACTACGTCACCGCCGTGAAAGGCAATGATCTCAACAAGGAACAAGTGTCCTCCATCCTACTAAAGAAATTCAACGAGACCCTCACAGGAGGCGCGTTGACCTGATATTCACAACTGCCTGCACGTTCCATTAAAACCTTCGAGGAAATGGCCGATAAGTTCGTAACTTCTCATGTCGCGGCCAAGAAGTCCGAGGCAAGAGTAAACGACATCTTTGCTATTAAATAGTCTCTGGGAGAAGGGCTGAGGGACTTCCTCACCCGTTTTAACCGAGTAAGAATGACCTTGCCAAATGTATCAGAAGGAATGGCGGTAGCAGCTTTTCAAAATGGGCTGAGCAAAAATGGTTCAAGGGCGACAAGAAAGTTATTACGTCGGCTTATGAAGTATCCCCCAATGACTTGGGACAAAATACATAACGCATATTACGCCGAGGTCCGAGCAGGTGAGGACAACCTCAATGGGCCAACCCATCGACTAACCTCGGTGCAAGCAGAATCCAGGAAAGATCGAAGAAATATTATCAGAAGAGATCCCCCGGCATCACGACCAAACCGGGAAAGACATCTCCCATATGTCAGAACCACCACTGCATCCTCATCCCGTCATGAAGAAGGCCCACCCTGATCAAGAACAGGGACTCACCAGAACGAGAGAGGTATGCCCCTTTACTATTTGCTCACAATTTTTGTGTATCACCTACAGAGATAGTCTATGCCTTGGAGAAACTCGGACCAAAGGTGAAGTGGCCACAAAAGATGAGGTCAGACCCGAATACCAAAAAATCAGATGCCCTCTGCGAGTTCCATCAAGAGCGAGGACACAAAACCGAAGATTGTATCGACTTAAGATAGGAGGTCGTAAACATGCTACGATAAGGGCATCTCAAAGAATTGCTGAGCGATCGGGGAAGGACCAACTTTGCCAGAGGACGTAAACAACATCAAGGACCACCGAAACCATCCTCGCCAGCCCGCACCATCCACATGATCATCGGTGGCAGGGACGATGCTTCCATTAATAATGTGAAGTTCACCACAACCCACAAGCTCAAACGGTCGATCACCCACGAACGATATGATGAACTCGAAGAAAGTATCATCTTTGATAAGTCAGATACCAACGGTTTGGATTTCCCTCACTATGATGCTCTTGTTATCACTTTACGAATTTTAGATACCGACGTGAGACGGATTATGGTAGACGAGGGGAGCGGCGCATGTATTATCCATCCTCAAGTACTTGCACAAATGAAACTCGAGGACATGATAGTGCCACGCTGCATCACAATAACAGGTTTTAACAATGCAGTTGAGCGAACATCCGGCGAGATCACACTCTTCGTCCGAACAAGTGGTGTCACTCTGGAAACCACATTCCATATCATGGACCAGGACACAACATACAACGCCATAATAGGGCGACCATGGATACACACCATGAGAGTCATCCCCTCCAGCCTGTACCAAGTCTTCAAATTCCCAACTCCATGGGGAATATTCAGTATACGAGGGGAGCAATGCACGTCCCAGGAAAGCTACCGTATCGCCTTAGACTGTATGACCACCCAACAAACAAAGGATAAAGAAAAAGAGGCATATCAATCAACAGGGTCGAGGTCGGTATGCGATGACAACGAGGACGTTATTAGGGACCCCAATATGGTTGAGGCCACAAGATCAACCGTAGAGGACCTCGACCCCGTTCATTTAGATAGCGACGACCACAACAAGAAAGCTTACATCGGCTGCAAACTTTAGGAACCGGGTAAGTTTCGTGAATTTTTAACTACTAACGCGAATTTGTTTGCTTTTAGCCATGCAGATATGCCAGGTATCCCAAAGAAGATCGCCACGCACAAATTGAACGTCGATCCACTCTACCCCCCCGGTGAAGCAGGTTAGGCGTAAGTTCAACTTTGCAATTAATGACGCAGTATGCGAAGAAGTGGAAAATAGTTGGAAAATGGCTCCGTCAGGGAGTTGAAGTACCCCAAATGGGTCGCCAACGTAGTCATGGTCAAAAAGAAGAACGGCAAATAGCGGATGTGTTTAGATTTCATCGACCTGAACAAAGTTTACCCCAAGGATTCATTTCCAATACCCCATATCGACCAACTCATCGACGCAACGGCCGGGCACGAGCTACTAAGCTTCTTGGACACCTACTCGGGCTATAATCAAATCCTCATGGAGGAAGAGGATCAGGAAAAAACCACCTTCATCACCCACCAGGGGATGTATTGCTATAGGGTCATGCCCTTTGGACTGAAAAATGCAGGGGCAACTTATCAAAGGTTAGTAACGAAGATGTTCAAAGACCAACTCGGTAAAACGATAGAGTTCTACATAGATGATATGCTGGTCAAGTCCAAAAGGAAAGAAGATCACATCGACCACTTGAGGGAAGCCTTCGGTATACTCAGGCAATACGACATGAAACTGAACCCCGAAAAATGTGCATTCGGCGTGGCCTCAGGAAAATGCTTGGGTTTCCTAGTGTCGCAACGAGGTATCTAGGTAAATCCCGATCAAATCAAGGCCATCGAGGGGATACCAGAGCACTTGACCACCAAAAAACAAGTCTAGAGGTTGACTGGCCGTATCACCGCCCTTTCGAGGATCATTTCACGATCCTCCGATAGGTGCCATAAGTTCTTCGGCGTACTCAAGTAGGATAATGGCCTCTAATGGACCCCTGAATGCATCCAAGCCTTGAAGGAGTTAAAGGTGTACTTGTCATTGCCACAGTTGCTTTCAAAACCAGAGCCGGGGCAGCCCCTCCTCGTCTATCTCGTCGTGTCTGAAGTAGTCGTAAGCGCGGTTCTGGTCCGAGAAAACAAAGGTACGGAATCCCCAATCTATTACATTAGCAAAACACTAGTCGACGCTGAGACAAGATACCCACATCTCGAAAAACTGGCTCTGGCCTTAGTCGTAGCTTCACGGAAGCTTAGACCATATTTCCAATGCCACCCCATCTCGGTCGTCACGACTTTCCCTTAAGAAGCATTTTGCATAAACTCGAGCTATCGGGCAGGTTGGCCAAATGGGCCATTCGAACTGAACGAGCACGATATTACATATTGGCCGCGAATGGCGATAAAGTCACAGGTCCTCGCAGACTTCATCGCCGACTTCAGTGCAAGAATAATGCCTGAAGTTGAAAAGGAAGCCGTCCACGCTTCTCCCCAAACACAAGACCTTTGGGCCCTGTACACTGATGGCGCGTCTAACACGTCAGGATCTGGGTTAGGACTCGTACTCGAAGTCCCAACGGGCGAAGTGATTCGCTAGTGCATAAGATGCCCGGATATAACTAACAATGAGGCCGAGTATGAGGGTGTGATTGAAGGACTAAGACTAGCACTTAAATACGAGATGAAGCGGCTAAAACTGCGTTGCGATTCTCAACTCGTGGTCAACCAAGTCATAGAGACTTTCCAAATCAAGGAGCAAAGGTTACAAAAGTACCAGACCAAAATCTGCAAGCTGCTATACGATTTTGATGAATGTCAACTCGACCAGATCCCCCGAGCACAGCACACCGAGGTGGACGACCTCGCCAAATTAGTTGTAGCCACCAAAAACATTACAACCAGTGAAAGAAATGTGGTCCACAACCTCAACTCATCGATAGATCAAATCAAGGTAAGAACTATAAACCTGACTTGGGACTGGCGCAACCGCATTGTTACATATTTGCAGGATGGCACACTCCCCAACGATAAAAAAGAGGCCAAGAAACTGTGAATGCAAGAAGAAAGATACATCATCATTCACAATGACCTGTACAAAAGAACATATGGCGACCCTCTGGCGAAATGCTTAGGCCCAAATCAGACGTGGGGCGTCCTTGAATAAATACACGAAGGCCACTATAGAGCTCACTCCGGTAAACGAGCTTTGGTTAGATGCCTCATACGGGTAGGGTATAACTGGCCCACTATGAAAAAGGAGGCCACGGATTTATGAAAAAATACGAGCAATGCCAGAAGTACGCCCCAATGATCCACTAAGCAGGAGAACACCTACACTCAGTTACTTCCGCCTGGCTGTTCATCAAATGGGGAATGGACATCGTGGGCCCTCTCCCGGCCGTACGAGGTAATGTATGATTTCTTTTAATTTTAACTGACTATTTCTCTAAATGGGTAGAAGCAGGAGCATTCACCAAATACGCGAACATGAAGTGATCGCCTTCATATGGAAAAACATCATATGACGTTTCGATCTCTCCAAAGAGAGATCAGCTGCAACAACGGACCCCAGTTCGCGGGAAAAAAATTCGATGAGTTTTTTGAAAAATGGCACATCAAAAGAATACACTCAACGCCATACCACCCCGCGGGCAACGGGCAAGCGAAATCCTCCAATAAGTCGATACTGAACATCATGAAGAAGATACTCGAACACGCCAAAGGACTGTGGCCGGAAATATTACCAGAAGTACTCTGGGCCTACCGAACAATGCAAAAGATGAGCACAGGAGAGACGCCATACTCATTAGTCTATGGGACTGATGCGGTAATACCAGTCGAGGTCGGGGAGCCCAACTTAAGATACTCCCACAAAAGCAGACCCCAAAACGACAGTAGAAGGAAGGAGCTCGACGAAGTCGATGAACGAAGAGATATGGCCTACGTAAGAATGGTCGCCCAAAAGCAACAAGAAGAATGCAATTATAACAAAAAGGCAAAGATCAGGCCACTCAAAGTCGGGGACTATGTACTTAAAGCTAAAACACAAGCGAGCAAAGACCCACAAGAAGGCAAACTAGGAATAAATTGGGATGGCCCGTACAAAATCACGGCAACAACGAACAAAGGGTCATTCCAACTAGAAACAATGGAAGGAAAGCGACTACTAAACAACTGGAATATTACACACCTCAAGTACTTCAACTTCTAAAAGACGAAGCGCCCCCAAAGTCGTACTCTTTTTTCCCTCACTTGAGTTTTGTCCCAATTGGATTTTCTCGAGGAGGTTTTTAATAAGGCGGCGAAGGGAACACTTCAAGATTGAAGGAAGTGTGCAACGGCTAGTTCACTGCTCGACCTCTCAATACTTCTCCAGGTCAACCAATGAAGGGACTAGATAGACTGGGACTGGGACGGAAATGCTAGCCAACGCCCGAAAAATATGTAAATTTCTCCAAGTGTATGAGCAAAGCACAAATGCATAAAGTTTATTTCTATCTTCTCCAAATGCACAACCAAAGCGATGTTGCCTTATAATCATATCGCCTCATTCGAATTAACGCATAATCGGCCCTCAACCGTAACTAAGCATAGGTTACATTCGCCCTCATTCGAATTAATGCCTAACCGACCCTCAGCCATGACTAAGCATAGGTTACATTCGACCTCATTCGAATTAACGCCTAACCGGCCCTCGGCCATAACTAAGCATAGGGTACATTCGACCTCGTTCGAATTAACACCTAATCGGCCCTCTGCCATAACTAAGCATGGGTTACATTCGACCTCGTTTGAATTAATGCCTAATCGGCCTTCGACCATAACTAAGCATGGGTTACATTCGACCTCGTTCGAATTAATGCCTAACCGGCCCTCAGCCATAAATAAACACACGATATACCCGACCTCGTTTGAACTAACGTCCACTGGCCCCCGACAATGATCAAACCTAAGTTTGTTTCGACCTCGTTCAACCCCACTCAAGCTGAATCATTACGACCAAGAAAACCAAGGCAACCAAGCAACAAAATCAAAAAGCATACAAACCCAAACAAAAGAAAAAAAGGATCAGGTACAAATAACGAAACTGGTATTTTATACTTAGAATATATTTTACAAAGGCTCGAGAAGACGCCCACCAAAAAGCGCACAAGTCTGTGGCAACACAAAAAGGAAAAGAAAAGCTACTAATCGCTGCCTGGCCCAACCACACTATCGGCCTGGTCGCCTAGACCATTGTCGTCCGCCCCTTCACCATCACCATCGCCATCAGGATACTCAAATTCATACCAGGCGTCCTTTTCAATCCGGCCCACGCCTGCATCCTCTTCATCGTCACCGGCCTCCGGTGTAGCAGGATCGTAGCCACATGCAACCCGAGCTTCTCGTGCCTTAACACGAGCATCCTCGAGGACGACTTCCAAAATGGTTCCCCCTTCATCAAATCTCTGAATATATATAGCTGGGCCTCGGCGTGAATCCACTCCTCGTATAAATCTCGAGGAACATCAGGAAAGTTAGAAACATGGGAAGAGGATGGTCGAGCCAATAATTGTGCCTTCTCGGCCTCCAGAGCGATGACTCGTTCACAAAGGCCAGAAGCCTCTTTCTCCAATTCTCCAATCCGTTCATCAAGCCGCTCTTTTTTAAGTCTGGCCGTCTCCAAGGCATTCTCTCGCTCGGATCGGAGAACACGTATGACTATCTCCAAAGCCTCCATATTCCTCATAGCCCCCGACCGAGCTAACTCCGCCTTCTCGAGATCCGCGGCCTTCTCAGTGACCTCGCCCCTTAAAGCATCGGCTTTGAATTCACACCCCTCGATCTCGGCGCGCAACGAGAGCAACTGGTCTTAGAAGCAACGAGAATCGCTAAAACCAGTAAGAAAACACACGACAATGGAGGAAAAAGAAGGAGATAGAGCTTTTTGATGCAGGGGTTTCGTAAAAATTAAAACGTTTCCCACACACCCCTATTTATAAAAGATCAAGAATCGTGACCAAGGAATTAATCATCATTACCTGGCACTGTAACCGAAGCGGCAGACTCATTCAGGAGACGCACGTGAAACGAAGCAACATCTTGGGAAATCCCGCCATAATGACGTCAGTCGCCATGACGTCACCCTGATTCATGGGACTTACAACCCCAGAAATTATGGCTCAAAAGGAAACGTTACCAACTCGCCCCAATCATCACGGACCGTTCAGGTCATCCAAATCCTTCAACCACATTATACAATATCCGTTCATCGAGCCCGCCTGAGGTCGGCCTCAATTAGCAGAGGGACTAACTGTATGGATAAAATCTACCCTAGAATATTTAGGGTAATATAACATAACGGGAAGAGTCAGCCGAGGTCGGCCAGGGATCAGCAAGATTCATGGTCGAGACGTCAATAATGACCGAGATCGAGCACCGCTGACAGAGCTGTAAAGGCTAATTTTTTGAAATAGGATGTTAAAGAGAATATCCTAGTCAATATTCTCTTCACTTGTACCATTAGGGTTTGTTAGAGGTATGTCTTAAAGAAATAAGAAGGGGGGAGGGGGAAGGATATGTAATATTCACTCGACAAGAATACTTTTCAGAGGAAGATTATCTCTCTCTTGTAAAGATACAAAGATTACCTTTTTATTAAGATTCTTGCCCATATTATCATAAACTTTTCCACCAGATCCGAGAATAGTTCGAAGAAACCTTGGATTTATCTGTCATTCATCATTGTCACGAGGAACATTCGTCCAATCCACTCTTTATTGAGTGAATCATTCCTCTTATTTACTTAAATATCATTTATTATTATTTATTGCTAGTTACACATCCATTATTTCTCATTCTTTATGAATGTTTTGTGCCTATCATTGTCAACATTTCACTGGATTTGTCCCATCTCACGCACGTTTTTAAGATTCGCATTTAGATATTATCTTTAACTAGGTTTAACCCATTATTACGTAAATTTTATAGTTTAGCCGAAAGTTATACTTTTTGGTCAAACAATTACCAGTTATAAATCTGGTTATTTTTTAATTTCACCCCCTTTTTCTAGTTTAATCATTCGATGTCCCATATTCAAAAACCCAACTAATCTAGATTCACCCTATATATGACTTATTTAAGAGGGAGGCGTTGCCTATAGAAATTTTTCCATAAGGCTCGATTTTATTTTTTGACACATTATATTTTATACTTGAAAATTATTTTTCCTTCGGACTTTGTGTTGGCAATCAAATTTTTCCTTTAACTTCTTACTGTTAGGGATATAGTAGATATGCCCTAGATTCATTCTTATATTTGATGATTTGAACATATTTTTGTGAACGTTATTTGACATAAAAATATATGGTATTTGATATTCTTTTATCATGGTTATTATTAATTGCTTGACTAATTGAATAAGGTCCTTGATTAAATTTTAAGACTTATGTGATAAAGATCATGATAATGAGAGTAAAATTTCTTACAATTTAATCTAAGTTTTATTCTTGATCATAGGATTATTAATTTGGACATTAGTAATCCGGTTAGATCAATATTCATGTGATCGTCTTTATGGGATAAATATTAGTTGATCTCATTAGTTAAATCACATAGATAGATGATGCATATAGAGATATGATCGTTGAGCCGACTCGTTGGATAATTCCTAATGGTTAGAATTACCATAAACTAGCAATAAGATATTCTCTTGAAGAATGTGATGTAAGAGTTTCCTTCGACCTGAGATCGTCATAGTAATTGACAAGTTATTTATTGTGTTTTGATACTAGACACTTATGGCCCTAGGGCAATAATTAAAAGGATATTGGTATGACTAAATGCTTGTAAAATTAGTGATTGATCAAGATGAAATCTGTCAACACTTGGTAATGAGTTTAAGCTCCATGTTGTCATGAATTATAAACGACCAAACTAAGACCTTGGCCATGGCGATTGAATAAAAGAAGAAAAGAGTTTCTTAGGTCATTCAATGGTCGATTATATTTGACATGAACACATAGTTGGTCGCCTATTAGGATTTGACAGTTGAATCATATCCTAGGGTGACTCAAAGCTATAAGGACAGAAGAAAATACTACTTTATTCTTCTAATGGTTCTTGAAAATAAATTTTATACTTTATTCTATCCGGTCGTTAAGGAGTGTTGCTAGACGCCACCCTTGATTAGTATATTGATGTGATCAATTTACTATCGGCTTAGTATTGAACCTATGGGGTCGCACACTAACGAGTGTTCTGATCTTTACTAAAGGATTATTTACTTTATTATTTGATAATTAAATTAAAAAATTTAATTAGTCAAATAAATTTAGTTATTAGTCCAAATAAAATATTATTATATTCTTTGCTAGCACAGATGATATAATTAATATTGTGAATAATGTGAAATATTCTATTTAGAATAGAGAAACGAAAGTATATTTCTTGGTTGAAATATATATGTGATATATATAACTAATATTTATTTATGTTAAGTATGTATATAAAATATTAATAGTTAATTATTTGTTAAATTCAATTTTGAATTGAATTAACTTATAAAGTCCATGAAAGGACGAGCGGCTAATTTAACCCATTGAGAACGGGATTTGATTTTAGACAAGAGGGGTTGCTCTGATGGTAAGCAACTTCCATTTCCAACCAATAGGTTGTGAGTTCGAGTCACCCCAAGAGCAAGATGAGGAGTTCTTGGAGAGAAGGATGCCGAGGGTCTATTGGAAACAGTCTCTCTATCTCATGGTAGGGGTAAGGTCTGCGTACACACTATTCTCCACAGACCTTACTAGTGGAATTATACTGGGTTGTTGTTGTTGTTGTATATTAAAATACTAATAAGGATTTTATAATCCAAATTGGAATTGGACTTTGCGGAAATCAACCAAATAAGAAAGGAGTTTATAGGTGATGATGCTATATAAAGGGTGATAGAGAAAAATTTACAGGATCATTCAGTTTTGAGAAGAAAAAAATTACTTTGTGAAAGTGAGAATACAATACAAAGCCAAGAAAGAAAATACAATTACAAGAAAAGTGTTTCTTGTTCTTCTATCTTTGAATTGAGATTTTTGAGAAAAATTTCAGCACAAGTTTTTCATTCAATTTGTTCGCGTGTTTCATTGATCAAAGAGTTGATAACAAGGATCGGTTTCGGTGTGGATACGCATAGAATCTTCGCACTATCGAATTTTTTTTTGATACAAGACTGTCTTCACCAGATCCTATCTTTGACATGTAAATAAATTTTAAACACGAAAAGATCTTTCTAAGATTGTTATTATTTTCTATTGCGTGTTACGAACACCTATATGCAATCCTTCAATTAAAATAGTCGTTTTATAAATAGAGATGTGAATTTTGCTCTATAGATTATCGACTTCCTCTTTTTGTATATTCATTTAGTACTATCATTTATACCTTGTGTACTCTCCTTGAATAGTATTTATGGATTCAAAAGTAAATAAGAAGTAATCAAACACATTTATTAATAACCTTGAACAACGAAACAATTTCAAGTAACAAATAAAATTCATGTAAAATAATGAGAAGAAAATTTTACACCTAATCACAAAATTTATCAATTCCAATAATTGAAGCTCGAAACTTCATTTACAAAATAGAAAATGAAAAGAATAAGGCCGGGGCTCAATAGTAGTTGTTAAAGGGTTAGAATAATAAGTATTACCTCCGTTTCTATGTGAACATTTTCGCTTATAAAAATCATCCAGACTTAAAACACCTTCACATTTTCATTGAAGGATAAGGTTAATAGCTTTTGGCCAAGTTTCTAAAATCTGCTTATTTTGAGAAGTGTTTTTTTTAAAAGTGCTTTTCAAAAAAGTACTTTTGGTAAAAATCGATTTGTGTTTGGCTAATTAATTTGAAAAGTACTTTTGAACAGTAATTAGTGTTTGGCCATGCTTTTGAAAATTACTTCTAAGTATATTTTTCTCAAAAGTGCTTCTCAGAAAAGTACTTTTGGAGAGAAGTTACATTTTTCTGCTTCTCAAAATCTGCTTCTACTTCTCCTCAAAATCACTTTTTTTTCCTTCTAAAAGTTTGGCCAAACAACTCAATTTTTTTGCCAAAAGCACTTTTGGCCCCAAAAAAAAAAGCTTGGCCAAACAGCCTATAATACGTTTTAATTAAGTTGCTAGGGGTACCTATTGTGACCAGTTATGACATGACAAGGAAAATTCTCTACCAAGTATTTTCCACTTTAGGAAATTGCTCACATAGTTACATATTTTTTACATGTTGAATTTTTTTAATTATATATAAAGCTTGTAAATTATAGGCGAAATCAAAATTTAAAGTTTGATGAGTTTGATCTTTAATGTTCTTACCACTTAACTCATTATGCTTCCAAAAAGCCTATGTGACTTTTGTGGTGAGGAAAGAAAGTGGATCAAGGACTTGAACATTATGGTTCTGAGTTCGGGATTTTATGAAAACCTAATCGATTTATTGGGTTTGAAACCCATTATTTGCATAGGAAGAGTCATGATTTGAAATTTATGGGTTCTGGATTCTAATCGTTTTAAATTATTGGGTTCTAAATTAATAATTTATGCATATTCATTCGATTTTTAAGACAAATACAAGCTTCAAACCAAAACTATTGAGTTCAGCCGAACCCGCTCCCGACACTCTAGCTCCGCCACTGATTATTTGTACCGATTTTTAACACATATACAGTCACTTTCTCGAACTCGACAATGATGAAACTTTCTGCTCATTGTCAAGTACATATCAGACTATACTACTTAGGCGAAATTGCAGGGTGGTTTCCTCAAGTATTGGACTGATTTGCTGCGAATGATGACTGTTGATCACGCTTCTGAGTTTCTGCCTACATATAAAAACACCCTTTATATACTTTGGGATTTTTCATCTGTTTCCTTGCCTTATTGGTTATTTGCATTATCCCTGGAGTTTTTTTTGCTTTCACTAAGGTACTAGCTGCTTACTATAATTGTGCATACAATTATATTTTAGTTTTTTTTTTAGAAAAAATGGGAATTGTTTTTGTTTCCATTTTAGTCTTCAAGCTTTCTATTTATAGCTTTCAAGTTTAATGCAAATTGAACACTCTCTAGTTCCTAGGTTCTGTCGCATAATGACAGGAATTTAAGTTATACACATTGAGAGTGTAAAGATTTTTTACTCAATCAGTGTAACTTGACCTATTACAGTCGGTAATTAGTTACCAATTTATCAGGTTACCGCATAAAGATTTGTCTGGAATTATGTTATAAGTGACATGATTGTATAAGAATTTTTTACTGTCTGTATGTAGAACTTAAACTCTCATGACTTATTTTGTGCGGATTCTCCAAAGTGTTGTCGTACCCGTATCAAATCCTCCAAAAATACATTACTTTTACAGGACCTGACACGAATCCAACGAGAGAGTCCGAACAATATAACTCATGACAAAGCATGATCAATGATAGGAACTAGTAAATAATGGAGTATTTTGCTTTATTATCAACCTAAAACCATACATTTTGATTGAATAGAACCAGGTGGAGTTAGTTGTTAAAGGGTGTAAAGAGGGTAATAATAAAATAGATAAAAAAAATTGAGAAAAACTTTCTTCTAATTGTTTTCACCTTTCTGCTACGTAGAGCTCAAGAACTTGTGGACAGCATGGGAATCAAACTTTTACTTGCAGCATTACTAATATGGGATTTCATAACCTGTGCTTTTGGCTTCAATGTATCTGCTGATAATATGATAAGGATTGGATTAAAGCGACGACCTTTGGATCTTT
The DNA here is from genome assembly GCF_000715075.1 of Nicotiana tabacum. Taxonomy (NCBI): domain Eukaryota; kingdom Viridiplantae; phylum Streptophyta; class Magnoliopsida; order Solanales; family Solanaceae; genus Nicotiana; species Nicotiana tabacum. Next base: position 114,946,209 of record NC_134093.1, read on the forward strand.
ATAGCGTAAAAAGTGCAAGAATCTATGCTAAAGATCATCATAAAAAAGGTTCAAATAGGAACTTTGCTGCACTTAAAGATGAAATAGTTTATCTGAAGAACTACATGGACGTTCAGTATTTCGCAGAGATTGGTATAGGTTCACCTCCTCAGAACTTTGCTGTTGTGTTTGATACTGGTAGTTCCAATCTTTGGGTCCCGTCTTCAAAATGTATCTTCTCTGTAAGTCTTGTGAAAATGTGGGGATATACTTTTCATAACTAGAAATTTCCTTTTATGATCATACTTTTTGGTGCAGATTGCTTGTTATCTTCGTTCGAGATACAGATCAAGACTATCCACTACATACACAAAAATTGGTAGTTAGCCAATGGACTTAAAAACTTCTATTTTTGATTGAATGTCATGGATTTCAATGAAATCCTTTATAATATGTTTACGTTTGCGCCCTTTACTATAGGAAAATCTTGCAAAATCCCTTTTGGAACAAGATCAGTGCGCGGATTTTTCAGCCAAGACAATACTAAAGTTGGGAATGCTGTTATAAAGCAGCAGGTGCAATCTATATTCTTTGCAGCTGAAGTTTTACATATATTTTCAATGTTACATGTTGAAATAAGAATCTGTCAGGTTTTTACTGAGGTAACCCGCGAAGGATTTTTCACATTCTTGCGTGCACAGTATGATGGAGTACTAGGACTAGGATTTCAGGATGCTGCTGCAGGACGAGTAACGCCAGTATGGTAAATATATCTATCTGTTCATAGATTACTTACTTTTTCACATAATATTTACTGCTTGTCTCTAACTGAAAGCTGAATCACGAAGGGAAAACTACACAGTATAACCGCTCTCGAAAATAATAGTCTGCCAAAATGTATATTTTTTGTATATTAATGTATAATATACATACGTTATACAAATTTTTCGTATATTTGGCTAGCGAATATAATTATTTTTGGCTGACCGACCAAATGTGTAACTTGCCCAATCGCGAACAATTTAAATCAATCTATATATTTTTACTTAGATCATGTGCAGTAATTTAGCACTAAAATTGCAGGTACAATATGTTGCTTCAGAGTATAGTTACTAAGCCAATCTTCTCGTTTTGGTTAAATCGAGATCCTAAATCTATTTTGGGGGGTGAAATTCTCTTTGGAGGTGTCGATTCGACACACTTCAGAGGTCAACATACTTATGTTCCTGTCGCTCAAAATGGTTACTGGGAGGTAAAAACTATATAGAGTATACATTATATTCATGTGTTTTAGAGTTTTCGTCTTATGATTTACTTAATCCCCTGATCATACTGAGTTTGTTACATATTCCAGATTGAAATAGGTGATCTTTTTATTGGTAACAATTCAACAGGTAATATATTCATATACAGATGTTCATTCACTTCATATCCAAAACAGACTATTGAGCACGCAACTGTTGTTTTTCTGTTTTTTCCTTAAGATTGTTACATAAATAGTCGTCAAATCCAATGTTTACATATTCTAGCCGATATATATTGTTTATACTTTGTTATATATTTTTTATACATGAATTATACATTCTCTGACTATTTATAATTTAAGAAATTAGGCCGGCGGCAACTTTGGTTAATTCTTCTTTTTCGTTTCACAGGTCTTTGCAGAGGTGGTTGTCCGGCTATTGTGGATACGGGAACGTCTTTTCTAGCTGGTCCGACTGTATGTATTTCGACGATTGCTCCCTTTTTCTTCGTATTTTGCTACGTTTTTCTCTTTTCTTAATCATTTATGTGTGCTAAATTTCAGACTATTTTGACTCAAATAAATCATGCTATTGGAGCAGAAGGAATTGTTAGTATGGAATGTAAAACTGTTTTCTCAAATTATGGGAATTTGATTTGGGAAAACTTAATATCAGGGGTAAGTTCTTTTCCACTTCTCGTTGTTTTTCTATGCATAATATATAGTATGCGTCTGGAAAGGGAGCCTTGGCGTAACCGGCAAAGTTACTGTCATGTCATGTAACCAGGAGGTCGCGGGTTCGAGCCGTGGAAACAGCCTCTTGCAGAAATGCAGGATAAGGCTGCATACAATAGACCATTGTCGTCCGGCCCTTCTCCCGACCCCGCGCATCTATAGCGGAAGCTTAATGCATAAGGATGCCCTTTATATTGTATGCGTCTAGTGCTTTAACGTCTCACTCTTTGTTCCTGCAGTTACAACCTGAAAGAATTTGCCACATAATTGGCCTCTGTAAACATAACGTCTCGTTCGATGAAAATGTACACAGCCACGAGCAGAAAATGGTGGTTAGAAGTTCAAAATTGGAGAAGCTACCAAATGATGAGAGTGCTTTATGTTCTTTCTGTGAGATGACAGTTTTCTGGATGCAAGTAGAATTTAGAAAAGAGAGAACAAAGGAAAAAGCATTTGAATATGTTAATCAGGTAAAGCCTTTGCTGAACATTGCTACAGTCTTGTTATCTCCAATACTAAATACCCTTTTATTCCACTTTATATGGCACAACTTCTATTTCGAGATATCCTAATTTATTTAATGATTAGCTATAAGAATCTCACTAATTCAAGTTACAGAACAATTAGATGTTTTCTTATCACACTAGCTTCCTATTTTTGTTTTTGTTGCTTCGGTTAATTTTTTATATTACTGCTTGCTGGTATTGCTTCCTTTTCATCTTTAGGAGCTCCTGTGTCAATCACTTACATTCCCCTCGTTAGACCGTCCGTAGCACTCATAGCTACAGTCCTAACTCGATTATCTCCTAATAATTGTTGTACCTCACAAGCCACATTAATTGGTTGACCAAAACTATCTCGACCTTGAACTACTAGAGCGTTATAAATATTCGACACCTTGCCCGGGGAAAAGGCTACATCTAATACTGGATCGATGATTTGGACGACACGCCCCGGTTCTTTTTTCAAGAGTGGAAACCCCAGAACCAGAAGTAGTAGGATTGATTCTCATAATAATAAAATAAATAAATATGTCGAAATATTTTTGCAAACATTATGGAATTCAAAATAAATGTCCACTAGCACGTCCATTGGAAACAGTCTTTCTACCCTCACAAAGTAAGGGTAAGGTGTGTGTACACTCTACCCTCCTCATACCTCACTTATGGCAGTACACTGAGTTTGTTGTTGTTGTTGTTTGTCACATGAGCCATTCTTTAATGTATTATACTAGTGAATTTACCTTACTACATTGCTTAAGCAGTCAAACTACGTCACATAGAATGAGACGCAAAGAGTAAGAAAAATCTATACTTGTATTTAATGCCTCTTTTATTTTGTGTTGAAGCTGTGTGAGAAGCTTCCTGATCCGAGAGGAAAATCGTTTATCAACTGCGACGTCTTTTCCTTGCCACATATTACAATTACAATTGGGAATAAATCTTTCCCTCTTTCTCCAGATCAAGTAAGTTGTTACTACCAAACTTAACATGCTATTATTACATGTTGCACAAGCACTTCCTTTTATTCTTAGACGTCCGTTTTATGTTTTTGACAAAAGTGGGTTGCTCTAGTGGCGAGCACCCTCCACTCCCAATCAAGAGGTTGTGAATTCGAGTCACCCCAAAAGCAAGGTGGGGAGTTCTTGGAGGGAGGGAGCCGATGGTCTATCGGAAACTGCCTCTCTACCCTAGGGTAGGGGTAAGGTCTGCATACACATTACCCTCCACATACCCCATTAGTGGGATTATGCTGGGTTCTTGTTGTTGTTGTTGTTGTTGTCCGTTTTCTGTTTTCTGTGGACTAACTTTCTGTGTGTATTTTGGTAATAGTATGTTATCAGAATCGAAAATAATCACGGTGCTCACTGTGTTAGTGGATTTACAGCTTTGGATGTGCATCCACGACGTCCCCTCTGGTAAAAAACAATTGTGTGGCGCGAGTTTATCTGCATGTTTTGACACCTTATCATATCACTTGTACATGAAATAGACAAGAATGATTTTCAAATTTCTTGATTGCAGGGTACTTGGAGATGTATTCTTGAGAGCATATCACACTGTTTTTGACTTTGGTAATCTACAAGTTGGATTCGCGGAAAGTGCTTAGATCAAAATTTCATAATTTGCTTGGTTTTCGTCGTAGTTCGGCCCTTCCCCGGACCTGCACATAGCGGGAGCTTAGTGCACCGAACTTCTCTTTTTCTTGGTTTTCGTTGTTGATGTTGTCATGTAAGAGCAAGCTCTCCAGGTTTGCTTGGGGAAAGGTTGGCAATTTGGAAGCACAAACTCTTAAGGAATTTGTTCTAGATGTTTGTTTTTTTGCTTTTTCAGTAGTTGGAATAATGCATGAAGAGGTTGTGTATAAAATTGCTTTAGTAATGAATATATTTGTAGCCCTACTTAGCACAGGTTGAAATCTCTATCTACGATCAAATCCTCTCTAAACTTCCCTGTGATCAATTATCAAACAAGATATTTTTCCTATATTATGGCAACAAGTAGGTGTGAGGCATTCCCGAGTTCCGTGATTTTAGCACGGTCGCTTAACAATTAATATTTGGCTTAATTGTCTGATATTATTGCGTGTTTATGAACCTTTTATGCATTGTCGCTTTTATACCGTTTTTATTTATTTTGAGCCATTTTCAGTATTTATGAAATTTATTTGAACAAGTCGCGATGTCACGCACTTGTTGTTTTTGTACATATTGCAAATCACGTCACGTGAAACGTACCCGCGATTTATAACATATTTATTTTATTACTTCGAAGTTGTAAGGTCAAATCACATGAACGTGCACTCGAATTTGGAGTTACGTATCACGGCTATGCCACGGGAACCGACCCATAGCCATGATAATTTATTTCATTAATCGCGCCTAAAGAAAACTACGATTGTTCATGAATTATTTCCCAAAACTACTTTGAGATTTGTTGTGAGGTTATTGATTATATCAAATAATTATTGTGGAAGACGTGATGTACTCTAGTTACTAAGCTAATGGGCCAGTGAATATTTCTAAGGAAATTAAAGCTCAAATTCACCCTTTTTTAAAAATCGATGGGGTCCAATTAGTCTCAACCGCTCCTATAGTCTAATTATTATCATGACAAAATTTAGCTCAACACCAACACTTTAACAAAATATCTAGCAATCCCAATGGCCCAATGATCTTGTCTAACATCCCATTTGCCTAATACAAAATCTTCATTATTCATTTTCTTAGAAGATTAAATCTTACTACAGTATATAAAAGGAAATCTTATCTAAATAATCTATCAATCAATTGCCTTGAATCACACAAAAGAAATCTGAAACATTAATCTAAAGCATGAAGAAATTACATAAATAATATAATATAACAATTAACAACTCGTGGCATGGAAACATATATCATTCGCACAAAAGAACTAAACAAGAACTTAAAACATTTATTTAGACAGAAAATGAATGCAGTGGCAAACTTTTAATGGAGTAAAACTTTCTTCATTGTATTAATAAAATATTCCAAGCGTTGAAGGCAGAAAACTACAAACAAGTACCTCTGACCGGAAACCTCGATGACGACCTCAACGGCAACTTTCGTTGGTGGTGTTTTGGGGTAAGTTTCAGCTGCTATTTTGTGGATTTCGCGGCTGTTATTGGGCAGTTTGGTGGCTGTTTTGTAGCTGATTTTCGCTACTCTTTTTGGCTGTTTTCGCAGCTGATTTTGCTACGATTTTGGGGTGGATTTTGAGGTATTTTGGGGTGAGTTTTAGGTGCTGATTTGGGGGGTTAGTTGTGGGAGGTTTGAGCTCGGTTTTGGGGCTGGTTCAGGGCTATTTCGCAGCTGTTTTTGCTGCACATTTGGGGTGAGATTTGAGCAGAAATTTGTGGTGGTTTAATGCTATTTTTGTTGGGTTTGGAGTGCTGATTTTGGGACTATTTTTGGGTGGAAAAAGGGGCTGGTTTTGGGGGTGGTTTCATGGCTAAAAAGTTGATGTTTTCAGCTTATTTCCATGGCTGGATATAGAGTTTTTGGAGTAGTTTTGGGCTCGAGTTTTTGGTTGGTTTTATGGAATTTTTGTGGAGCTTGGTGGTGTCTTTAACAATGGTGGAAATGGAGTAGATTTGCTGATTTTTGTGTGGAGGAAGACGGCCCAGGCCCCCCTTTCTTCATGTTCTCTATGTTTTTCCTATGTTTTTCTTCCCCTTCCCTCTAAAGTTGTTTCCACTTAGACACTCCATTTTAAGTCAGTTCCATTTAAACACTTCAATCATATTTAAAATGTATGACACAACTTGGTGATGTGGCATAGTATAGCATGTGTATTACATCATTTTCCAGAGCGTGAGAGATTAATATTTCTTTTCTTTAAAACTTTTTTCACTTTCTTTGTCCTCATATTCTTTGGCACACATCGTTCATGTCACCACCTTCCTCTCTCTTTCTCCCTCCACCACCATCGCCTTATTGTCTTAATTTTATTGCCAGAAAAAATGGAGTTCGCCGAAAACCCCCCAAACATTTTATTCTTTTTTGTTTATTTTTACTTTTCTCAACTCACATTCTTTCTTCTCCAATTAGCTAAAAGAAGAGATTTTCAACCCAAAAAAAGAGAAAAAAATTGACATAAAATTCTCCCTTCCCCATATCTGAAAATCAAAAAAGGATAGTTTGGGGGTGGAGGAACGCTAATGGTGGTAGTTTACTTTTGGCATAATACATCGACAACCCTTTGAATTTATCATCAATTTTCACTTAGATACTTCATTTTAAGTTCATTCCATTTGAACACTCTCAACCACAAGTCAAATGTGTGATTTAAACACAATTTGGTGATGTGGCATAGTGTGTGTTACCCACCTCTTTAGAGCGGGCGAGATGCTATTGTTATGGGTCCCAAAGAATAAATGTCAATAGAGAAAAAAAAAAAAAAGTAACTTTCTTTCTCTCACCTCTCCGTCTTCTCATTCCACCATATCCTATCAATTAACACCATGTGAGCTTTACCAAGTTTCACTGTAACACCCAAAACAACCATGTCCAACAACCCATTTAAGTCTAAAAACGAGCAGCCCCAACACCACCAATTAACTCGCGCACAGAAGCGCAAAAACATCATGTAAGCTAGACTCATCGCTATCTCCTCAACCCAAAAATAACAAAAATCTTGCGAGTTATCCAAAAGTAGCAAGAACAAGAAAGAAAAACTTTATTACCTACATCTTCTCTTGAACAGTATTTGGATAATAGTAACAAAATTAACATTAAGAAGAAGAAAAAAATTGAATAATAATATTTCCGGTGAAACTTTATTTTTTCCGGCGTAGTTTCATTTTTCTCAACATTAACGAAATTAAACTTTGCGACTTGAATCTGAAGAAAAATCAGATTTACATCTCAAAAAAGGGCAAAACTTTATTTGTCCTAGCGAATTTCCGTGAATCTAAAGAAGGAGAAAATCAGATTTGGATCTTTCAAAAAACAATCGGCCAAAGCTCCAATGTGAAGAAAAATAAGAAAACGAAGAAAGAAAGGACCAATTTTCTGGAGAAGAGTTGGTAAAAAATGGCTGAAAATTGATTTTGCCGGCATGGAATGGTCAATGGGGAAGATGACGACGGGTGGGTGGGGTTCTCATTTTTATATGCAATTGTTGATACCCAATTTTGTCTTCATATTTTTTAATAGTATATATACTTTTAAAATATCATTTTGCATCATTACTTAAATTACAAGAGTTATATAAGTATTTTCTATAATTTTTAAAGCTTTAAAATTAATTTTCTTGCATTTTAATTACTTGAATATACATTAATTACCCCTTAAATTATTTTGTGATGAATTAATCATCCAAATTTATTATTTATACCCACATATATATTTTACAACATTTTTACTTCATTGCATATGATTACATTTGAATTTTTACCTATTTACACAATTTTTGAAAGAATAGCCTACATTCTATACATAATTATATTTATTATATTATTTATGTTGGAACAATATTTTTATATTTTTATAACATTAAGCTATTATTTTCCAGCATTTTACTGCATAAATAGTATTTTTTTAATTTTTATTAATCACTTTTATAAATTATTGTTTCATAAATTTCGTATATTTAATTTTTATAGCCCAATGAAGGGCTAATTTTCAGACCAAACAGACTCAAATCCATGGCCCAATCCCTTAGCCCAAACCTAAAGACCCTTTTGATTAAACCCGGTCGTGACCCGTTAAACCAACCCGCCCCGCTCGATTTTTAATCTTGGTCGTTGATCTCTCAAGATCAACAACCCACAACTACCCTACCACTTTTAATTACCCTACCACTTTTAATTACCCAACCCCAAACCCTAATCCCCATTCTCCTAAAGACCGCTTCCCCCGTTTCCCTCGTCTTTCCTCCTCCCTCCTTCAGAAACCTTAGTCGTCTTCACCAACCTTCTCTGAATCTGATTAATATGGATTCCTGCCATGATTCACTTATCTTTTATGGATTATCTCGTAGTTCTTTACAATATTATGGTATTACATAGAACGTTCCCTATTTTTGGCAAGCACCAATCTTCTGAATCAAGAGAAATTAGACTCACTCCTCAAGATTCAGATAATATTTTGTCTATATACACTCATGGCAAGATTATATGGGTCTGATTTATCAAGTTTCTTGGCCAAACTGAGATTCTGGGCAAAACTAGGGTTTGCCTGATTTTTCTCCTAATTTGGTTCTAAATCGATTTTGCATGTTTTTCTTTCCTTATTTGTGTTTGATTGATTATATTTCCTTGTTTGTTTGTTCAATTTCCATTACTATATAAACCTATCTCCCAACTACCCCAAGACGGATTCTAAATCGAAAAACTACTACTGTTCTGTTATTCTTTCTTATCCTATACTATTCTGAGGCTCAATCTTTTGGCCGGCTGAAAGCCAAGACCACCGGAATTCAATTCTCGAACCTTTATTAGTGTGAGCATTGCCTGGGGTTCGTTCAAAACCCTTAGGAACTCTGACGTACCGAGATTCTTGGGTTCTACTGCTCGTTTTGCTATTGACATTGAAGTGTTGCTGAAATTACTCCCTTTGTTACTTGTTCATCTGTAACTGGTAATGTAGCTACAAATCTTGCAATTTTATTTATTTCCGTTTGAATTCATGCTCTTCATATCTATGTCTTTGAGAATTTTTATGAACCAACATGCCATTATATGCTTTGAAGCTCTTCTTGAGGCTCTATACCTTCTAGTATCCCAACTTGCATATTTGTTGCCTTGATTATGCCTTCTTAAGCTTGTTTGCTAATATATGTACTCGAATGCTCATTACTGTTTTCTATTCTGAGTTTGGTTTCTTGCCTTGTTTTGTACTCTTGTGATGAGTCTAGTCATGCCCAGAACATATTTTAATCCTTGAGTCATCTAGGCGCGACTTGATACTTTTCTAGAATTAATTCCTAATCATGGTATTAGCTTACGCATGCTTTCCCTGCTACTTGTGAACTAATGCTCGTTCCATGCCTTGTCTTGTGCCTTTGTGATGAATCCATGCATGTGTTTCAGACCTTGTTAAGTCATTCCTATCCAACCTGCTAAGTTTTTGATGTTGTACTGATTAACTAGGCCTGCTTTCATGTCATTTAAGTTATAATATATGCTTTGACTTATGTAATCATGTTTGAGACCATAGGGAAAACCTCATGTCTAGCCTCTTCCCCCATATGTGATTAAGCCTAGTGCAGGCTAGTCATGTTAACCTATATCTGGCATATTCTTTCCCATTGTGAGTCCTGGTGCTATTTAAACCTTCATGTATGATTGATAATGTTAAAGTCTTCATGGCCAGTTGATTGGATTATTACAGACTATGTTCATTAGCCTGTTTGTTATTGATCATATTTGCACTAGACCCTCATGCTAGAAATCTTACTTGTTTCCATCTGTGATTCTGCAAGATTCCCCTGTAAAGATTGTGTTTAAGTTAACCTTAGATCATATTATATTCTAAAACTTTATTTGGGGTTGTTTGTTGGTTTGTGATGTTCCATCTTGTCTTCTGAACTTCTAGCATCTTATGTGTATAACTTCGTGTGATCTCATCTACCTGCTCTGGTTTAAACTACCATTAGTTATAGTCCTAAGAATTAAGTGTGTGGACTTCGAATGGTTTGATTAATTTATGAACAACTTGTTACTCATGTGGTTAAGTCTGGCATTGCTGGGTAAGTTGGTTCCCCCTTTTAGACTTAGCATGGGTTTGGGTTCGAGTCATGCAGCTGATACACTCTAATGTCCTGGGGTGTACCTATACCTGGGTTTACTATTTTTTGTGTGAAGAATGAGATCATTGAAGACCTTGAAGTTGTTGGGTTATTGCTTTTTGGCCTTGCTCTGCTTATTAGGCTTGTACTCATTCAGCTTGTAATATTCGAGCATGTACTCTTCATTTTAGGCTTGTAATGATTTGTAAACAAATAATTGGGGCGTTAGTGAAACTCAGAAATGGGTGTGCTTTATTCTTACATAAGGGGTAGAGAACATGCTTATAGGGTCTATGTGCTTTATTTGCTACCTTGTTTAACTTGCTCTACTTCTGCACGCTAGTAGAAATCATATCTATAAGAATCGCACACACCTCACTTAATTTGTCTAATACTCACACATTATCTCAAACATGTTAGTATTTTCTATATTTGATTTTCATATTATTACTATGCGTTCAGACATCCTGCCTATAGGATGTATAACACATGCTTTGTCAACCTAGAAACCATGTCTATAGGACTTCAAATAATCAATTGGTCCATTGCTTCTATTACTTTTAGTGTACTACCCATCTATACATCATGACTATAGGACCCTAATCTTTTAATCAACTACTTCTGTTATTTTCATTACACGGCCCCGCCTAGATGACATGCCTATATGAGTAAAGTGTTATAAAATCAAGAATAATTCTCAACTACTTGAAATCTTGTCTATAGGATGTTGTCACCTGCCTAAGAAGTATGTCTATAAAATCAGCACTGGTAATTCGGAATTCTGAGATCGTTTCACTGTCTTATTGCGCAAATAATTAGAAATCATGCCTATAGGACTTGCAACGCCTTTAATCTACAAATTCGTTAGTTTAAAGCTGCAACGCTGCCTGTACAACGCTGGAAATCAGAATCACATAGAAACTATGCCTATAGGACTTAATGACTCTACTGCGTCTGAAATTGTCTGCCTAACTACCCGCGTGCATTCGTTGTTTATGTGTGGAGGTTAACTTGAGCTTTTAATTGTACTTATATGTAGTCCTATATATTCTTTTGAATGTGCACTAGTTTTATCATTTTGAGCATCCTAAAGGAAGTCTAGAACCACCCAAATAGAGGTCCAAAGCCTTATAGGCCATAGGTGTGGGACTGGTTGTGCACGCATAGGGTAAGACCTAGAATTGAATTAGAGCGCCTTTAGGTAAACAACTTTAACATAGTAATCGGGTAGCAGGAGATGATAGTCTGTGCCTGCTGAATAATATGAGCAACCCCTATCTCAAAGTAGTTGCGAAGTATTATTTATGTTGTACAGGGTGGTCCTTTAGGCTAAAAAACTTAGGACCCCCTTCTTTTCTTTATGTATTTGTTATTTACACTTAGTCATCTAACATAGATCAATGTAATTGTATCCTTGTAATCATTAAGATTTGTGTCGATTCTCACATGTTCTAATAAGACTCTTCGGCTTCTAAATTTTCCTTTATTTATCTGATCACCTAGCCTAATTACATAATTCACATAATTTAAAGTTCGGTCGGGAACTACAGTTGTGGACCTCGAAGAGTGCCTAACACCTTCTCTTTGAGGTAATTTGAGCCTTTACCCGATCTTTGGTGACACAGACTAGTCAAATAGAGTTATTTACAAATAGGTGCCCTAACGAACCTCAAAATCGTTAGGTGGTGACTCATCCCTTTTAATACCTATTTAAAATAGTTGTCACACGTTGAAACCTGCTTTCGCGAGAAAACGGGGAGCGACAGCGTGTCGACTCTGCTGGGGATAGACTTAGGCTTTTACCATAATGAACTTGACTTATGTGGATTACTTTCTTTGTCTTAAATTGCTATTACATGCACATCCCTTCCCTTATTCTCCTTTATTTTCTATGACATGTATGATCTTTCTCCACCTCCTTCATCTTATCTAATATTGCTATATTATGATTCTCTCATCCATATTTCCCTACCTGCTTCATTGCGTTCTCGCACATGTGTTTCATGAGCTAAACTAACTTCTCTCTTTTGTATTTCTTTTCTTTTCTCCTCATGTTTACTTTTACTATTTTATTTACTGCTTTTACGTACTTTTATCATGCAAATACTTGGCAACGTGTTATTATTTTTGCATAAAGCATGCTCCGTATCATACTCCACTTGTGACAATTATCAACATAGCGGCGCTTGATGAATGCCCGCGCTTTCCTGAAATCTCCCCTTTTAAATCGTAAAGGCTTATTTGCATGAGAATAGTCGATCAACGGTGCAATCAACGGTCCCATACCTTTCCCTCTCAAGTTTTCCACTTGGGAGTACCAGTCTAGACCCTTCTAGAAACCATACTCCAATTTGAAATGTACATGCATCATGCTAAACCTAGTACGAGTTGAAGCGTTATTAACATAACAACCCGCTAAGATGATTCTTGTTCAAAGTCCAACAGGATTTCCACATTCCCAATGGACACTATCATATTATGTGCATTACTTGGAGAAAATGTGCCAACGTGTTGATCATTATTGTGTAAGTAGTCAAATCTGGAGGGGGAAAGGGCTAACCTTTGTTTGTTTGCAGAAAATGAAGCACGAAATCCCCAGGTTCGGTATGGTCCAGAATATCCCGTCTTTGCTACTTGACTGGTGGAAAGACCTTGCGCCTTGTGACAAGAATCATGTGAGGAGAGTACTTGGTGACCTGCCCTCTTTGTTGAACATTCAACCAAATAGGGAACTGATCGAGGGCACCACCATGTTCTGAGACGAGACAAGAGCTGTTTTCCGATTTGGCAATATAGAAATGACTCCTCTCCTAGAAGAAATAAGAGGTTTTGCCAAGTTGTCATGGGATAGTCCGGGATTACTGGTACCAGAGAATCGTACTCCCCGCGGTTTTCTAAAAATGTTGGGTTTTAAGAAGAATGACGAACTGCTTTGTCTAAAGAAATCATACATCCATTTTGAATTTATCTACAAGCGTTATGGGCAGAGCAAGTCATATCATCTTCACCATTCTTAACTAGCCATCACTTCCTTAGGATGGGTGCACTGCATGGTTTATGTGTTCATTGTCTGCTTCTTGGGCTTGTTGATATTTCCAATGAAAGGAAGAAGGATTCATACTCGCTTAGCCATGGTCGACAGGACCTTAATGGATGGCATCGAGGGACAAACTTACACTCTCATCCCCATGATCTTAGCTGAGATGTACCGTTCTTTAGATCGGAGCAAGCAAGGATTCATGCACTTTGAGGGTTGTAATCTATTGTTACAAGTCTGGCTGCTGGAACACTTTCAGAGGGGCGAGTATCGTCAACAGCTTCTGCGAAGGCCACTAAATGACTACATAGCCAACCATCACCCAAAGAAAATGACGTTTGTTCCAGACAAGTTTGCAAAGCTTGGAAATGATGTAAGTTGGGTGCGTTTCTTCAGCAATCTGACAGATGAGTAAGTATATTGGATGTTCGAATGGTTTCCTAGTAGTGAGTTCATTATCGAATAGAATGGGACTACTCACTTGGTGTTGATCGGGCTGCGAGGTATCCACCGTTACGCTCTTATATGGGTAATGAGACAAGTTGGAAGAAAACAAGTCATACCTCGGGTTTCCAATATGGTCCAGCACAAGGCAAATTTCAAGGGAGATGTCATTCCATTCAAGTTCGAAGCGCAACACATGTGGAACCAAAAGATCACTGTGGAAGGGAAAACTATTGAGCCAGATAGGTATCACGCCGGTCATATGTACTACTATCTGTCATGGCTAGAAGATGACGTAGTAGGGGACATCAAGCCATGAGTTAATATGAATGATAGGGTCATAGATGGAGTGGATGAGGCACAATTTGAGTACAAGAGGCTACACAAAAGGGTATTCGAGTCCGAAGCTAAACATCTGGAGCAACACAAAGTAAACATGGAAGCAATAAGGGAATGGAAGGAGATTGCCACTAAGTCAACAAAAATATTGGAATACCTGGAACAAGGACTGATGGATCTAGTAGGGAAGATGAGAAAGAGACTCTCGGATTGTCAAGGCATGGACGACGATGAAGGAGGAAATCTGGCGAAAGCTTACTTACTGTTGGATATGTGCGATCTAGGAAATCTGATTGATGGGGTCAAAAGAGCCAAGCATGGAGAAGGTCCTTTAGGGACCCAGTAGATTAGGAGATGATGTGTTTACCGCTTTCTAACTTAGATTAGATTTTTATGTAATATGGCTATATGTTATTAGTAACTTTATTATATTATTGCCGATTTAGTAAAAGTTTGGTTTTGGCTCATTTTCGCATTGGTGAAATAAAGTAAATGTTGGCACCAATTTTTTCCAAGTCTATGTGTCTCTTAGGCCTACTTCAGTTACAATGAGGTCCCCAAATTAGGACACGAATTATTGCATGACTTTGTGAGACATGCTTAAATATTGCGAACACTCTTTTATTTTACCTTACTAACTTGGTTATATTTTACTTTTTATTTATTTTGATTACTCCCGTTCTCAAAGGTTGGTTCGTGCATACTGGCATCATCAACATACCACACTAGATCCATAGGTCCTCAACCTAGCGACTTGAAAAGTTAAAGCAAGGGAAAAGATAAAATGGATGATTTAAGCGGTATCAGGAAAGACAATGCTGTTGTGGCAGAAAACGTTGAAACTTCAGATGGCAGAAGTACTCCGAGGCAGAATGAGTTGGTCTTACGTTTGGAGCAGAAAATCCTGGAATTACACGGCGAGCTTGAGCTGGTCCGAAATCTGGCAGACCTCTCCCTCACTCTCAATATTCCAGACATCAACCAGCAAAACCCGACTACCCATAACCAAACACCACCACAAAATGCACCAAATCAGAATCGACCACCCATAGTTCCAAATCCTCCCGTACAACACCAATATCATAATACCGCACCTCTCCAGAACCTTAACCCGCCTCTAGTGCCAACCCCTCAACACCACCACTATCATCCAACTTAATACCTGTAAACCACCACTTATCACACTCCCCAAAATGCACCACAGCCTACTCTTGATCCCCAAAACTCGACCAACGACTACCCGTATACCCAAGTTCCAGGAACTCATCAAAGCAAATCTATATATGTGGAAACCTTACCCCATACCCCATAGTAAACCCTATACATACCTGAACTAACTGAAAAGAACCTGCTCATTAGAAACATGGCAGAGGAACTCAAGAAACTCATATGGAGAGTCCAGAGTGTTGAAGGTGGGAAAGACGTTGAAGGTCTAAACTATGAGGACCTATGTATTCAGCCGCATGTGGAACTGCCAGAGGGTTACAAACCTCCCAAGTTCGAAATATTCAATGGTACTAGTGATCCGAAGGTGCATCTGAGAACATATTATGACAAGCTTGTAGGAGTGGGCAAAAATGAACAAATCTGCATGAAACTGTTCATGCGAAGTCTTACAGGAGACGTTTTGTGTTGGTGTATCAGTCAAAACCCAAAGAAGTGGGTTAATTGGGTGAGTATGGTATCAGATTTCATGGATAGGTTCAGGTTCAACACGGAAAATGTGCCAGATATTTTCTACATTCAAAACCTCAAGAAGAAGTCAACTGAAACCTTTCGTGAGTATTCTACTTGTTGGAGATCAGAGGTGTTACACCCCATGTTTTTGTACGTAAGAGTATGTCGTAAGTCAATTGATGTAAGATCAAAAATGAAATCTTCTTTGAAAAGTTTATAAAGTAAGTTAATCATGTTGCTATGAAGGTTACAAATATTTAAGATCATCAATAACAAGTACAAAGATGGTTGGAAAGCTTAGAAGCTAAACGAATTGAAGAAAATAAGTTTTGTCGAAAGTCGACAAGTTTGGTGTTACACCACGTGCATCCTAAGGTGATGTATAACAAATATGAGACTTGTTAATTATGATTTGAATGAGTTTAAAGTCATAATATGACTATATACTATGTTTGGATATAAAATATAAAGTTTGGTAAAAATTAGATTTAACTTACGGAAAAATCGAGTTAAGATTTGCCTTGTAACGAGCCGTTTTGAGAAATTAAATTCATACGTTTTATGATGTCATTTTAGGAAATATCTCATACCAAAATTAAGGTATTGGAACCTAGTTTCCAATGGTCCAAACCAGTTATTCATACGATATCGGGGTAGAGAAATATGAATTTTTAAAGTAAGGTCACTAAGTCACATCGCCGCACTTCGGAGAAACTTGCAGGTTTATAGGCCTGATTGCGAGGCCTTTTTATCCCAATCTATTGAGAGTTACATGGATATATTTATTTGGAATTAAAGACGTATGTGTCTAGTTTCCAATGCTATAAACTATTTGGTAATACGATATCGGAGTAGAGAGATACGCATGTCCGAAGTGGAACTACTCAAGCTGCCAAGCAAGCAGCTTACCCACATGCTTGGAGAATTGAGGCGGTGGTCAATATGATATCATAGTAGAGAGATACAAGTATCCGAAGTGGCACTACTCAAGCTGCCAAGCAGGCAGCTTACCCACCTGCTTGGAGAATTGAGGCGGTGGGCTTATAAGTTATCTTCTTCCCTATATATCTCGTCATTATACACAAAACACTTTCACAAAAATACTCTCAAGCTCACCAAGAACTGGTCCAAGAAATTCCAAGCAAGATCAACATCCCGTTCACGAAATCAAGAAGCGATAATATTAGAACGATCTCTACGACGTAAGTATCATTATACCGCCTCTCGTTTTCTTTGTAGTTTGAATTTTGTTAGGTACTTCATGGTTAATAAAACACATGCTTTCTGTATTTAAGCTTTTTAAATCTCAAGTAATGTTGATAAATTCGTTTCCTAATTGTAAGAACTCACAGGACGGTGATCGGAAGCCATGAGTTCGAATTGTTCAACTTGTAATGGAGTGTTTTATGGGTTGTTTCATGTTTCTGTTGGATTTTCTGGTTTGCTGCTTTATTTTGGAGCTTTGGAGGAGAAAGTGTGTGGAGAATCACCACATAATGGCATAATTATGGACTGGTCGTTCGTCATTATATTTTTAAGTTGTTTGACACTACTACGGTTGTCGTTTCGTGTATGAAGTGATTAGGATGTGTGGGCTGTTTTATGGTATATTATGATGGAGATAAGGTTGGAAAATTATGTATAAATGCTGTTTTTGTTCTGTTGTTCTTGTTGTTGTTGGTGTTATGTCGAATTAGGGGGAAGTAAAGATTATAGGGGAGATGTTGTCCGTTTTATTATAAAATAAGCTTGTCGTTCGTTATGCGATAGCTGAACCTTCCGTAATGTAATGATAGTATTATTATCATTGTTGTAGATTAAGGTGCAACGCGGCAAGTTCAATGTGGTTATTGGATAGATTGTGATAAGGTATGTTAAGGCTATTCCTTCTTTCTTTTGGCATCCATATGCTACAACGAAACGAGCAAGTATGCCACTATCATGAATGATTATATTCCTAGAAGTACTAGGGTTACCTATGTTCTTGATTCTCCATATGTCCTACTATCATATCGTCTGTTCATGGGACTCATGTCATTCTGAGAGATCTTATTGACTTATTTCATTATGCACTGCATTCATTTATATATGTATATTGACCCATGACCAGATGGCGTTATATACGCATATAGTATATGTATATGGGGTATGGGGGAAAGGTTATGGCGTTATATATGCACGACCACCTGATCAGCTGGTATACGTTGATGAGTTTACCAACAGTGGTCGAGATAATATGATGGGATTCCCTCAGAGGCTTGATGATGTTATGTACGCATATACCTATGCATGGTACGACATTTATATACATATGCATGACATTATAAATGTCTCATGATTCTTAGAGCTATTCAAACTTACATGTTGAGTCTTTTACTCCTTGTTTCTTTCATGTCTATTATATACTACTTTTCATGCCTTACATACTTAGTACTTTATTTGTACTGACGTCCCTTTTGCCTGGGGACACTACGTTTCATGCCCGCAGGTCCCGATAGACAAGTTGAGAGTCCTCCTAGTAGGCTATCAGCTCAGCGGAAGGTGTTAGTGCTCTCCACTTGCTCCGGAGTTGCCTATTTGGTCCGTATAATTTGGACATGTATTGATTGGTATGGCGGGACCCTGTCCCGACCTTTATGACGTTTATGTACTCTTAGAGGTTTGTAGACATATGTCAGGTATATGGATACTTGTATGGCCTTGTCGGCCTATGTTTTGAGTTTACAAATGATCATGTCAGCCTTATAGGCTTGTATGTCACATGTATAAGTTTCTATATTATGTTGGGTCGTCCTATGTCTAGTATTCCATTATGTTTAATTCTGGTTATCTCATGACATCCCTTTTGGCCCATTTACCCATGATAGTACGATAAGAAAGACATGTTACGTTGGTACTCTGTTGAGTAAAGTACCGGGTGCCCATCGTGGCCCTTCGGTTTGGGTCGTGACAAAAGTGGTATCAGAGCAGTTGTGTCCTAGGGAGTCTATAAGCCGTGTCTAGTAGAATCTTATTTATGGGTGTGTTGTGCACGACACTTATAAACAGTAGGCTACAAGGAATTTAGGACTGCCACTCTTTCTTCTTACTCTAGATCGTGTGGTAGAGCCCAGTTGTAAGAATTCAAACTCCTAAATTTTACTTTATTTGTAATACAACGATACCTATATCCCAAAGACGGTTGGTAAGAGATTGAATGTGGTCGTGGAAGAGTTGAGTCAGAGGAACTCGATATTGCATCATGCTTATGATGAGTAAATGTGAGGTCTTCAGCAGATCATGTGTGTACTAAGATGTGTAAACCTCTTGATGAGGAGCCCTAAGGCAAGAATATCTATCCACCCATATGGTAAAAAGCAATAAGAGAATTAGAAGGTAGAAGAAGGTGAATAAGGGTACAAGATACCCAGTTAGTGAAGATTATTAGTATTTACAATTCAGACAAAGAAATACAAGCATTTTGAGTTACTTTCGACAATAACAAAGTTATATACAATTGGCCACACCCATCTCAGTTATGCCCTATGGGAGCTAACAAATATAGTTTAAGAGAAGAATGGGATATCAGGATTCAGTTGGGTTAGAGTCACCCAAAATGGTGGATGGATTATTATAATCAGCTAACATTTCTGAAGATAGTGCAAATGTGGTAATAAATCTCCTTGTGAGACACCCAGATGGTGAACTCTAGAATAGTACAGTCAGATATGAATACTATAATATTCAAAAATTTCATAAAATAGGCAGTGGGATTCTAGAAGGGATACATATTTACCTTAGTATGACTTCAGCACAAAAAAAAGGAGAATGTTAGGCATCCCAAAGAGCTAGTGAGATGAATCAAGGGGAGCTAAATGTGAAAGAACGTTTGTTGAAGTTTCAGAATAAAGTGATAAACAGAAATATTAGTCGGAGAATAAGAATATAGTAAATTAAGCATTATGAGTAAGAGGTGATAAATGGATGATAACGGTAAATTAAAATATGATAGAATGACAGAGTCTATAGTTAAGTAAAGGAAAAGACGAGGTAACAAGCCTTGAGCCAATAAAATTGTATAAGCCATAAAGCCATATCCCCATTTCGAGAAATGAGTTGGTGACTCCAATGTGATTACTAAAAGGAAATTTTAGACCCCAAGAGTAATGAAATCAGTATGGGCTAGTGAACAAGATAAATTGAACATGAATTAGGGACCGAAGGCTTTGATAATAGTCGACATCGTGAGAATTTAAGAGATCGCATTATGGCAATAATAGAATGGACAACAAAAGAATAACCTTTAAAGGTGATTCAGGAAGACGCTTCTCTAAAGCAAGCACGATGAGCAGAGTTAAGCTTAAGGGACTAAGTGTCACTCTTGTGCATAAGAAATTCAATTATCCTTGGAATAGAAGGGTTACCGCAAGGCAAGTAAGATGTCAGTGAAGATGTGAAAAGAAAAAAAATGCCAAAGATGAAGAAGTAACTATGGAATAGTAAAGGAAGAATGTGGTAAAAAGGCTAAAGGAACGGGATTGCATTTATTCAAATCCTACAGACATGCTACAATTCCATTACATTATGCAAGCATGATGCCGGGGAGAGGCAGTAAGGGTTCCCCCGAGATGTTATTGATTAATAAGGATCCAGTGCGAGAGGTAAGTTAAGAAAAAGGATATAACCCAAGAGAGATTACGCGAAATATAGATATGAGAATGGACCAACAAGTAGTTAGCAGTTGATTCAGGAAGAGTCTAGTTATCGCTAGACAAGAGGTTATTTACAAATCAATAGATCATGCAAGATAAACGTAGTGAACCCCAACATAGGGAATCCGGTCTCTTTTATACGAGATCGCAATCGTTGAAAAAATTTCAGATAGGAGTTGGGGTAATTAAAGGTACCATATAAGTGTTACGGAAATTAGAGAGAGTGCCACTAAGGAGACAATTAAAATTTGAGTTCAAAAGTAACCCTACGAGCATAAGGGAATAGAGGTATGTAACTAAGGATATTTGTAGGCGAGTAAGAACATCGTCAATTCCTTCAGGTAAACAATATAATAAATTCGCAACTTTACAAGAGTCAGAAGGTCTCCTTAAGTACTACAAAGAAAGACTAGTTGAGGAAATAAGGAAATAGGCTTTCAACTTAAGCATAGTGACATAAAGAATAAATAGTCTTGTAACAACAGTCTCACAACAAGATTGTATGCATTCCATAAGAAAGTGGCACATATCGTTGCTAATAAACGGGAAGAAAAAAAATCAAAAGATGATATTCAAGATCATTTGGGTTGAATGGAATTCTAATATGTGTGGGCACTAAGATAAGTCAAGTATTCATGCAACAAGTGGAAGAACGGCTAGGAAAAATCATTGCTTACATTTAAAGACAACTAAGAAGGCACGAAAGGAAATCTATGGTGCTAGCAATTTAAAGGAAGATTGCGAGTAGTACAGATAGATATGTGTAGGTCGCAAGCTAAAGTATGATACAACGACAAGGTTTTAGGTAGACAAGAGTAAGGATATGAAAAGGTGAGTGAGAAGGTGACGAGAATAGGTAAGGCCTCGAGATTAAGCCCGTCAAAACAAGAGAGTTGATAGTTTCCGTAAGTTATAGAAAGCTCAGTATAGCCTTAATGAATGCAAAGGAGTCTAAGACTAGTAGTAATTAGAAGAGATGGAATTCTGCCCTGGTAGTAGAATAAGGGTGTAATTGTGATAGATAAGAGGATGACGTTTAGGCATTTGATTGAGTAATGATCTAAAGAAAGGGGTTTTTATGAATTTCACGGGATTAGAATACCCCCATAAGATGAATCACATTGGGATGATATGAAATACAGTTATTGAAGTATAGTATCGCACCTAGGTGAATCAGGCAAATCACTTCAAATATTCCCCGATGAGACGTGATCCTTAGTGACAATGTATTATGTAAGAAGTTTCAAGTTATTAGTGATAGATTATGGATCAACATTAAGGTGAATCAACAATTGATCGATAAAAGTTACAAAGTATGAGATGAGATTAGGCTATCATTATTAAGATGAAAAATAATGAGGAAGAACTAAAGGACTTAGATTTATACACATAGGATAAAAAGCGAGAGAGTAACCTGGAGTTGGGTAGCAGACCTAGGTAGTAATAAACCGAAGTAAGTGTTATGGTATAGTATAACCTACCTAGATGTAGCAAAGTCATAAGAATAGATAACTGAGGCTATGAAACGAAATATAGCAATAGTCGTAAGTTCGACAAAAAACCAAACGAAGAACTTTAGTACACCTATAGATGTCCAGAAGGTCAGGTTGTTAAAGTTCTTTTTATGTTCCCAAAGTGAGGCCTAGAGATTGGCTAAAAGCTGGAAAAAAGAAGAAGAGAGAAGAGTCTCATAGGCATACTTACAAGATCAGAGTCGTACAAGCTGCATGATAGAAGGTAGCAACAGTTACGAGAATGGAAGGATTCCGACCACAAGTCGTGGTGTAAGAAAGAGGTCTAAAAGAGGGAATGCCCTGGCCTTTGAATTTATTCATAAAACAGTTGCCTAGATGGAAAGGACAATATTAAAATATTCGTAAGATCTATGGGTTATGAGACTGATAAGCGCATCAGTCAACATTCAAGAATGAATGTTCCAAAGGGGGGAATGATGTTACACCCCATGTTTTCGTACGTAAGAGTACGTCGTAAGTCAATTGATGTAAGATCAGAAATGAAATCATGTTTGAAAAGTTTATAAAGTAAGTTAATCATGTTGTCTTGAAGGTTACAAATATTTAATATCATGAATAACAAGTACCAAGATGGTTGGAAAGCTTAGAAGCTAAACGAATTAAAGAAAATAAGTTTTGTCGAAAGTCGACAAGTTTGGTGTTACACCCTGTGCATCCTAAGGTGACATATAATGAATATGAGACTTTTTAATCATGATTTGAATGTGTTTAAATTCATAATATAACTATATATTATGTTTGGATATAAAATATAAAGTTTGGGAAAAATTAGATTTAACTTACGAAAAAATCGAGTTAAGATTTGCCTTGTAATGAGCCGTTTTAAAACATTAAATTTGTAAGCTTTATGATTTTATTTTAGGACATATCTCATACTAAAATTAAGGTCTTGGAACTTAGTTTCCAATGGTACAAACCATTTATTCATACGACATCGGGATAGAGAAATATGAATTTTTAAAATAAGGTCACCAAGTCACATCGTCGCACTTCGGAGAAACTGGCAGGTTTATAGGCCCGATTGCAAGGCCGTTTTCTCACAATCTATTGAGAGTTACATGGATATGTTTATATGGAATTAAATAACTATGTGTCTATCTTCCAACGCTGCAAACGTTTTGGCAATACGATATCGGAGTAGAGAGATACACGTGTCCGAAGTGGAACTACTCAAGCTGCCTAGTAGGCAGCTTACTCACCTGCTTGGAGAATTGAGGCGGTGGGCTTATAAGTTATCTTCTTCCTTATTTATCTAGTAATTATACACAGAACACTTACAAAAGAATACTCTCAAGCTAACCAAGAACTGCTCCAAAAAATCCGAAGCAAGATCAGCATCCCTTTCACGAAATGAAGAAGCGATAACATTAGAATGATCCCTACGACGTAAGTATCATTATACCGCCTCTCGTTTTCTTTGTAGTTTGAGTTTTGTTAGGTACTTCATGGTTAGGAAAATACCTGATTTCTGTATTTATGCTTTTTAAATCTAAAGTAATGTTGATAAATTCGTTTCCTTATTGTAAGAACTCAAGGGACGGTGATCGAAAGCTGTGAGTTCGAGTCGTTCAACTTGTAGTGGACTGTTTTGTGGGCTGTTTGGTGTTTCTGTTGGATTTTATGATTTGCTGATGTATTATGGATATGATGGGATTCCCTGAGAGGCTTGATGATGTTATGTACGCATATACCTATGCATGGTATGACATTATAAATGTCTCATGATTCTCAGAGCTATTCAGACTTACAGGTTGAGTTTTTTACTCCATGTTTCTTTCATGTCTATTATATACTGTTTTTCATGCCTTACATACTCGGTACTTTATTTGTACTGACGTCCCTTTTGCTTGGGGACGCTGCGTTTCATGTCTGCCGATCCCGGTAGACAGGTTGAAAGTCCTCCTAGTAGGCTATCAGCTCAGCGGAAGGTGTTAGTGCTCTTCACTTGCTCCGGAGTTGCCTATTTGGTCAGTATGATTTGGAAATGTATTGATTGCTATGGCGGGGGCCTGTCCCGACCTTTATGATGTTTATGTACTCTTAGAGGCATGTAGACAGATGTCAGGTATATGGATACTTGTATGGCCTTGTCGGCCTATGTTTTGAGTTTACAAATGATCATGTTAGCCTTATAGGCATGTATCTCACATGTATATGTTTCTATATTATGTTGGATGTCCTATGTCTAGTATTCCATTATGTTTTATTCTGGTTATCTCATGACTGTCATTTTGGCCCATTTACCCATGATAGTATGATAAGAAAGACATGTTATGTTGGTACTCGGTTGAGTAAGGTACCGGGTACCTACGCGGCCCTGCGATTTGTGTCGTGACAAGAGGCCGCAAAGGTAAGGCCAACATTTAAGGAAGAACAAATGAACATTTTCTTTTTTAGGGCTCAAGATCCGCAATATTACAAAAGGTTGATGATCATCGAAAATCACAAGTTCTACGACACCATCAAATTATGGGAAAGAATAGAAGAAGGAATCAAGAGTGGGATGGTAACGAATTTCGAGGCACTGCAAGTCACGAATAAAGCCTTGCAATCCGGAGGTATCTCAAAGAAGAAAGAAGTGGGTGTCGTGATGGTAGCCTAAAGCCCTAAGTCTCCCCTCACATACCAAACACCTCCACCAACATATCAACCCTCACCACCAAAATACCAATACCCTTCCACCACCTACCATACCTACAACACTCAAACTGCATATTACCATTTACCTCCACCCACCTGCCAAAACTACCCAAAGCCACATCCAATTTTCGACCGTAGACCACCTAGACAATACACCCCAATTGTTGAACCCATAGCCCAATTGTATGAGAGACTGAAGGTCGCCGGCTATGTCACCCCCATTCCTGCTGTTGTTGTGAAAAATCCCTGCCAATCGATCAACCCCAACAAAATATGTGCTTATCATTTAGTCATAAATGGTAATACCATTGAGGAGTGTCGCATGTTGAAAGACAAGATTCGGACGATGATCGACCCTAAGGTTATACAAGAAAAGGAAGTTGCACCAAATGTTTGCAACAACACTCTCCCGGATTACAGAGGTGAGGGAGTGAACGTGATAGAAACTTATGAGAAGTGGGATCAGGAAGGGTCCATTGGACTCATTCGAGAGGGAGACGCTCCTAAAACATCTCCGGTCACCCTCACGCTAGTTGTGGTATCTACAACATTCACTGTAATGTTAGCTCCTACACCATCTTACAAGTCTATCATGTGGGATTATATTGCGGAAGTAAGGAGAAAGGGAAAAGCCAAAATGGAAGAAACAGGTGTCGCACAAGGTATGACTAGGACTGGCAGAATTTACACGGCTGATAATCTGGGAGGAACGAGCAAGGAAGCTGCACCTAAGCCGCATGTTGTTGAGACTGGCACTGACGATCTCTGGAGGAAGATACAAACAAGGGAGTACTCTGTTGTTGACTGACCACCTGAACAAGACTCATGCTCGGATATCCATCTTATCACTGTTACAAAACTCAGACGCGCACACGAATGCTTTGATGAAGGTGTTAAGTGAAGCTTATGTACCCGCCGGCATCACTAGTGGAGAGATGGCTAACATGGTTGGACAGGTATTGGAGAGCCATAAAATCACTTTCTATGGAGATGAGTTACCACCATAAGGACTGAGTCATAACAGGGCATTGCACATCATAGTGCAATTTGAGGATAAGTTCATCGCCATGGTCTTGATAGATGGAGGTTCGAGTTTGAACATATGCCCACTGACCCCTATAAATAGATTGGGTAAAGGCATGTACGAGATACGAATGGGAAGCATGAATGTGAAGGCGCTCGATAGATCTCATAGAGCAACTATCGAAGAAATCAACCTCGATCTACATATGGGTCCAAAGTGCTAGATATATCTGCTACTTACAATCTATTATTGGGATGGCCATGGATACATACAGCCATGGTAGTGGCTTCAACTCTGCACCAGGCTGTGAATTTCGAGTGGAAACATCAGTAAGTGATCATTCATGGAGATGGAAGCAACCCCATCTACACCAATCAGACTGTTCCAGTCATCGAGAACAGGAGGAAGTTGGGAGGAGAAACATATCACTGCATATGAACGTAATTGAAAAGGATCAATGGTGGAGCTAGAAGATAGAAAGTATATTGTTGTGGACGAGATATGAACCAGGCAAGGGTTTTGGCAAAAAGCTTCAGGGGATCACCAAACCCGTACAACCACAGTATCATGGCACGACCTTTGGACTTGTATATGAATATACATGGCAAGAATATTAGGATTGGACATCGTCGTGGCGTGCCCCTTATTATCTGCTGGAACAACCTGTACCACCTTTGCACCAGACATTCCATCAGGCTGACATGATGTGGGGATCTGAGGAAGATGAGGTTTTGGCTAGCATGAGGAGGATGTTTCTAGACGAAGAAGACATGGACTATAGTGAAATTGTTGAGTAGGAAGAGGAGGACCTTACTATTCATACAATGGAAAAGGGAGTTGCTCTAAAAAACTGGACCGTTGCACCATCCCGGGCTCGCCGAGTTCCTGGGTAGCATGGCAAATTAGCACGAATTATTTTCAAATAGTTTTGAGCATTTAAGACATTTTCAGTATTTTGTTTTGAAATAATTACTCGAGACATCGAGTTGTATTTGTTGGCATTTAAAGTTTTAATGCATTACTGCTTTCCATATTTATTATTATCTTTCTACATTCTTTTCAGCATAATTATTACATATCCCGATGAACCTACAACTGTGACATGTAATGAGACAATGAACATAAGGACAATGATTCGGAAGATGATATAATACCTGAGAAAATTGTTAAAGAAGTAGAGAAGTTTGAAAACAAACCGAAGTCTAATCTGGAAGAAACTGAGGCCGTTAACTTAGGGGATTCTGAAACAGTTAAGGAAACTCGTATAAGCATTCATCTATCACCGTCAGAGAAAGAAGGGTATATCAGGTTCCTAAAGGAGTATGAGAGATATCTTTGCAAGGTCTTATGGCGATATGACTGATTTGAACACATCCATAGTAGCTCACAAGCTACACATCAATCCCATGTGTCCACCGATAAAGCAGAAGCTCAGAAGGTTCAAGCCAGATATGAGTTTGAAGATAAAAGAGGAGGTAACCAATCAAATCAAAGACAAAGTTCTCTGAGTAGTCTAATACCCGACATGGTTAGCCAACATTGTGCCAGCAAAGAAGGATGGGAAGGTTAGAGTATGTGTCGATTACCGAGATCTGAACAGATCAAGTCCTAAGGATGATTTCCCGCTGCCTAACATACACATATTGATTGACAATTGCACCAAGAATGAACTCCAATCCTTTGTGGATTGCTTCGCAGTACCACCTGATTTGGATGGATGAGGAGGATGCCGAAAAGACCACCTTTATCATACCATGGAGAATATATTGCTATAAAATGATGTCATTCGGTTTGAAGAATATTGGGGCCACCTACATGAGGGCCATGATGACTATCTTCCATGATATGATACACAAGTAAATTGAGGTGTACGTGGATGATGTTATCATCAAATCTAAAAGGAGTTCGGATCACATAGCAGACTTGAAGAAATTTTTCGATTGGCTTCGAAAATACAACTTGAAGTTAAACCCTGCAAAATGTGCCTTCGGAGTCCCTGCTGGAAAGTTGTTAGGCTTCATCGTCAGTCGCCGAGGTATCGAGTTAGACCCGTCAAAAATCAAAGCTATCCAGGACTTTCCACCACCAAAGAATAAAAATGATATGATGAGTTTTCTAGGGCGCCTCAATTATACCAGCCATTTATAGCACAATCAACGGTAATATGTGAGCCAATCTTCAGAATGCTGAGGAAAGATGATGCAACAAGCTGGACTGAAAAATGCCACAAAGCCTTCGATAAAATCAAAGAGTATTTATCCAAACCGCCCGTGTTGGTCCCACCAGAACCAGGAAAACCCTTGCTGCTTTATCCGTTTATATTGGATGGGGCCTTTGGTTGTGTTCTAGGATAACATGATGAAACTGGAAGGAAGGAGCATGCGATATATTATTCGAGCAAGAAGTTCACACCTTACAAAGCTCGGTATTCTTTATTGGAACGCACCTGCTGTGCTCTGACATGGAAAACCCAGAAGTTGAGACATTATTTCTATGCGTACACTACATATATCATATCAAGGATAGATCCGCTAAAATACATCTTTCAAAAGCCCATGCCTACGGGTAAGTTAACAAAGTGGAAGATATTACTGAGTGAGTTCGACATTGTCTATGTAAATCAGAAGGCAGTCAAAGGGCAAGGGCCCGACAAGGAGGCATTGGCGGATCACTTGGCAGAAACATCCGTAGACGGAGAATACAAACCATTGAAAACGTATTTTCCCGACGAGGAGGTATCGTTTGTAGGAGAAGATACTACCAAGGCATACGATTATTGGAGGATGTTCTTCGACGGAGCAGAAAACTTCAAAGGAGTGGGTATCGGAGCTGGGAGTTGTCTTAGTATCAGAAACCGGTCAACACTATCCGGTATCTACAAAACTCAAGGTTTTTATGCACAACGTTCAGGAGTTGTTGGTGATCAGAGATTCAAATCTATTGGTGCACCAGGTTCTAGGAGAATGGGCTACGAAGAACACCAAAATATTGCCATTCTTACACTGTGTACAAGAACTGATCAAGAGATTCACAAAGATAGAATTCAAGCATGTTCCAAGCATTCAGAATGAGTTTGCAGATGCATTAGCCACTTTATCCTCCATGATACAACACCAAGACAAGAATTTCACCGATCCTATCCCAATAGGAATTCATAAGCAGCCAACTTATTGTGCTCATGTTGAGGAAGAAATTGACGAAAATCAGTGGTTCCACAACATCATGGAATACTTAGAAAAGGGAGAATATCCATAACATGCTACACACGCTCAGAAGTGCACGCTTCGAAGATTGGCCAACCATTTCTTCTGAAGCGGAGGAATTTTATTTATAAGAACTCCTGATTTAGGATTGTTGCGATGTGTCGATGCCAATGAGGCATCTAGATTGCTCGAGAAAATACATGCCGAAACATGTGGACCCCACATGAATGGTTTCGTTCTAGCCAAGAAGATATTAAGAGGAGGATATTTCTGGATGACTATGGAAACAGACTGTATCAAATATGTTCAAAAGTGTCACCAATTCCAGATACATGCTGATATGATACAAGTGCTGCCCAGCGAACTCAATGTAACAAGTTCACCTTGGCCCTTCTCTGCTTGGGGTATGGATGTCATCGGACCAATTGAACTCGCTGCTTCAAATGGATATAGGTTCATTCTGGTGGCCATAGACTACTTCACAAAATGGGTTGAAGCTGCATCCAATAAGTCCATAACTAAGAAGGTCGTAGCAGATTTTGTTCGGGACCGCATCGTTTGCCGATTTGGAGTACCTGAGTCAATAATTCCTGACAATGTTGCCAATCTCAATAGTGACTTGATGAAAGCCATGTGTGAAATATTCAAGATCAAGCATCGTTTGTCGATAGACTACTTCAAGATCATTCTGGTGGCCATATACTACTTCAAAAAATGGGTTGAATCTACATCCTATAAGGCTATAACTAAGAAGGTTGTAGCAGATTTTGTTTGGGACTGCATCTTTTGTTGATTTGGGGTACCTGAGTCAATCATTACGGACAATGTTGCCAATCTCAACAGTGACTTGATGAAAGCCATGTGTGAAATATTCAAGATCAAGCGTCGGAACTCTACAACATACATGCGACAAATGAATGGAGTCGTAGAAGCCGCCAACAAGAACATCAAGAAGATATTAAGGAAAATGGTAGACAATTACAAACAATGGCACGAGATGCTACCGTTTGCTTTGCTCGGGTATCGCACCACAGTCTGTACATCCACTGGGGAAATCCCCTATCTACTAGTTTACGGTACTGAAGTCGTTATTCCCGTCGAAGTAGAAATTACTTCCTTAAGAATCATACAGGAAACTGAGCTCAACAACGTAGATTGGGTACGGAACCGATATAAACAACTAGCTCTCATTGATGGTTAAATAATAAACGCAGTATGTACCGGTCAACTCTACCAGAATAGAATGGCAAGGGCTTTCAACAAAAAAAGTCAGGTCAAGGTAATTCACACTAGGGAAATTGGTGTTGAAACGGATCTTCCCACATTAGGATGAAGCAAAGGGGAAATTATCACCCCAACTGGCAAGGCCCTTACATGATTCACTGAGTATTAATAGGAGAGGCACTTATACTTGAAGAAATGGATGGAGAGATTTGGCTGAAACCTATCAATTCTAATGCAGTCAATAGATACTATGTTTAAGATTATGTTCGCACTTTCTTTTTTATGTAACTGAACTATGCTTGACCTGATTCCCGTTTAAGAGGGGATATGTAGGCAACCCTATGGGTTCGGTCTCATCAAAATAAAATCTTCATTCCCCTTATGGTTAAAAACTGGGGTAGGATCTCAATTTGTCCGACCTCATCATGTTTGGAATCGCCAAGGAATGTATCGCAAAAAGTATGCACTTAAACTAGGGTAGAATTTTGAGGAGGATCCTCAAAATTCCGAGTCGAGGAGGTTGCAATGTCTCAAAAGTGTGTCACAGTTATCAATTGAACAAATTATTTGCTCTCATGTATTATCACATATTTCAAACAACTACATTTTAAGAAATAATTTATCAAATGCATGTTTTAAAAAAAATTGTTTCTATAGTAGCCAAACGTTACTCGGGGTGACTCAAGTAGGGACTTTAGACGAAAGCAAAGGCGAAGCAAGGAATCGATAGCACAAACCAACCTTTGCCTCGCAAAACTCATGATTTTTCTTAGGATGCAGGCACAATGAATATAACAGGAACATCCGCAAATACATACACACAGCAAGATCACTATCTTCACACCGACAAAGAT
This sequence comes from Nicotiana tabacum, assembly GCF_000715075.1. Taxonomy (NCBI): domain Eukaryota; kingdom Viridiplantae; phylum Streptophyta; class Magnoliopsida; order Solanales; family Solanaceae; genus Nicotiana; species Nicotiana tabacum. The sequence goes on from NC_134093.1 coordinate 114,977,086, forward strand.
CACCAAACGCAAACACATCAAGCTAAGAAATGCTTTATTCTCTCGCATTTAGTGTTGATACCCAATTTTTTCCTCATATTTTTTTTAATGCATATATACTTTCAAAATAGCATATTTGCATCATCATTTAGTTTACAAACTTATACAAGCATTTTCTATAACTTTTCATAATGTTTAAAGCTCTAAATCAATTTCTTTCTATATTTTTATTATATAAATATCTAATAATTATCCTTTAAATTATTTTGCGATGACTTAATCATCCAAACTTATTATTTACACCAACATGTATGTTTTATAATATTTTACTTCGTTTTTCTATATTTGTATTTGCATTTTTAGGCTAATTGCACTTTTTTGCAATAATAGCCTATATTCATGTATAATTACATTATTTATTCTAAAATAGCTTTTTATATTTTTATAATATTAATTTATTATTTTCAATCATTTTAGTGCACAAATAATATTTTTTGTTATTTATTAATTATTTTTATAAATTAGTTTTTGATAAATTTTGGGTATTTAAATAACAGCCCAATTTTTAAACCAATTTCGGACCAAATGAATGACCCAAACACTCAAATACCCAGCCCAAAGCCAAACGACCCATGTCTAATACCGGTCGCGACCCGCTTCTAAACGACCCGCCCGTCCAATTTTTTATCTCTCAAGATCAACGACCATCGTCCACTCCCCCTCTTAAATTAACCTAACCCAGAACCCTACCCATTTCCCCTTAATCCACCGCCCCTAAACGCTCAACTCTCTTATTCTCTCTTCTGGAGAACCCTTGCTGCCCTCCCCTAATCCCCTCTCCTAATCCCACTGATAATGGGATTCGACTACCATTCTTTTGCCATATTCGAATCCTTTTAGTACTGGTTATCCGTTTGTGGTATTACCTAGGTGCTTGCCTAAATATGGCAAGCAATACCTTCTGAAATTCGAACCAAAGTGATTCGAATCTTTAATTTTGAGTACTATTTCGTCTACATACGTTCAATACTATACTGTGTGAGTTCGATTTTGTTTGGTTTCTGCTGATTTACACTTTTCCTAAAAAACTAGGGTTTACAGATTTTCTCTCTTAAATTGATTTCAAATCGATTTGCATGTTTCTTTTCCTTGTTTGTTGCTTAAATTATTATGTTTCCTTATATATTTGCTCGATTTTGACTGCTATATAAACCCCTCCCCCATTCCCTTTTGGACAGACTTTGAATCAAAAAATGTCCACTAAAAAACTAAAGATCTTCACTTTGTTGTTCGTTTTCTACTTTGGCTCTTGGCCGATTGAAAGACAAGGCCACCAGAATTCCTATTTCTCTTGACCTTCCTTGGGTGTGAGCATTGCCCTAGGTTCCTTGAAGCCCTTGGGAACTTGACGCATCTAAGGTCCTGGGTTATACTGTTGTGTTGACGTTCAAAGTGATTTTGTTCTTTTTTTGTTTGTCTACTTGTCAATCAGTAACTGGTGAGTTCTTTAGCCTTTGCAATGTTCATTCTCTTATATTCCTGATTAGCATATTCATGCCTATGAAATTGCATAACCTAATGTGTTTTTAGACTATCTCTATGTGTAACTTTGCTTATGATATGAACCTCCCCAGCATGTGCTCATGCCTAAATTGTCAGTTCTAAAATGTATTTGTGTTTAACTTGAGCAATTTAGACTGTTTGAAGTTCGTTTAGCTTAATATGTTGGTACTTTGAGTGTTTACAGTGGTTATATGACATCAGTTTATTTCTTGCCTTGTCCTGGATTTCTATAGTGATTGATTTGTATCTGTGATATGCCCCAATCCATGCTAAGATCCTCATTCTAGCTATGATTTGCTCCTATGATCATTTTGTTCACTTAGTATGTCCTTACCCTGCCTAACTCTGTACTCCCTAGTAACTAGTTAGAACCTTTTAGAATAGCTTCTTAACTTGTGTTCTCTATAACATTTGATTATGTTTGCCTTATTGGTGTGAGTTTCACTGTTCAACCCCTGGTGCTTAGGATAATTTGACCCTTAGGCTTGAACATGTTAAGTTAATATTCTGTTGTTTGTCTTATTTTGGCATAATGCCTTGCTTATTAATTTCGTAATCCCGGAAGTCATAATCCCCCTTGCTTTCTTACAAATATCCCTTGCCTCAACGTGCTAAGTGTGGACTTATGATATTAACCTGTCTCTTGAGTTTGTTTACCTCTGTGTTGATATGTTCATTGTGTGATCACTCTTGCAATGCATGTTCCTAAAATGCAAATGCACTTCTTCAAACTTTGCTATTTGACTACTATTTTTATTCTCATTGGTTGTTTACTTTATTTTGAACCTATAATTCTTGGTCCGCTGAAAGCCAAGGCCACTAAAACTTTCTCTATTAACCTCCTTAGTGTAAGCACTGCTCGGGGTCCATTTTGAGACCCTTGTGAACTCTGACACACTAGGGCCTGAGGTTCTTTGGCCATTTTCCTTACTACTCAGTTTTGTTCTTCTTTCTGCCTAATGAATGTGTAAATTAACTTGTGTAAAAGTGATTATTTCTTGGATCCTATGATCAAACCATGGTTGTTGGGTTTGGTTTGAGTTCTCCTATGGTTTTTGGGCTATATTGAGATCTGTGTGAAGAAAGAGCTTAGTTGAAGGCTTGTCAGTGCTGGGTATCTTTTGGGCCTGTCTTGGGCCTACTGTTATTGCTTGTACTACTTTGTAATTTATTCATTATTGGGCCTGTAATAATTCTGTAATAACAATTGGGGTGATAGTGAAATTGGGGAATGGGTATCTCTTAATATTTGCATGAAAAAGGGGTAGAAAGTATGTTTATAGGATTTGTGTGATCTATTTGCTATCCGACTTGTTATATGTGAATCTCTTTGGGCACTATTAGAAATCATGTCATTAGGGGATCACACACTCACATAATTAGTATGTTGTCAATGTATGAGTATTCTATCTACTCTTGGGTCTACTGCTATGTGTTGCTAGACAGCATGCCTATAGGAAATAATTGCTAACGACTGCTCCTTAATCTGCTCAGTAGATATCATGCCCATAGGATTTTAACTAATTAATTTGCTATTGCAATCTCATCGCCCATCTAGAAAGCATGCCTATAGGAGCTAATTATATGAGAATCAGTTCCAATATCCAAGATTTAGAAATCATGCCTATAGGACATCACTACACACTTTTCAAACACTGTTTTATTGCTTATCCACGCGATTAGTAGGAAGCGTAATAATTTTGAGCATTTCCAATAAGTTCCGTTATTTCTTATTGTATAAATCACTTAGAAATCATGCATATAGATGTGTATACTGATAATCTGTAATAAGCCACTTAGCAGCATCTGGCATTTACCAAATGGTAATTTGGAAATCATTAGGTCTAAAAATGGCTTGCGCATCTGAATCAGATCATCTAGAAACCATACCTATAGATTTTAACAACTGCAATCCCTTCAATTCTGAAAACTGCCTAATATGTGAAATCTGTTTGCGTGAATTTGTTTGCCTAATTGCGGAGGCTAATGTGAGCCTTTAATTGGATCTAATTGCAGTCCTATTTATTTTGAATTGTCTCCAAGTTTTAACATTTTTGCGAAGCCTAAGTCAAGTCTAGAACACCCAAAAAATAAAAGTCCAAATGTCTCATGGACCATACGCATGGGATGGGTAGTGCACGCATAAGGCACGATTTAGAATCAACTAGTGTGCTTTAGGTAATAACTTAAAGATAGTAATCGGGTAGCATGAGATGATAGTCTGTGCCCGCTGAATAATACGAGTAACACTCCATCTTGAGGAGTTACGAAGTATTATTTATGTTGCACGGGGTGATCCTTTAGGCTAAAAAACTTAGGACCCCCCATCTTATCTTTGAATCAAGTGTTTGTATTTATTCAAAGTCTTTGATAATCAAACTTCCCAAACTTCTTATTTTCTTTGTCTTTGTTTATATGACTAATTCATATAATTCAAGTTCTGTCGGGACCCACAGTTGTGGACCTCAAAGAGTGCCTAACACCTTCTCCTTGAGGTAATTTCGAGCCCTTACGCGATCTTTGGTGATGCAAATTAGTCAAACCTGAGTCATATGCAAATAGGTTCCCTAACGTACCTTAAATGTTAGGTGGTGACTCTGCTCTTTTAATACCTCCTTTAAAAGAGTTGTCACATGTTGAGATCCGATTTCGCAAGAAAACGGGGCGCGACAGCGTGGCGACTCTGCTGGGGATATTTAGGCTCTTACCATAGCAAACTTGATTTATATGAATTAGTCTTCCTGTTTCCCTTTTTATTATTTCATGCACACCCTTTCCCTTATTCTCCCTCTATTTGAATTCGTATTAATATGCAAATCCCTCCCCTTATTTTCCCTTCTTTGCTCAAATTGGCTCTAACATGCGTGTTCATTTTTTAGTCGTACTTATTTGCTCCAAGTCGCCTTCTAAATTGCTACACCATGTTTTTCCCCACCCTTACTCCCTCGCTTACTTTTTACGATTTCCACATTGCACGAACTAACTTCTTCTTGTTTTCCTTTCTTTTAATGTCTTTTACTTTTCATTTTAATACTGCATTTACTGTTTTCATCATGAAAAATATTTGACAACGTGTTGTTTATCTTTGCATAAAGCATGCTCCACATCATATTCTACTCATGCCCAATTAATACCATAGCGGCGCTTGATGAGTGTCCGCGCTCTTTCGAAATCACCCTTTAAATTTGGAAAGGCTTATTTGTGGTAAAACTAGTAGATCAGCGGTGCAGTCGACGGTTCTGTGCCTTTCCCTCTCAAGTTGTCCGCTTGAGGGTACCGGTCTAGACTCTTCTAGAAACCCCACTCTAATATTAACTGTGCATGCATAATGTCCAAACCTAGTATGGGTTAGAACGTTGTCCGCGTAATAACCCGCTAAGGCAAGCCTTGTCCTAATATGACTTGCTTTTTTGTTTCTCAATTTTGTTAAACTCAACAACAACAACAACAACAACAGCAACAACCCAGTAAAATCCTACTAATGGGGTCTGGGGAGGGTAGTGTGTACGCAGACCTTACCCCTACCCCGAAGGAGTAGAGAGGCTGTTTCCGAAAGACCCTCGGCTCAAAAAAAAAAAAAAAGACAAAATGACAAAAAGGAAACAACAACAATCATAGGATTAATAGGAACACCATGAAATCCAGAAGAAAGATGCAAAGAACGGGAGACAACATTAGTAAATATTAGTATCACCATAACAGTCATAAGAAAATTAGGAACACCATGAAATCTAGAAGAAAGATGTAAAACAAAAGCGATAACTAGTAAATAGGACCTGCACTGAAAAGCGAACTAGTACGCCACAACATTCCCACTAGTTATCTTAGGCAAAAATCCTACATGGCTAGTCCCACCATGTTACGAAGTAAGGCACAACTCAACTACCTCATATCCTACAACCCTAATACTCGACCTCCATATCTTCCTGTCAAGTGTCATGTCCTCGAAAATCTGGAGCCTCGCCATATCCTGCCTGATCACTTCTCCCCAATACTTCTTAGGCCGCCCTCTACCTCTTCTCGTGCCCTCCGTAACCAGCTGCTCACACCTCCGTACCGGAGCATCTGGGCTTCTCCTCTGAACATGTCCGAACCATCTAAGCCTCGCTTCCCGCATCTTGTCATCGATGGGAGCCACATGCACCTTCTCCCGAATATCATCATTCCTAATCTTATCTATCCTAGTGTGCCCGCACATCCACCGCAACATCCTCATTTCTGCTACTTTCATCTTCTGGATATGTGAGTTCTTAACGGGCCAACACTCAGCCCCATACATCATGGCCGGTCTAACCACCGCTTTATAAAACATACCTTTGAGTATCGGTGGCACTCTCTTGTCACACAGGACTCCAGATGCTAACCTCCATTTCATCCATCCTACTCCAATACGGTGTGTGACATCCTTGTCGATCTCCCTTCCCCTCTGGATAACTGAACCAAGGTACTTGAAGCTGCCTCTACTCGGGATGACCTGCGAATCAAGTCTCACATCCACGCCCACTTCTCCTGGCTCAGCGCTGAACTTACACTCCAGGTATTCCGTCTTCGTTCTGCTCACGATATGTACATTATTTGGAGAAAATATGCATATATGTCGATCATTAATGTGTAAATAGTCAAATTCGAAGGGGGAAGGGCTAACTTTATTTGTTTTGTAGAAATGAGGCACGAAGTCTCCAGGTTCGGCATGGTTCAAAATATCCCACCTTTGCTGCTGGATTGGCAGAAAAACCTCTCACCAAGTGACAAAAATCATGTATAAAGAGTCCTCGAGAATTTACTGTCTTTATTAGACATTCAGCCAAACAATGCATTAATTAAGGCTGCCACCATATTTTGGGATGAGAAGAGAGTCGTCTTCCGTTTTGGCGACATAGAAATGACTCCTCTTTTAGAGGAAATAGGAGGCTTCGCTGGACTCCCATGGGATAGCCCTGATTTGTTGGTACCGGAAAACCGTATTTCCCGAGGTTTCTTGAAAATAATGGGTTTCAAGAAAAATGATGAGTTACTCTGTCTGAAGAAGTCTTATATACCATTTGAGTTCCTTTATGAGCGTTATGTGCACAGCAAGTCATATCGCCTTTACCATGATGAACTTGCCATTACTTCTCTGGGTTGGACACACCGCCGGGTTTTCGTATTCATTGTCTGTTTTTTGGGAATGCTGATATTTCCGATGAAGGGAGAAAGGATCCACACTCGCCTAGCTATGGTCGCTAGGACTTTAATGGAGAGAATCAAGGGGTAAACTTAAACCATTGTCCCTATGATCTTGGAGGAGATGTACCGGGCTTTAGACAATTACAAAAAAGGTATGGGAACTTCGAAGGTTGCAATTTGTTTGTTGTAGGTATGGTTGTTAGAACACTTTCAGAGAGGTAAATACCGTCAAGAACTTCCGCGATGACCATAGAATGACCACATAGCCTATCATCATCCGAAAAGAATGAATTTTATCCTAAACATGTTTGCGCAATCAGGAAATGCTGTGAGATGGGTACGTTTCTTCAGTAATTTGACTGATGAAAGAGCGCATTGGAAGTTCGAATGGTTCCCTAGCAGCGATTTCATCATCAGGTCAAGAGAGACTCTTCATCTAGTGCTAATCGGGTTGAGATGAATCTATCATTATGCTCCTAAAAAGGTTATGAGGCAAGCTGGGAGAAAGCAGGTTATACCTCGGGTTTCCAACATGGTCCAGTACAAAGCAGACTTCAAGGGGAACACCATTCCATTCAAGTTCGAGGCACAACATATGTGGTATCAAAAGATCATTCTAGAGAAAGATACCATCGAGCCACATTGGTATCATGCAGTTATATCCATCATGGTTGGTAGATGATATAGCGGGAGATGTCAAGCGAGGGATTAATCTGAAGAATAGGGTCATAGACGATGTTGCTGAAGCACAAGTAAATACAGGATGTTGCGTAAAAGGGTTTTCGAGTCTGAAGCCAGGCATTTGGAACAGCATAAAGTGGACATAGAAGCAATCAACGAGTGGAAAGGAATCGCTACTAAATCAATATAGAGGTTGGAATATTTGGAGCAGGGGTTGATGGAGCTTGAGGGAAAGATGAGGAAAAGGATCTTAAACTGTCAGAATATAGAGTGCAAAGAAGGAGGGCATCTAGCAAGGGCTTATCTGCTGTTGGACATGTGCAACCTAGGGAACCTGATTGATGGAGCTAAGAATTCTAAGCATGGAAAAGGTCCCTCTAGGACCAAATAGATTAGGAATAATGTTTTATTTCCTTTCTAGACTCGTTTTAGACTTTGATTGTAATAGGGCAAATGCCATTAGTAACTCTATATAATTATTGTTGTTTTAGTAGAGATTTGGTTCATTTATCACATTAATGAAATGACGCAATTATTGGCATCAATTTTCTCCAAACCTATATGTCGCTTAGGCCTACCTAGGGCACAATGAGGTCCCCAAAATTAGGACACGAATTTATAATACTGCAAATATCCTCTTAATAACCCTTACTGACTTGGTTACCTTTTTTGTTTTTCTTTTATTTTGTTTATTCGCATTCCTCAAAGGTTGGTTCGTGCATACTGGCATCATCCGCATATCATACTAGATCCAGAGGTCCTCCACCTCTTCCTCCACCAAGTTATCCTAAAGGCAAAAGCAAAGGGACAAAAATAATGGACGATTTAAGCGGTATCAGAAAGGACAATGCAGAGAACGTTAAAACCTCGGACGGTCGGAATACTCCAGCATAGAACGAATTAGTCCTACATCTGGAACAGAAAATATTAGAGCTACAAGGGGAACTTAAGCAGGTCCGAAACTTAGCAAACCTTTCCCTTACCCTAAACATCCCCGACCTTAACCAACAAAACACAAACGCCCAATACCCGGTACCTCCCCAAAACACACAAAATCCTCCAAATCCTCCTACACCACATCAATATGCCACACCTCCTCAGAACCACAACCCTTCACCGATACCTACTCCTCGACAACACCATCACCACCCAACTCAATACACACAAACAACCACATACCACACCCCTCAGAATGCACCACCGCCTACTCCTGACCCGCAAACTCAACCAATGACCACCATTACGCCCAGATTCCCGTAGTCCACCAAAGCAATCCCATATATGTGGAAACCTTACCCCACACCCCACAACAAACCCTATACATATCTAAATCCGCCGAGAAGGACCTGCTCATCAAGAACATGGCGGAGGAACTCAAGAAACTTATTGGCAGAGTTCAAAGTGTCGAAGGGGGCAAAGGCATTGAGGGTTTGAATTATGAAGATTTGTGTATTCAGCCAGATGTAGAACGGCTGGAGGGTTACAAACCTCCTAAGTTTGAAATGTTCAACGGAACTGGTGATCTGAAGGTGCACTTGAGAATATTGTGACAAGCTTGTAGGAGTTGGCAGGGATGAAAGAATACGCATGAAGTTGTTCATGAGGAGCCTCATCGGAGACGCCCTGTCTTGGTACATCATTCAGAACCCAGAGAAATAGGTTAATTGGGTGAGCATGGCATCAGATTTTATGGATCGGTTCAGGTTTAACATAGAAAATGCACCAGACATTATTTACGTTCAGAATCTCAAGAATAAGCCAACGGAAACTTTCCACGAGTATGCTACTCGATGGAGGTCTGAAGCTGCAAAAGTAAGGCCAGCACTGGAAGAAGGACAGATGAATAAGTTCTTCGTCAGAGCTCAGGATCCGCAATACTACAAAAGACTGATGGTTATTGAAAATCATAAATTTTCTAACATCAACATATTGGGAGAAAGAATAGAAGAAGGGATCAAAAGCGAAATGGTGACAAATTTTGAAACACTCCAAGACACAAAAAAGCCTTACAATCAGGAGGTATCTCCAAGAAGAAGGAAGTAGGTGCGGTGATGGTAGCCCAAGGTCCTAAGTCTCCTCTTACATACCAAACACCTCCACCCACATCAGCCTTTACCTCCTAGATACCAACAACCTACCACCATTTACCATACTTATAACACCCAACCATCATACTACCACTCACCACCAGCCCACCAATACTACCAAAAACCTAGACCAAATTTTGACCGCAGACCACCCAGACAATACACCCCAATTGCTGAACCTATAGACCAGTTGTACGAGAGACTGAAGCTTGTCGATTATATCACTCCCATTCCCGTTGTTGCTATGGAAAACCCTTCCAAGTGGATTAATCCAAACAATACATGTGCTTATCACTCAAGCAGGAAAGGTCATACTATTGATGAGTGTCGTAATTTGAAGGATAAGATTCAGACATTAATTGACACCAAAGTCATACAGGAAAAAGAGGTTACACCCAATGTCCGTAATAATCCTCTCCTAGATCACATGGGTGGAGTAGTAAACATAATATAGACCGATGTAGAATGAGACTCAGAGGGGTCAATTGGACTCATTCGAGAAGGGGATAATTCTAAAACATTTCCAATCACTCTCACACCTATCATGGTACAGACTCAGGCGACAATTAAAGTTGAGGTAGCTGCACCAACTCTGTTTGAGGTTGAAGGAAAATGCCTTTCACTGTGATGGTAGCACCTACGCTGTCTTATAGGTCTAATGTTATACCATAGGATTATGTTGCGGAAGCAAGAAGGAAAGGAAGGGCAAAAATGGAAGAAATAGGTGCAGCGCAAGGCATGACCAGAACTGGTAGGATTTATACATCCGATTATTTGGGAGGAACAAGAAAATAAGCTGCCTCTAAACCGCCTGTCATTGAGACTGGACCAGATGATCTTTAGAGAAAGGTGCAGGCAAGAGAGTATTCTATGGTTAATCATCTGAACAAAACCCCTGCTCAAATATCCATTTTATCACTGTTGCAAAACTCTGAGGCACATAGGAATGCCCTGATGAAGGTGTTGAATGAATCCTATGTACCCAACAACATCACCAGTGGAGAGATGGCCAACATGGAAGGGCAAGTGAAAGCCACAAAATCACTTTTCATGAAGACGAGCTGCCACCAGAAGGACTAAGTCACAACAGGGCACTGCATATCATAATGCAGTTTGAGGACAAGTTCATTGCCAGAGTCCTGATAGATGGGGGTTCGAGTCTCAACATATGTCCACTAACTACTCTGAAAAGATTGGGAAAAGGCCTGCACGAGATACGAGCAGGAAGTATGAATGTGAAAGCATTTGATAGGTCTCAAAGGTCCATAATTGGGGAAACCAACCTCAACCTACAGATGGCCCCAACCTAGTTTGATGTTGATTTTCAAGTGTTGGACATATCTGCTACCTACAACCAATTGTTGGGACGACCTTGGATACATGCCGCTAGGGTCGTAGCTTCTACTCTACATCAGGTCGTAAAGTTTGAGTGGAACCATCAGGAAGTGATCATCTATGGGGACGCAAGTAATCCTATTTACACCAGTCAAACTGCTCCGGTCATCGAGAATAAAACGAAGTTGGGTGGAGAAACATACCATCGCATCGAGTGCGACAACGGAATTGAAAAGGACAAATGGTGGAGCACTAAGATAGAAGGAATATTGGCATGGACAAGGTATGAGCATGTCAAGGGTCTCGGCAAGAATCTCCAGGGTATCACCAAATTGATACAGCTAAAGCGTCATGGCACAACTTTTGGTCTTGGGTATGAATACACCTAGCACGATTATCAGAATTGGTCGCCACCATGGCGTGGTCCTTATTACCCTCTAGAGAAACCAGTACCATATTTGAGCCAGTCATTTCATCAAAATGACATGATGTGGGAGTCCGAAGAAGATGAAATTCTAGTTGGCAGAAAGAATCTATTTCTGGAGGATGAAGACATGGATTGCAGTGCGATAGTTGATGAGGAGCAGAAGGAAGGCCTCATTATTAAGACCATGGAGGAGGGAGTTGTTCTCAAGAATTGGACTGTTGCACCATCAAGGGCCCGTCGAATTTCTGGGTAGCCTGGCAATTAGCATCATTTATTTTGAAAGCAATTTTATGAGCATCTAAGACATTTTCAGTATTTTGTTTTAAGCATATTTTGTTTTGAAATAATTGCTCGAGTCATGGAGCCGTACTTGTTTGACGTTTTCAAGATTTATCTAATGTATTGTTATTTTTAGTATTTATTATTATTCTTTACATTTTTCTCTACAACATTATTATTACCTATCCCGATGAACCTACGACTATGACATGTAATGAGACAACGCAACATAAGGATAATGATTCAGAAGATCTGGAAGAGGATATAATACCCGAGAAAATTGTTAGAGAAGTGGAAAACTTTGAAAACAAGCCTAAGTCCAATTTCGATGAGACCCAAACAGTTAATTTGGGAGACTCTGAAACAGTCAAGGAGACGAGTGTAAGCATTCACCTATCACCGTCAGAGAAGAAAGAGTATGACCGGTTCTTGAAGGAGTATGAGAATATTTTTGCATAGTCCTATGATGATATGACCGGTTTGAGCACGTACATAGTGGCTCACAAACTACCTACCAACCCTATGTGTCCTCCTGTAAAGCAGAAGCTTAGAAAGTTCAAGCCGGATATGAGTCTAAAAATAAAGGAGGAAGTCACCAAGCAGATCAAAGCCAAGGTTCTCAGAGTGGTTGAATATCCGACCTGGTTGGCTAACATTGTTCCAGTTCCAAAGAAAGATGGAAAAGTCAGAGTGTGTGTCGACTATCGGGACTTAAACAGAGCAAGTCCCAAAGATGATTTCCCGTTGCCCAATATACACATACTGATCGACAATTGTGCCAAGCATGAACTCCAATCTTTTGTGGATTGCTTCACGGGATATCATCAGATCTGGATGGATGAAGAGGATGCCAAAAAGACAACCTTTATTACACCATGAGGGGTGTATTTCTACAAAATGATGCCGTTTGGCCTAAAGAATGCTGGAGCCACCTATATGCGGGCCATGACAACCATTTTTCACGACATGATACACAAGGAGATAGAAGTATATGTGAATGACGTCATCATCAAATCCAAGAAAGGTACATATCACATAGTAGACTTGAGGAAGTTCTTTGATCGGCTTCGAAGGTATAATTTAAAACTGAACCCCGCAAAATGTTCTTTTGGGGTCCCTGCCGGAAAGTTGTTAGGATTCATCGTCAGCCGCCAAGGAATTGAGTTGGATCCGTCAACGGTCAAGGCTATCCAGGATTTTCCATCTCCTAGGAACAAGAAAGATGTGATGAGCTTCTTGGGGTGACTCAACTACATCAACCGCTTCATAGCACAATCAACTGTGATCTGTGAGCCGATTTTCAAAATGTTAAAGAAGGATGCCGCAATAAGTTGGACTAAAGAATGCCAGAAAGCTTTTGACAAAATCAAGGAATATTTGTCCACCTTCCAGTACTGGTCCCGCCGGAACCTGGTAGACCTCTGCTACTCTATTTTTCCTTACTAGATGGGGCTTTCGATTGTGTCTTGGGACAACACGATGATACGAGGAGAAAATAGCAGGCTATATACTATCTAAGTAAGAAGGTCACACCCTACGAGGCACGGTATTCTTTGTTGGAATGCACCTGCTATGCCCTGACATGGAGAGCTCAAAAGTTGAGGCATTACTTTTGTGCCTATACCACGTATCTCATATCAAAGATGGATCCTCTGAAATATATTTTCCAGAAACCCATGCCTAAAGGGAAGCTGGAAAAATGGAAGATACTATTGAGTGAACTCGACATCGCATATGTAACTCAGAAGGCGGTCAAGGGATAGGCATTAGCAGATCATCTAGCAGAAAATCCTTTAGGAGGAGAATACGAACCGTTGAAAACGTATTTTCCCGATGAAGAGATATCATTTGTAGGAGAAGAGATCACCGAAACCTATGACGGTTGGAGAATGTTCTTCGATGGGGCTGCAAATTTCAAATGAGTGGGTATCAGAGCTATTTTGGTATCAGAGACAGGTCAACATTACCTGATATCCGCAAAACTCAGATTTTCGTGCACCAACAATAAAGCAGAATATGAGGCTTGTATCTCGGGGCTCAATTTGGCCATCGACATGAACATTCAGGAATTGCTGGTAATTGGTGATTCATGCCTTTTGGTACATCAGGTTCTAGGAGAGTGGGCTACAAAGAATACCAAAATATTACCATATTTGCACTATGTGCAAGAGTTGATGAAGATATTCACAAAGATAGAGTTCAAACATGTTCTGAGAATCCAGAATGAGTTCGTAGACGTATTTGCCACCCTATTTTCCATGATACAACACCCGGATAAGAATTTCATCGACCCTATTCCAGTAAGGATCCATAATCGGCCAGCTTATTGCGCTCATATTGAAGAAAAAATGGATGGGAATCCGTGGTTTCATGAAAATAAAGAATACCTAGCAAAAGGAGAGTACCCGGAGCATGCAAATCATACTCAGAAACTCACACTCCGAAGATTATCCAACCATTTCTTCCAAAGTGGAGGAATTCTATACAAAAGTACTCTAGACCTAGGATTATTACGGTGTGTTGACACCAAGGAAGCTTCCAAACTGCTCTAAGAGATACATGTCGGAACTTGCGGACCACATATGAACGGTTTCGTTTTAGCCAAGAAGATACTAAGAGCATGATATATTTGGATGACTATGGAAACGGACTGCATCAAGTATGTTCAAAGGTGTCATCAATGCCAAATACATGGAGATATAATACGGGTACCACCAAGTGAACTCAATGCAACAAGTGCATCTTGGCCTTTCACCGCTTGGGAATGGATGTCATCGGTCCGATTGAAACCTCCGCTTCAAATGGGCACAAGTTCATTTTAGTGGCCATAGACTACTTCACAAAATGGGTTGAGACTGCATCTTACAAAGTTGTAACCAAGAAAATCGTCGCAAATTTTGTCATGGATCGTATTGTTTGCCGATTCGGAGTGCCTGAATCCATCATCACTGATAACGCCGCCAACCTCAATAGTGAGTTAATGAAATCTATGTGTGAAACCTTCAAGATCAAGCATAATAATTCCACAACATACATGCCTTAAATGAATGGAGTTGTGGAGTCGCAAACAAGAACATAAAGAAAATATTGAGAAAGATGGTAGAAAACCACAAGCAATGGCACGAGAAATTACCATTTGCCTTATTGGTGTATGGTACCATAGGCCGCACATCAGCCGGAGCAACCCCCTACTTGCTGGTCTACAATACTGAAGTTGTCATTCCGCCGAAGTTGAAATTCCTTCTTTAAGAATTATGCAAGAGGCTGAACTTAGTGACGCAGAATGGATACGAAGTCGCTATGAACAATTAGCTCTTATTGACGGGAAAAGAATGAATGTGGTATGTCATGGTCAACTTTACCAAAACAGAATGTCCAGAGCTTTCAACAAAAGGGTCAGACCTAGACAGTTCACACTGGGGCAGCAGGTGCTGAAGCGGATCTTCCCGCTTCAAGATGAAGCCAAAGGGAAATTTTCACCCAATTGGCAAGGGCCCTACATGGTTCACATAGTACTAACAGGAGGAGCGCTCATACTTGCGGAAATGGACGGAGAAATTTGGCCAAAGCCCATTAACTCAGACGTAGTCAAGAGATACTATGTTTAGATTGTTCGCATTTCTTCTGATGTAACGGAACTACGCTTGACCTGATTCCCGTTTAAGAGGGGATACGTAGGCAGCCCTGTGGGTTCAATAAAATCTTCATTTTTACCATGGTCAGAAACTGGGGCAGAATTTTGAGGAGGATCCTCAAAATTCCGAAGCAAGTCTAGCCAACTTCGTTATATGCAGAACAGTCAAAGAATCGCTTATTGAACTGGGGCAGAATTTTGAGGAGGACCCTCAAAATTCTAATTCAAAGAAGTTGCAATGTCTCTAAAAGTGTCACCGTCATTTGGTTCATCTAACTTACTTGATATTGCATACTACTATATTTTTAATTAGCTACATTCATCAAATACACACATATTTTCTCAAAAACTTTATTTTATAAACAACCAGATGTTACCCAGGACAACTCGAACAGGATCTCAAAACAAGAGCAAAAGCAAAGCAAGAAGGTGAAAGCACGGACCAACCTTCCCCGCAAAACTCATGATTTTTCTTTGGATGCAGGCACAATGAACATAACATGAATATTCACAAAAATCACTATTTTCATAACGACAAAGTTGCCAAATGCAAACATATATCCAGCTAAGAAATACTCTACTATCACTCATCGACCTCTTTTTGCATGAGGCTAAGCATTGCCTGTCACGTCTCAAAACCTAAACCGTCGTGATAGCGCCTATCGTAGTACTATACAAGCCGACCTTTCCAAAACTCTTTCAAATTTTAACAGAAGTGAATTAAGACATTTAAAAATATCCAGAGTTTTTCATAAATACGGGGTGAAACTCAAATAAAAACATAAGTGCGGGAAAACAAAAATAGCCCGACATCGGGGTGTCACTAAGTCATGAGCATCTAGACAATCAAACTAATACAACCAGTGTCTAAATATCAATACAAGATAGAAAGAAATATAGAAGGAGAGACAAGGTCATACGGACGTCTGCAGCTACCTCGTAGTCTCCAGTACTCGATCGCCTGAACTCAACGATCTCCGTGATCAAACACACCTGGATATGCACATGAAGTGCAGGGTGTAGCATGAGTACAACCAACTCAGCAAGTAACAGAAATAAATAAGGAATTGAAAAGCAGTGACGAGCTATACAGTACAGTTCATTTTAAAAGTTTTTAGTAAATAGCGAACATGCTTTCAAATCTTGTGGTATAAGTCAAATCAGTTCGCGCTCATGTAAAACAAATATGAATCTTCCAGAAATTTCACAACAACAACATATAACAACTAAGTGCAACAATAAATAAAAGCAAGTACAGCCTCTCAAGGCAGCAGTCACTCAACCCATCTCAACAGCTCACACTCTCGGCTCTCATCCCTCAATACACACTCTCAATAGGTGCATGCGCTCACTGGGGGTGTTTAGACTCATGAGAGGCTCCTACAGCCCAAGCGCTAATCCGCACGGATAACTCACGTGCTGCACGAACAACTCACATGCTATAATATCATATCTGGATCCGCACGGACAACTCACATGTTGTACGGACAACTCACGTGCCATAGTATAAATATAAGAATCCGCACGGACAACTCACGTGATGCACGGACAACTCACATGCCATATAACAATACCTCATGACTAGGCCCTCGCCCTTACTTAGTCATGAACCTCTCTAGTCTCACAGCTCTCAATAAAGAAAGAGAAAATAGCCCAAATCAAAGTGTTACAGTATATCATCGGGGAAAACAAATAATAGAGACATAGGTAAACATGTACAGAAATCACTATGACTGAGTATAACTACCATGAGTAGGAATATAGCCTAAGCATGATTTCTAACATAAAAGCAGTCAAGTTCTAGTAGAGAGGAATGCATGTAAACACAATTAAAGGCTATTAGACTTCATAGTCTCCCGGGATAGACCAGGTCTCAATCCCTCACAGCGTAAACCCACACGCCCATCACCTGGCATGGGTACCACCTCCTAATAGTCATATCATACCAAACTCCGGGTTTCGTACCCTCAAAACCAGATTTAAAACTATTACTTACCTCAAACCGATCAAATCCCTACTCCGCGATGCTCTTGCCCCTCGATTCGGTCTCCGAATGCTCTGAATCTATTCATAATCAGTATAATATCATCAATATATGCTAAAGACATGAATTCCACAAGAAACACTACCAATTTAGACCAAAAACCTGAAATTGTCTCAAACCCGGCCCCCGAGCCCACGTCTCGAAATTCGACAAAAGTTACAAAACATGAAAGCCCATTCACTCCCAAGTATACCTAAACTAAATTCATCAAAATCTGACCTTATTTGGTCCCTTAAATCCCCAAATTACTCTCTCAAAAATCCCAAGCCCTAACCCCTTATTTCACTCTTAAAATCCTACAAATTAGGTGAGAAATTAACGGGAAAACACCATAGCTAATGATAATATAGCTCAATCAACTTACCTCAATGAATACCCTTGAATCCCCTTAAAACATCACTCCAAAAGCTCCAAAAACCGACTTGAAAATGGTGGAAATGAACCAAAATTCGCGAAGTGTTCAATCTATAGTTTCTGCCTAGGTCCTTCGCACCTGCGGCCAAATATGCGCAAGTGCGGTGCCGCATCTGCGCAAAAACCTATGCACCTGCTAAAAATTATTAAATCCCAAAACTTCGCACATGTGCTCCATATCCGCGTCTGTGACCATGCAGGTACGGAAAAGACCTCGCATCTGTGGACTCGCAGATGCGAACTCTCCTACGCAATTGCGGACCCAGCCAACCTCAACACTATATGCACCTGTGAACTTCCACGCGCACCTGCGATCTCGCACCTACGGCTCCCTCTCCGCAAGTGCGGAAATACCAGTAGTAGCACCTTCAGCTACATTTTCCAACTTCAAACAATCCGTTAACCATCCGGAATCACCCCGAGCCCCACAGGACCTCAACAAAACATACAAACAAGTCATATATCAACATACGAACTTAGACGAACCTTCGAAACACTCAAAACAATATCAAAACATCAAATTACCCTCGTATTCAAGCCTAAGAACTTCTAAATTACCAAATTCGACAACCGATGCCGAAACCAACCAAACCACGTCAGAATGACCTCAAATTTTACACACACGTCACAAATGACACCACTAACCTACTCTAACTTCCGGAAATCCATTCCGACCCTGATGCCAAATTTTCCATTGCCGGTCGAAATCACCAAATTTCCAACTTTCGCCAATTCAAGCCTAATTCCACTACGGACCTCCAAATCACATTCCGGTCGCGCTCCTAAGTCCAAAATCACCTAACGAAGCTAATGGAGTTATCAGAATTCAAATACGAGATCGTTTACACATAAGTCAACATCCAGTTGACTTTTCCAACTTAAGCTTCTACTTTAGAGACTAAGTGTCTCAATCCACTCTGAAACTACTCCAGACCCGAACCAACTAACCTGATATATCATAATATAGATTTTTAGCACAAAAGGAAGCAGAAATGGGGGAAACAGGGTTATAACTCTCAAAACGACTGGTCGGGTCTTTACATCCTCCCCCTCTTAAACAAATGTTTGTCCTCGAACGGGTCTAGAAGCATACCTGGAATCTCGAATAGGCGTGGATATCTACTCTGCATCTCCCACTCGGTTTCCCAGTTTGCCTCCTCCACAGGCTGACCTCTCAATTGCACCTTCACCGAAGTTATGTCCTTTGACCTTAACTTCCGCACTTGCCAATCCAAAATGGCCACCGGCTCCACATCATAATTCATGTCACCCTCTAACTGAACCGTGCTAAAGTCTAATACATGGAACGGATCGCCAACATACTTCGGAGCATGAAAACATAAAACACTTGATGCACACTCGACAAGCTGGGTGGCAAGGCAAGCTTATAAGCCATATCTCTTATCCTCTGAAGCACCTCAAAAGGCTCAATGAACCAGGGGCTCAACTTGACCCTCTATAGAAAACTCATAACACCCTTCATGAGTGATACCTTCAGCAAAACTTTCTCCCCAACCATAAAAGACACATCACGGACCTTCCTGTTCGCGTAGCTCTTCTTTCTAGACTGCGTCGTGCGAAGCCGCTCCTGAATCAATTTCACCTTATCTAATGCATCTTGGACCAAGTCTGTACCCAAAAGCCTAGCCTTACCCAGCTCAAACCATCCTACCAGAGATCTAAACCTCCTCACATATAAAGCCTCGTACGGAGCCATCTGAATACTCGACTAATAATTTTTGTTATATGCAAACTATGGGAGCGGCAAGAACTGGTCCCATGAACCCCCAAAGTTAATGACACAAGCACGCAACATGTCCTCCAATATCTGAATAGTGCGCTCGGACTGACCGTCGGTCTAAAGGTGAAAAGTTGTGCTCAACTCAATCTGAGTATCCAACTCTCGCTGCACGGCCCACCAAAACTACGATGTAAACTGGGTACCTCTATCTGAAATGATGGAAACTGGAACACCATGCAGGCGAGCAACCTCTCGGAAATAAATCTCAACCAACCCCTCTAAAGTGTAGGTAGTACAAACTGGAATGAAGTGAGCGTACTTGGTCAGCTGATCCACAATCACCCAAATAGCATCGAACTTTCACGAAGTCGGTGGGAGCCCAACTATGAAGTCCATGATGATTCTCTCCCACTTCCACTATGGGATCTCTAACCTCTGAAGCAAGCCACCCTATCTCTGATGTTCATACTTAACCTGCTAACAGTTGAGACACCGAGCCACTAACCCAACTATATCCTTCTTCATCTGCCTCCACTAATAGTGCTACCTCAAGTCCTGGTACATCTTCGCGGCACCCGGATGGATGGAATACCGCGAGCTTTGGGCCTCCTCAAGAATCAACTCCCTAAGACCATCTACATTAGGCACACATATCTGGTCCTACATCCTCAACACGTCGTCATCACCAATGGTCACATCCATAGCATCACCTCGCTGAACCCTGTCCTGAAGAACGAGCAAGTGGGGATCATTATACTGACGCTCCCTGATACGGTCATAAAGAGAAGACCTGGAGACCACACAAGCCAAAACCCGACTCGGCTCCGAAATATGCAATCTGACAAGCTGGCCCGCTAAAGCCTGAACATCCAATGACAAGGGTCTTTCTGCTGCTGGGAGATATGCTAAACTCCCCAAACTCTCTGCCCGGCGACTCAAAGTATCGGCCACCACATTGGCCTTCCCTGGATGATACAAAATAGTGATAGCATAGTCCTTGAGAAGCTCTAACCATCTACGCTGACGAAAATTAAGATCATTCTGCTTCAACAGATACTGCAAACTCCGGTGATCAATATAGATCTCACAATGAACCCCATACAAATAATGATGCCAAATCTTCAAGGCGTAAACAATGGATGCTAACTCAAGATCATGGACATGATAGTTCTTCTCATGGGTCTTCAACTGGCGCGAGGCATAGGCAATCACCCTACCCCCTGCATAAGAACACATACAATACCTACCCTCGAGGCATCACAATACATAGTGTAAGAACCTGAAGTTGATGGCAGAACTAACACTGGAGTTGTGGTCAAAACAATTTTGAGCTTCTAAAAGCTCTCCTCACACTCATCTGACCACCTGAATGGAGCACCCTTTTGGGTCAATTTGGTCAAGGGTGATGCAATATATGAAAATCCCTCTACAAAGCGACGGTAATAACCCGACAAACCAAGAAAGCTCCTAATCTCCGTGGCTGAGGACGGTCTAGGCCAACTCTGCACCGCCTCTATCTTCTTAAGATCCACCTGAATGCCCTCACTAGACACCACATGCCCCAATAATGCTACTCAACCGAGCTAAAACTCACACTTGGAGAACTTTGCATAAAGCTTCTCCTCCCTCAATCTTTGTAATACAACCCTCAAATGTTGAGCATGCTCCTCCTGGCTACGAGAGTACACCAAGATGTCATCAATGAATACAATAATGAATGAGTCCAAATAGGGATGGAATACATTGTTCATCAAATGCATGAACGCTGCTGGGTATTGGTCAGCCCAAAAGACATCACCAAGAACTCATAATGGCCATAACGGGGTCCTGAAAATTGTCTTAAGAATATCCGAATCTCGAATCTTCAGCTTGTGATAACCGGACCTCAAATCAATCTTGGAGAACACCCTTTCTCCCTAAAGCTGGTCAAATCAATCATCAATATGAGGAAAATGATACTTGTTCTTGATGGTAACCTCGTTCAACTGCATGTAATCAATGCACATCCTCATGGACCCATCCTTCTTCTTTACAAATAGAATAGGCGCACCCCAAGGTGACACACTAGGCTAAATAAACCCCTTATCAAGGAGTTCCTAAAGTTGTTCCTTCAACTATTTCAACTCCGTCGGTGCCATACGATACGGTGGAATAGAAATGAGCTGAGTGTTCGGCATACCGTAGTCAATATCCCTATCAGGTGGCATGCCCGACAGGTCTGTAGGAAACACATCCGGAAAATCATGTACCATCGGAACAGAATCAATGGCAGGAGTCTCTGCACTAACATCCCTCACAAACACCAAATAAGATAGGCAACCCTTCTCAACCATACGCCGAGCCTTCAAATATGAAATTACCCTACTAGGTACATAATCTATAGAACCGCTACACTCAACCCTCTAAAATCCAGACATCGCCAACGTCACGGTCTTAGCGTGATAATCTAGAACAATATGACATGGAGATAACCAATCCACACCCAATATCACATCAAAGTCAACCATACTGAGCAGCAAAAGGTCCACTTGGGTCTTGATACCCCCAATAGTCACCTCACATGACCGATATACGTGGTCCACAATAATAGTATCACTCACAGGAGTAGATACATGAATAGATGAAACTAAAGACTTATGGGGCATATCCAGAAAATAGGCGTTATACGAGGAAACATATGAATACGTGGAACCAAGGTCAAATAATACAAAGGCATCTCTGTGACAAACTGGGACAATATCTGTAATCATAACATCTAAAACAATAGCATCTGGTCTGGCATGGAGGGCATAGAAACGGGCCTGACTACCCCCTGATCTACCTCTCCTTCTCGGGCGATCCCTAGCTGACTGGGCTCCGCCCCTAGCTGGCTGAGCTCCACCCCTAACTGGCTGGGCGGGTGGTGGAGGAACTGGTGTTGGTGCCATCGGTCGAGTACTCCGCTGTGGAGTCCCACCCAATAGCCTAGGGCAATCTCTCATAATGTGACCAAAATCTCTGCACTTGAAATAACCCCTCCTCTGACGAAACTGTTGCTCCTAATGCCCAAAAGAACTACCCGAGGATACCTGAGCGGGCGGGGGCATGATGAGAACTCTGCGCTGGTAGTGCACTGAATTATGACTAGCCCTGCTGATGACTGTGAGAACCATGGCCAGATGATGCACCACGGTGAAATGGCCGAGCTGACTGAGCCTGTCTGAAATGACGACCTCTACCGTTCTGGAACTGACCCCCAAAAGGAGCACCGCTAAATCCACCCTGACCACGAAGCCTCTTGGCCTCCCTCTCACCCTTATCCTAATCACGAACCATCTCAATCTGCCAAGCAATGTCGACAACCTCATCAAAGGTAGCACCAAACACCCTCTCTCTGGTCATGAGCAACCGTAGCTAAAAAATGAGACAATTTATAAACCTCATGATCCTCTCCCTGTCTGTGGAACCAACCAGATAGCATGACGGGCCAACTCCAACAATCGCATCTCATACTGCATCACAAATATATCACCCTAGCGAAGCTGCTCAAACTGTCTGCACAACTCCTCTCTGCGGGACTAAGGCACAAATTTCTCTAAAAAGACCACGGAGAACTACTGCCAAGTAAGGGGTGCTGCGCCAATAGGCCTACACCTCTCGTAAGTCTCCCGCCATTTGAGTACAGCTCCAGAAAACTGAAAAATAGTGAATGAGACCCCACAAGTCTCCAGAATACCAGCTGTACGGAGTATCCTCTGACATCTGTCCAAGAAATCCTGGGCATCCTCTCTCTCTGTGCCACTGAAAGGTAGAGGATGGAATCTCCCAAACCTTTCCAACCTACGCTGATCATCCTCAGGCATAACACGAACCACATAGTCTTGAGCAGCTGGAACCGGTTGGGTTGGTGGTGCCCCCAGTGCTTGAAATCCTTGAACAACCTACTCGGGTGTGCGAGAGGTGGGAGTCTGAGTGCCTCCCCAGGCCTGAGAAGTGGTTGTGGCTGTTGAGATAAAGACCGCCTGAGCAAGGCCGGTACACGCTGTCAGAATCTGAGTTAGGGCCTCCTGGAGGCCTGGAATCATAATAGGCACAAGTGATGTCTGAGCTGGTGCATCAACAACTGGAACCTGGTCCTGATCTGGGACAACTAGTGGATGTGCAAGTACTGCCCCAGCTATTGTACGGGTTGGTGGTACTGGTGGCTAGCCCTCCTGACCGGTAGCACGAGTCCTCACCATCTTTGAGAGAATGAAACAACATGTGTTTAATTACCAGAATAAACATATCCGCACGACAAGAATCCAAGAATGTGAAATTTTCCTAAGAGTTCTACAGCCTCTCAAAGATAAGTACAGACGTCTCTGCACCGATCCGCAAGACTCTACTAAACTCGCTCATGACTCGTGAGACCTATATAACCTAGGCTATGATACCAACTTGTCATGACCCAAAACCTAACTCGTCGTGATGGCACCTATCGTGGTACTAGGAAAGCCGGCCATTCCAAAACTCTTTCAAAATTTAACAGAAGTGAATTAAGACATTTAAAACATCCAGCGTTTTTCATAAATACGGGGTGAAACCCAAATAAAAACATAAGTGCGGAAAAAATATAGCCCGACATCGGGGTGTCACTAAGTCATGAGCATCTAGATAACTAAACTAATACGACCAGTGTCTAAGTATCAATACAAGACAGAAAGAAATATAGAAGGAGAGACAAGGTCTTGCGGACGCCGGCAACTACCTCATAGTCTCTGGTACTCGATGGCGCCCAAACTCAATGATCTCAGTGATCAAACACACCTGATCTGCACATGAAGTGCAGGGTGTAGCATGAGTACAACCAACTCAGCAAGTAACAGAAATAAATAAGGAACTGAGAAACAGTGACGAGCTATACAGTACAGTTCATTTTAAAAGTTTTCAGTAAAGAGTGAACATGCTTTCAAATCCTGTGGTATAAGTCAAATCAGTTCGTGCTCATGTAAAATAGATATGAATCTTCCAGAAATTTCACAACAACAATAGATAACAACTAAGTGCAATAATAAATAAAAGCAAATACAGCCTCTCAAGGCAGCAGTCACTCAACCCATCTCAACAGCTCACACTCTCGGCTCTCAGCCCTCAATACACACTCTCAATAGGTACCTACACTCACTGGGGTGTTCAGACTCATGAGGGGCTCCTACAGCCCAAGCACTAATCCGCACGAACAACTCACGTACTGCACGGGCAACTCACGTGCTATAATATAGATCTACACGAATAACTCACATGTTGTACGGATAACTCGCGTGCCATAGTATATACATAATGATCCGCACGGACAACTCACGTGCCATATAACAATACCTCACAACCAGGCCCTCGGCCTTACTTAGTCATGAATCTTTCAAGTATCACAGTTCCCAATAAAGAAAGGAAAAATAGCCCAAATCAAAGTGTTACAGTATATCATCAGGGAAAACAAATAACAGAGACTGAGGTAAACATGTACAGAAATCACTATGATTGAGTATAACTACCATGAGTAGGAATATAGCCTAAGCATAATTTCTAACATGAAAGAAGTCAAGTTCTAGTAGAGAGGAATGCATGTAAACACAATTAAAGGCTATTAAACTTCACAGTCTCCCGGGACGGACCGGATCTCGATCCCTCACGGCGTCCTACGATGCACGCCCGTCACCTAACATGTGCGTCACCTCCAAACCAATCACATAACGCATAATCCAGAGTTTCATACCCTCAAAACCAGATTTAAAACTGTTACTTACTCAATCCGAGTCAAATCCCTACTCCGCGATGCTCTTGCCCCTTGATTCGGTCTCCAAATGCTCCGAATCTATTCACAATCAGTACAATACCATCAATTTATGCTAAAGGCATGAATTCCACAAGAAAAACTACCAATTTAGACCAAAATCCCGAAATTGGCTCAAATCCGGCCTCCAGGCCTACGTCTCGAAATCCGAAACAAAACCTCAAAGCCAATTCACTCCCGAGTGTACCCATACTAAATTCATCAAAATCCGACCTCATTTGGTCCCTCAAATCCCCAAATTACTCTCTCCAAAATCCCAGGCCCTAACCCCTTATTTCACTCCAAAAGTCCTACAAATTAGGTGAGAAATTAACGGGAAAACACCATAGGTAATGATAATAGATCTCAAGCAACTTACCTCAGTTAATACCCTTGAATCCCCTTCAAATATCACTCCAAAAGCTCCAAAAACCGACTTGAAAATGGTGGAAATGAACCAAAATTCACGAAGTGTTCAATTTATAGTTTCTGCCTAGGCCCTTCGCACCTGCGGCCAAATATGCGCACCTGCGCAAAAACCTCTGCACCTGCGGAAAATCATTAAACCCCAAAATTTCGCACTTGCGCTCCGTATCCGCATCTGCGACCATGCAGGTGCGGAAAAAACCTCGCACAAGCGGCCACTGCCTGACCTCCTCACTTCTGCGGTCATCCATCCGCATCTGCGAACTCGCAGATGCGACCTATCCTATGCACATGCGGACCCAGCAGGTGCAGAAATACCAGTAGCAGCAGCTTCAGCTGCATTTCCCAACTTCAAACAATTCGTTAACCATCCGGAATCACCTCGAGACCCTCGGGACCTCAACCAAACATATTAAAAACTCATATATCAACATACGAACTTAGTCGAAACTTTGAAACACTCAAAACAACATCAAAACACCAAATTACCCTCGTATTCAAGCCTAAGAACTTCTAAAGTACCAAATTCGACAATCGATGCCGAAACTAACCAAACCACGTCTGAATGACCTCAAAATTTACACACACGACAAAAAAGACACCAAGAACCTACTCCAACTTCCGGAAATCCATTCCGACCCCGATATTAAATTTTTCATTGCCGACCGTAATCGCCAAATTTCTAACTTTCGCCAATTCAAGCCTAATTCCACTACGGACCTCCAAATCACATTCTGGACGCGCTCCTAAGTCCAAAATCACCTAAAGAAGCTAATGGAACCACCATAATTCAAATCCGAGATTGTTTACATATAAGTCAACATCCGGTTGATTTTTCTAACTTAAGTTTCTACTTTAGAGACTAAGTATCTCAATCCACTCTGAAACCACTCTGGACTCGAACCAACTAACCTAGTATATCATAATATAGCTGAAAAGCATAAAAGAAAGCAGAAATAGGGGAAACAGGGTTATAACTCTCGAAATGACCGGTCGGGTCGTTACATTACCTCCCTAATTGCATAAGGCTAAGCATTGCCTTTCTTTGCATGAGACTAAGCACTGTCCCATTTTCCTTGCATGAGGCTAAGCATTGCATCCCTAATTGCATAAGGCTAAGCATTGCCTTTATTTGCATGAGACTAAGCACTATCTCCTTTTCATTGCATGAGGCTAAGAAATGCCTCCCTAATTACATAAGGCTAAGCATTGCCTTTCTTTGCATGAGACTAAGCACTGTCTCATTTCCTTGCATGAGACTAAGCACCATCTCCTAATTGCATGAGACTAAGCACTGTATCCTTTTCCTTGCATGAGGCTAAGCACTGCCTCCCTAATTGCATAAGGCTAAGCATTGCCTTCCCTTACATGAGACTAAACATTGTCTCCTTTTCTTGAATGAGGCTAAGCACTGCCTCCCTAATTGCATAAGGCTAAGCTCTTCCTTTCTTTGCATGAGACTAAGCATTGTCTCATAATTGCATGAGACTAAGCATTGTCTCCTTTTACTTGCATGAGACTAAGCACTGTCTCATTTTCCTTGCATGAGGCTAAGCACTACCTCCCTAATTGCATAAGGCAAAGCTCTGTCTTTCCTTGCATGAGACTAAGCAATGTCTCCTAATTGCATGAGACTAAGCACTGTGCCCTTTTCCTTGAATGAGGCTACGCATCACCTTATCTTTTCATAATACCAAATGCTACCTCCGTTATGCTACTTGAAATCTAGCACTATTTTCTACTTTCCCGGGGCTAAGCTCTGCCCCAATCTTACACAAGACTAAGCTCTGTCTTGTTTCGCTTCACATATGACCAAGCATCATGTATTTGCATCTCATGGGTTGAAACAACGCCATTTTGTCCAAAGGTGTCATAGTCTGAAGGCATCATCTGTATAGCTGGAAGACACCATGCCATGGCCTGAGGACCTCTCAATATTGCACATCATTATTCAAAGGAGTCATGGTTCAAAGGCACCATTCTCATGGATCGAGAACATCATTTCATGTCCTGCGAATCCTTTATCACGCGATTCATGGCCCAGGACATCATGGTCTATGGACATCATCCTCATCATCCAAAGACAACTTTCATTGTCCAAAGAGGGCAGGTCACCAAGTACTCTCCTCACATGATTCTTGTCACAAGGCGCAGGGTCTTTTCACCAGTCAAGTAGCAAAGCCAGGATATTCTGGACCATACCGAACCTGGGAATTTCGTGCTTCATTTTCTGCAAACAAAAAAAGGTTAGCCCTTTCCCCCTCCAGATTTGTCTACTTACGCAATAATGATCAACACGTTGGCACATTTTCTCAAAGTAATGCACATAATATGATAATGTCCATTGGGAATGTGGAAATTTAGTCGGACTTTGGACAAGACTCATCTTAGCGGGTTGTTACGTTAACAATGCGTCAACTCGTACTAGGTTTAGCATGATGCATGTACATTTCAAATTGGAGTATGGTTTCTAGAAGGGTCTAGACTGGTACTCCCAAGTGGAAAACTTGAGAGGGAAAGGCATGGGACCGTTGATTGCACCGTTGATCGACTATTCTCATGCAAATAAGCCTTTACGATTTAAAAGGGGAGATTTCAGGAAAGCGCGGGCATTCATCAAGCGCCGCTATGTTGATAATTGTCACAAGTGGAGTATGATACGGAGCATGCTTTATGCAAAAATAATAACACGTTGCCAAGTATTTGCATGATAAAAGTACGTAAAAGCAGTAAATAAAATAGTAAAAGTAAACATGAGGAGAAAAGAAAAGAAATACAAAAGAGAGAAGTTTGCTCGTCTTCGAGCAATCAAACTACACTTATAGATACGGCCTTTTTAAGCAATTCTCCTAACTCATTACACCAAGAATTTTTAAAATAGTTTAAGCACCATACTCGCCTCAAGATTCAACTCACAAATACCATGCCTTATTCACAATTCACTTACTTACTCTAACATGGATGTCAACAACATTACCTTTTCTTTATGAATCATGTGCCCTCACCCAATCAAAGAGATTAGTTCCACACACAATGAATTTTAAGACCGTAGGAACTCAATATAGGAAGAATTCACTCGCTCTCAGAAATAACATTCATATGCTACAAAAGATACACCATAGGCTTGCCCGTAGTGTAATACTCTACTAATCGAGTTCATTCAGTCTAAGATCAAGTAGGACTTTCATTGGTTGTAATGTAGGTTGCGGGTCAGGTAGTATACATTTGGATATGAGTGACTACACCTCCCTTAAGCACTTTAATACATATACTTTAACACACATCCCATACTTATGTCAAACCATAACTCCACCTTCACCTCAATATATATTAACTCCATATTTTTTTAAGCACAATTATATCAAGAGTCACCACTATCAAGGGATATTTTTCACAGCAATACAACTAATTTTTCTTTTCTTTCTTTTTTTCAATTCAAGTGGCTCTTACTTTTTCAAAACAATGCACCTTTCTCCTTATTTCATTAGTTCCACGCCAAAGCCGAACCAACCACCCAACACTTTAACTTTTACAAAGTTCATAACAATTCAAGTGCTCATGAGAGGTGAAAAGGTTCAAATATATGGTCGATTAAAACAAAGGGGTACGACTTGTAATGCGGTTACCAAAGAAATAAGATTATAGGCTCAACGGGGTTAACTACGGTACATAACATTTAGGTGGGTAAACATTATATATATGGCTTAACAAAGAAACGCTCATATCACTTCCTAGACTGAACAATACTACTATTTCGCTTTGCAAACATACGGGGCAAGTTCTAGACATCAAATGCAATGCATAGAATACATACAAAACCTCACACAGACATGGCACATAACTCACTCAGTTTCATCGCGACGCTTCAGTCAAAGCAGTTAAGCAAAATTAAGAATCTACGATTTAAGGTACTTATGCAAGAGTCAAAACCCCTAAGCGTCACAACCATAGTACTAACTATTCTCAAGGCATAACAAAGCTAAGAGATATTGCTTCAATTCAATTCATGGCACAATGGTTCCTATTCCTAAAAACAAATAAAACTAACTATACCTGGTTCAAACAAAACTCTTGGAAAAGAACCATGATACAAAGAAAAACCAAGGGGAAATTGCTACACTACCTAGCAAAAGAAAATCTTTTTGTCTTTTTCCTTTTGACTTAAATCCCTCAAGAAAATTGTCTAATAGATCCCTCATCAGGAAAAGTCCAATCTTTTCTATTTCTGTTCTCTAAAAAAAAGAAATTCAATTAAACTAACATAATTAAAATAGCATAGAAAGTCACCTAGACAATCTCCTCACCCCACACTTAAAATTGTGCATTATCCCCAATGCACACCATAACTAATAAGAGGGTAAAAGAGACTCCTTGGTAGGCCAAAGGCCGAAGCACTAGCAACTCATGGGGTACTCAGACTTCTCCCAGGCTTGGTCTTTCGTGCGGGTACCTCACACTTAGTTCCAACCATCTGGTTTGCTGTTGCATCCTTCCAATAGCTTTGCTTTCCATGCTCCTAGAAAAGCAAAAATCGACACTACAAAAATAATAAATAAAAAAAATAAAAAAAATAAAGCAGTAAAGCTGAATTTCCTCCCAACAAGCGCTTGATTTAACGTCGCGGCACGACACGAATCACTTTCTGCCTCCACTTTGAACATATGAATTGGACCCTAAGTTTTGATTCTGCTCTATGATCATGCTCCTGGGGTGGTGGAATGAATCTGCCTGGCCCAATAAAACAATGTAGTATTCTGCACTTCTTGGCCTTTAGATAAGATGTGTATTCCCGACTTTCTGGCAAGAAGCATTTCAGAATGTAGGCGCCTTGTTCCTCATTCCTTGACTCCTCAAGTGGCTCGGATGACTCTATTTCTATATCATCATCCAAACACAATGTGGAAAAATGCTTGGAGTGTGGACCAATGCGTTTAACTACATGAGCATTGGGACTGTCTACATCCTCAATACTAATGACACTAGAGTCAACTAAATATGTATCTTCAATGTACTTGCTTGACTCTAGTATCTCTTCTACAAAATCGGCATCATCAAATTCTAGTTGGTTGGTTTGGTCAAATTCTACTCTTAACTCCTCCATTATAATGGCAATTTCTGTAGCCCATTCATGCTCTTCTTGGCTATTATCCACAATGTAAGCTTGTTGCACTTTACAAGGTTCAATTAGTTTATTAGCTTGAATCTCCAAGTTGTGAATAGTTGTCTCTTGCCTTTGTATCTGTAGTAATTTCTCATCATATTGTTCCATGAGGCCCTTTAACATATCTTTGATCTCCTTCAGGTCCGCTTCCCAAGATTCTTTGTTCTTATTCACTTCACATGAAAATGTAGAACCATCAAAGTAAGGGGTTGGGGGAGGATAAGATATATAAGCACAACCATGAAAGTGACCATCTTGACCACCACACATATCACACACATTCCACACATAAGATTGAGTTGGTGCACATAACTCGCTCTCAAGAATATTTTGATAATTTTGCCATGGGTGGTTTCCTCCACAATATGCATAAGGAGGATCAATAGTAGAATTACCAACATCAAAACTGTCATAATTCCAAGATGCCATGTTTCTAAAATCAACAAGTAAAACAAAAATAAAAAAAATTCAAATACAAGAAAAAAAAAGGTTCAAACTTGCAACCTAGCAATATGTACACCTACATCTACACCGTTAGTTCCCCGGCAACAGCGCCAAAATTTGATCACGTCCAACTATGCCTTATAAAAAGGACTAAGCGGTCGTTGCAAATATAATCCGGTTTACAAGTCTGGAGTCGAATCCCACAGAGAACTAAGGCTTAACTACAATTGTTTAATATCCCTAAGAAACACAAGTCCAAATAATTTCCTAATTATAAAGATTATAATGCTTATTTTTATCTAATTAACTAGCAAATACTAGAAAGCACTAAAACTATCAATTAACATGGATGAAATTATAGACAAGACTAAGGAGGTCTAGAGTTATGATTTCTCTAATTGTCGGAATCCTTTCCGCTACGTTTCCTATAAATTTGCCTAAGTTTTCTCTATCGACCATGAGCACTCTAACTGTCGTAACTCTCTCCCGAGTAATTACCATAATTTACTAGGCATATTCTCCCAAATTACGCTAGATGGCATTAAGTACAGCTCACTCAGATCGCACCAAGGTTTCGTTAACCCTAATCCCACCTTTAAACCTCCGTATTGATCCCTCATATATATTTAGGAGTGATGTTATTCAACAACTACCTAAATATGCACTCTCTCCCGAGTAATACATACTAAATAGGCACAGCTGATTAAAGGGCCCTTCAATCAACCACAAGAATAATATAGTTGAACAAATAGAGAAAATACTACGGCAAATCTATATTAACGTAACAAGAAAATCATCCTTCAATAGGTTCCATCAAAACCCTAGATTAGGAAGTTAGCTACTCATATTCATAGTAACAATATCTCAAATATTTTGCATAATTAAAATAGAGAGTAAAGATGAAAAGATGTAGAAATAATGATTCTAACTCCAAGGGGGGTGATTCCACCAGTTCTTCTTGCCTCTAGCTGCCCAAAAACGTGGCTGCTGAAAGAACCCCCTTCCAAGTGGTGTTTTAAGTCTATTTATATGTGTATAAGAAATCCTAAACGTGTGGGTCGGGTCCTAGTCAAACCCGGAACGAATTAAGTCTTCAAAATTCGGATTGGACCTGGTGTTAGGCCTGGCGTCGCTAGCCTAACGCCTGGAATTTGGCTGGCCTCGCCAGGCTAAAGCCTGGTCCAGCCTGGCCTTAGGCTGGCCTCGCTAGGCTAAAGCCTGGTCTCTCCTATTCACTGTTCTGGAGCACACTACTCTATACTCTTGATGCAATGGACTCCCTAAAGCCACTAAACCGCTCTCTTCCACCCGATTTGAACTGAACCTCGTTCTAGTGAGATTTCAACGTTTAAGTATCCTTTTTGCTCTACTTTCATCTCCAATTCACATACACATAAAATAGACTCCATTATGCACAAATAAAGTATAATTTATCATTAAAGCATGTAAAATGCAAGGCACATAATGTACGAAACTATGGAATTATAGCCACACATCAAATGTGCACTAGTTTTATCATTTTGACCATCCTAATGGAAGTCTAGAACCACCCAAATATAAGTCCAAAGCCTTATAGGCCATAGGTGTGGGACGGGTTGTGCACGCATAGGGTAAGACCTAGAATTGAATTAGAGTGCCTTTAGGTAAACAACTTTAACATAGTAATCGGGTAGCAGGAGATGATAGTTTGTGCCTGCTGAATAATATGAGCAACCCCTATCTCAAAGTAGTTGCGAAGTATTATTTATGTTGTATAGGATGGTCCTTTAGGCTAAAAAACTTAGGACCCCCTTCTTTTCTTTATGTATTTGTTATTTACACTTAGTCATCTAACATAGATAAATGTAATTGTATCCTTGTAATCATTAAGATTTGTGTCGATTCTCACATGTTCTAATAAGACTCTTCGGCTTCTAAATTTTCCTTTATTTATCTGATCACCTAGCCTAATTACGTAATCCACATAATTTAAAGTTCGGTCGGGAACCACAGTTGTGTTCTAAATTTTTCTTTATTTATCTGATCACCTAGCCTAATTACGTAATCCACATAATTTAAAGTTCGGTCGGGAACCACAGTTGTGGACCTCGAAGAGTGCCTAACACCTTCTCTTTGAGGTAATTTGAGCCTTTACCCGATCTTTGGTGACACAGACTAGTCAAACAGAGTTATTTATAAATAGGTACCCTAACACACCTCAAAATCGTTAGGTGGTGACTCATCCCTTTTAATACCTATTTAAAATAGTTGTCACACGTCGAAATCTGCTTTCGCGAGAAAACGGGGCGCGACAGCACGGTGACTCTGCTGGGGATATACTTAGGTTTTTACCATAATGAACTTGACTTATGTGGATTACTTTCTTTGTCTTAAACTGCTATTACATGCACATCCTTTCCCTTATTCTCCTTTATTTTCTATGACATGTATGATCTTTCTCCATCTCCTTCATCTTATCTAATATTGCTATATTATGATTCTCTCATCCATATTTCCCTACCTGCTTCATTACGTTCTCGCACATGTTTTTCATGAGCTAAACTAACTTCTCTCTTTTGTATTTCTTTTCTTTTCTCCTCATGTTTACTTTTACTATTTTATTTACTGCTTTTACGTACTTTTATCATGCAAATACTTGACAACGTGTTATTATTTTTGCATAAAGCATGCTCCATATCATACTCCACTTGTGCCAATTATCAACATAGCGGCGCTTGATGAATGCCCGCGCTTTCCTGAAATCTCCCCTTTTAAATCGTAAAAGCTTATTTGCATGAGAATAGTCGATCAACGGTGCAATCGACGGTCCCGTGCCTTTCCCTCTCAAGTTTTCTACTTGGGAGTACCAGTCTAGACCCTTCTAGAAACCATACTCCAATTTGAAATATACATACATTATGCTAAACCTAGTACGAGTTGAAGCGTTGTTAACGTAACAACCCGCTAAGATGATTCTTGTCCAAAGTCCAACGGGATTTTCACATTCCCAATGGAAACTATCATATTATGTGCATTACTTGGAGAAAATGTGCCAACGTGTTGATCATTATTGCGTATGTAGTCAAATCTGGAGGGGGAAAGGGCTAACCTTTGTTTGTTTGCAGAAAATAAAACACGAAATCCCCAGGTTCGGTATGGTCTAGAATATCCTGACTTTGCTACTTGACTGGTGGAAAGACCTTGCGTCTTGTGACAAGAATCATGTGAGGAGAGTACTTGGTGACCTGCCCTCTTTGTTGAACATTCAACCAAATAGGGAACTGATCGAGGCCCTGACCTGCCCTGATCACTAAAGACCTTGAAGTTGCTGGGTTCTTCCTCTTTGGGCCTACTCTGCTTATTGGGTTTGTACTCATTCAGTTTGTAATATTCGAGCATGTACTCTTCATTTTAGGCATGTAATAATTTGTAAACAAATAATTGGGGCGTTAGTGAAACTGGGGAATGTGTGTGCTTTATTCTTACATAAGGGGTAGAGAACATGCCTATAGGGTCTACGCGCTTTATTTGCTACCTTGTTTAACTTGCTCTACTTTTGCACGCTAGTAGAAATCATGTCTATAAGAATCGCACACACCTCACCTAATTTGTCTAATACTCGCACACTATCTCAAACATGTTAGTATTTGCTATATTTGATTTCCATATTATTACTATGCGTTCAGACAGCATGCTTATAGGATGTATAACACATGCTTTGTCAACCTAGAAACCATGTATATAGAACTTCAAATAATCAATTGGTCTATTGTTTCTATTACTTTTAGTGTACTGCCCATCTAGACATCTTGACTACAGGACCCTAATCTTTTAATCAACTACTTCTATTATTCTTCATTACACGGGTTCGCCTAGATGATATGCTTATAGGAGTAAAGTGTTATAAAATCAAGAATAATTCTCAACTACTAGAAATCCTGCCTATATGATGTTGTCACCTGCCTAAGAAGTATGTCTATAAAATCAGCACTGATAATTCGAAATTCTGAGATCGTTTCACTGTCTTATTGCGCAAAAAAATTAGAAATCATGCCTATAGGACTTGCAACGCCTTTAATCTGCAAATTCGTTAGTTTAAAGTTGCAACGCTGCCTGTACAACGCTGGAAATAAGAATCACATAGAAACTATGCCTATAGGACTTAATGACTCTACTGCATCTGAAATTGTCTATTGCCTAACTAGAGGTTAACTTGAAATTGTCTATTGCCTACATTTTCTTTGAATGTGTGCTAAGTTTAGCATTTTGAGCATCCTAAGGGAAGTCTAGAACAACCCAAATAGAGGTCCAAAGCCTCGTGGGCCATAGGCGTAGGACGGGTAGTGCATGCATAGGGTACGACCTATAATTGAATTAGAACGCTTTTAGGTAACAACTTTAACATAGTAATCGGGTAGCAAGAGATGATAATTTATGCCCGCTGAATAATATGAGCAATCCCTATCTCAAAGGAGTTGCGAAGTATTATTTATGCTGCACGGGGTGGTCCTTTAGGCTAAAAAACTTAGGACCCCCTTCTTTTCTTTATGTATTTGTTATTTACACTTAGTCATCTAACATAGATCAATGTAATTGTATCCTTGTAATCATTAAGATTTGTGCCAATTCTCACGTGTTCTAATAAGACTCTTCGGCTTCTAAATTTCTCTTTATTTATTTGATCACCTAGCCTAATTACATAATCCACATAATTTAAAGTTTGGCTGGGACCCATAGTTATGAACCTCGACGAGTGCCTAACCCTTTTGTTTGAGGTAATTTGAGCCCTACCCGACCTTTGGTGACACAGACTAGTTAAACAGATTTATTTGCGAATAGGTGCCCTAACGCACCTCAAAATCGTTAGGTGACGACTCTTCTATTTTAATACCCATTTAAAAGGGTTGTCTCACGTCGAAACCCGTTTTTGCGAGAAAACGAGACGTGACAATAATTATTTTCCAAATTTTTATATTTGTTTAAGTTAAAACCACCAGTCCTTGTCTTATTCGTTAGTCTGGCGTGTGAATTTTACGTACTTTTTGTGTTTGGCTGCCTACAAATTTTGTATCTAAATGACACATTCGAGCTGTGGTTGGAGTATTCAAATGGAACAGACTTAAGATGGAGTGTCAAAGTGAAAAGTGATGACAACTTTAATGAATTGTCGATGTATTCTGCATTTAGTTTTACTCCATTATTTTTCGTTTTATCTTCAAAATACTTGATTTAAAGAACATCGTTCCGTTGTCATCTGTTTGGGTACCGTGGCTATTGCTGCGAAAGTCTTAGCAACATCACTGAGAGAATGCCATTAATTATTGTACTAATTTTGGGGTGCACATTATGAGAAAGAAACATGTGTGAGTCGGTGGAGAAGAGGACACGTGGGTTTGATTTTTCCTTTGGCAGATGAAGACGTGTTGGGGAAGATGACCAAGAGTTGGGTAGGGTTCTTGTTTTGCTTTCACTTTTTTCAAAAGTTTTTTTTTTATTAATTTATTCAAGTTAAATCCATATGCCCCTTTTTTATTAATCACACTGGCGAGTGAATTACACATATTTTTTATGTTTGACCGCTTATGAATTTTGTGTTTAAATGACATATTTGAGATGTGATTGGGATGTTCAAATGTAATTGACTTAAGATGAAGTGTCTAAGTGAAAAGTGAAAATAATTTTAAAGATCTCTCGATATATGAGTGAATTGTGAGGCCCTCAAAAGTGTGTGCAAGTGAGAAGCTGCCAAGAAAAGTGGAAATTTGTTAGGAAGAATTTTTACAAGTGGCCAATTATGATTGATTTTTTTTTTTTGTAGTATTTTATTTTCTTGATAATAAATAAGCAAAATAATCTACTCCTGCTAAATAAGTAAATAAAAAGTAAGCTAAAATAACTACACTCAATATTTAATTCTTAAAGCCTTTAACTTAAAAATTGTACTACACTAGATAAAATTATATTTTTTGGAAACTCTTCTTTCTTTGCAAATGATAATAAAACTAATACTCTAAAAAATGTCTCTTTTTGTAGTTTTTAATTTTATCAAATAAACCTACTAAAAAGTGAAATAAAGGTTAAAATATCAAGATTAAACTTAGCAAATATTTACATACTAAAAAGTGATGAAAAATTTAAATATAGTCAAAAATTAGGTGCTCGCATCCATAATAATGGTCTTTAATTTTGTTAAGTGATATAGTGGCGTTCAATTAATAAATTTTTAACTTTTACAAACTTTTTTCAAGTTAAAATTATTTTAAAATAAAATCAAACCTTTTTTGTTTGTTTTAACAACAAATACAACAAAAAAATTCACAAATTCTTTTCAACATTAACACAAGTACACAACTATCTCACTACAATTAAATGGAGGAGAAGCAGCAAACGCTGCGCGGCGGAGCAGGAAATGCTCATTGTTCATGCCTAATTACTATGTATAACTATAGTATGTAACTATAGAGAAAGCGTATGACAAAGGTTCTATGGAGGTTCTTTGGAAATGCCTGGAGGTGAAAGGTGTATCGGTAGCCTACATTAGGGTGATAAAGGACATGTACGCGAGAGATAAGACTCGGGTTAGGATTGTGGGAGGTGACTCAGAGCATTTTTCGGTTGTTATGTGGTTGCACCAATGGTCTTATTTGCCCTGACGATGGATGCACTAACACACCATATTCAAGGGGAGGTGCCATGGTGTATGTTGTTTGGTGATGATATAATTTTAATTGATGAGACGTGATGCGACGTTAATGAGAGGCTGGAGGTTTGAAGTCAGAACCTAGAGTCTAAAGGTTTCGAGTTGAGTAGGAGTAAGACAAAATATATGGAGTGTAAGTTCAGCGATGCGTCGGGGGAAGCGGACCTGGACGTAAAGTTTGACTCACAAGTCATCCTCAAGAGAGAAAGTTTCAAGTACCTTGGGTCAATTATCCAGGGGGATAGGGAGATTGACGAGGATGTCACACACCGTATAAGAGTGGGGTAGATGAAATAGATGTTAGCTTCTGGAGTCATGTATGACAAGAAAGTGTCACCGAAACTTAAAGGCCAGTTCTATAAAGCGGTGGTTAGACCAACCATGTTGTATGGGGTTGAATGTTGGGCAACCAATAACTCTCATACCCAAAAGATAAAAGTGGAAGAAATGAGGATGTTGAGATGGATGTGCGGTCACACTAGGCTGGATAAGATTAAGAATGAAGATATTCGGGAGAAGGTGAGAGTGACTCCCATGGACGACAAGATGCGGGAAGCGAGGGTTAGATGGTTCGGCCACGTGCGGAGGAGAAACATAGATGCCCCGGTTAGGAGGTGTGAACGGTTGATATTGACAGGTACAAGGAGAGGTAGAGGGCGGCCTAAGAAGTATTTGGGTGAGGTGATCAGGCATGACATGACGCGACTTTAGATCTCCGAGGAATAACTATGGATAAGAAGATGTGGATGTCGAGCATTAGGGTTGTAGGTTATGAGGGAGTCGACCATTTTTCTACGTTATTTCCGGGGGCGGGACTAGGTTGATAATATTTCGCCTTGGGTTGTTAATAATTTATGTAGCTTCCACATTATTTTCTATGAATTTTCTGTTTCTTACGATGCTGATATTATTTTATTTTTCTAGCTTATGTTGTTGTCTATAATTGTCTATTGTTTATTTTCTTCTCCTTGAAGGGTCTTTTGAAACACAACCTCTCCACCCTTGGGGGTAGGGGTAAGGTCTGCGTATACTCTACCCTCCCAACCCCCATTTGTGGGATTTTTACTGGGTTGTTGTTGTAGTATGTAACTATAATGTGCCTAATTACCATTTTTGCATACGACTACAACCAAGACGGAATATAAAAAATACAGAAAGATAGAATACTCTCATTGAGAGTCGAACTCAAAACCTCTACTTACTAAGCATGTGCTCTAACTAACCGAGCTACGAGAACTTGTTACTTTCTTGTTTTAGTTCAAATAATTGATATGTTGTTTCAGTAATATAAAAGAATTTGTTATAAAATTCAAATATAACTATAAATGATACTTTTTTGAAAGTATAGCTACAAGTGGTAAATATAATGTATATGTTTGTTATGTAACTAAATTTTTCATTATTTTTCTTTCAATGTTTGTTAGGTCACGTAATTTTTCCTTTATGTTCAATTTCTTTTTCTTAAATATCAATATTTAAACCGGGGCGCCAACCAGATTACTCTCCCGCGCAAGTACCCAAAATATGATGGGCCCATTGCCAGGCTGGCGATCCTCGTGCCCATCACTTTCACCAACCAGCACATATCATTTCCTCCTATATATATACCCTAATACCCTTTTCGATCTTAAACCGAAAGCAAATAAGCAACAGAAGAAGAAAGCTTACTTTACACACAAATCGAGAGCTAGGGTTAGGGTTTCTGTTACTCTTTCATCTAACAATGAGTTCTGATGGAGGATCGGGCAAGGGCAAGGGCGGCGCTGGTAGAGGGAAACCTAAGGCATCAAAATCGGTGTCTCGGTCTTCAAAAGCGGGGCTCCAATTCCCCGTTGGTAGGATCGCTCGTTTTCTTAAGGCTGGAAAATATGCTGAGCGTGTTGGTGCTGGTGCGCCAGTTTACCTATCTGCTGTCCTTGAATACCTCGCAGCTGAGGTAATTTTTTTGTGAATTTTTGCTTCATTTGCTGGATTGAGTATTGAATTTTTAATTGATTTAATTTCGATCTCATTTGTATGTCGGTTTTAATTTTGTTAGGGATAATTGCATTTTTCGGGTCCTCATTTATTAATAAATTTTTATTTTGGTCTGTGTAATGGTTGCCTAAGCAAATTTAAACTTCAATTAAATAAAATGTGTGTTTACCTATCTTCTGTCGTCAAATACCTTGCTGCTGAGGCAATTTTGTATAGATTTTTACTTGTGTTGAATTTAATTGATTTGATTAATCTCATTTTTGTCGGTTTTCATTTTGTTCGGGATAATTGCATTTTTTGGTTCCTCATTATTAATAAATTCTGATTTTGTTCTGTGTAATAGTTGCCTAAGCAAATTTAAGCTTCAATTAATTGAAATGTGTGTTTCTAGTCACTTTATACAGGGAATATGTGATATTTAGACTTTTTTTTTTGACATTTATACTATACTCAAATATGTAACAAAATTCTAAATTTCACTTATGCATTTCATTCTTCAATTAATTGAAATTTATGTTTTTATTCTCTTTATATAGGAAATATGTGATGTTTATATTATTTCTAGAGTTATACCATGTTAAAACATGT
The DNA here is from genome assembly GCF_000715075.1 of Nicotiana tabacum. Classification (NCBI taxonomy): domain Eukaryota; kingdom Viridiplantae; phylum Streptophyta; class Magnoliopsida; order Solanales; family Solanaceae; genus Nicotiana; species Nicotiana tabacum. Next base: position 115,017,502 of record NC_134093.1, read on the forward strand.
AGAAACAATTTGAATTCAACATTTTAATGGGTTAGCACTTAATTATTTCCTATGGTTGTAAAAATTCACAAGTTTAGGTATCAAAAGTTCATAAATTATATAATTAAAGGAATTCTGTGTTTAACCAGAATTCATTGGGACTAAAAGTGCAGATTCACATTTTTATCCATGTATAATTGATGTTGTTTACAGGATAAAGATGTTTGGTAATGGATTGTGACAAACGTTTGAATTGTTGGTAAAGAGGTGTAAGATTATCAAGTTTAGTTTTAATGTGTTAGAATTAATAAATCTTTATAAATATTCATAATGTTCTGGTTGTAGGTGTTAGAGTTGGCAGGGAATGCAGCAAGGGATAACAAGAAGAATCGTATTGTGCCGAGGCACATCCAGTTGGCTGTGAGGAATGACGAGGAGCTGAGCAAGATTTTAGGTCAGGTTACAATTGCTAATGGAGGTGTTATGCCCAACATTCACCAGAATCTGTTGCCTAAAAAGGCTGGCTCGGGCAAGGGTGATATTGGCTCTGCATCTCAAGAGTTTTAGATTTACCCATTTTCTTGTTCTGGGGAAATGATTAAAAGTAAACATAGTTATGTAAAATAGAAATGGCTGTTGTTTTGATAATACTTTGGAACATTAAATGCAGTGGCATTGTCAACTTGCAGTTTTGGTAATACATTGTGGAATGTTTTTGTGACCTTTTGCTGTGTCTTTCTTTTTTTAATTGTCATCATCTCAAGTCTAGAAATTTTGTTCTCGACTGATACTACTAGCTTGTTGCTGTTTGCTGTAGATTGCAGCTTGTTGTGACAATTTTTGTTGCATCTGTGTTCTCCTTTTGTTAGTATGTTCCACAGCAAAAGATTTGGCATTTCATTTCCGCAATGGATACATTAAGCTGTCCTGTTCGTAAATAAAGATCTTTGTATAAACTGTGTAATCTGTTGCCTCATAAATTCATTTCTATTTCTCTTGTTATTTGTTATAGCTGATACATGTGAAATATTAAGGGAGTTAGACATGTATTTGATCACTGATTTCAGATGTTTCAATGTAGTTGTGTTTCAGCAGGGAAGAATTTAAATTCAAGCATACTGCATCTCACCCATAAGTCCACAACTGTAAATTGTAATGTGCAACATCAAATTCAAGCATCCCTTTCAGCAAGGTTCAAGACTTTGAACTTTGGTTACGTGCTAAACGTTACAATTCTCCTTTGTGTTCTGTAGATAATAATAATAATTATCATCAAAGGTTGTGAAAGTGTGGCATGTATTTTTCCATACTTAATTGAAGGTTTTGGATTTGAGTCTGAGAATGATATCGTCCTTTGCTAAATGAGCTTGAATTTGGATTTGTCGGTGCCACGTTGAATATGGGATATCAAATGAAAAATTTAAAAAAAAAGGAAGAATGATAATAGTACTATGCATATTAGTCCTTTTTTACTAGACAGATCTACAATATTAACCTGCTCAGATTTCACTTACGGAAAATGGTTAGGTTTGTTGTTGTGGATCTTGTGGTCTACAACACGATTCTGCTGAATAATGGTTTCCCAACAGGTTTGAGCAATGGACTTGCAATCACGATCAAATTACAGTAAGGAAGTAAATAAATTTCAATCCCCTTCATCTAGAAATTCCATTGTGCAATAGTATAACAATAAAAAATATTATATCCTTTTAAAATACAATAAAAAATCTTTTCAGTACGGTGATAACGTGATTCAAAATACTTAGGGGTCGTTTGGTACAATGATAAGAAAACAATCTTGGGATAAAAATTTAATATCGTATTGTCGTTTATTTGGTTACTAATTCTGGGATAAGTTATTCTATGATTAAAAATAGTTTTGAAATAATTTATAAATAATAGAATACTAATTCCAGAATAAGTTATCATAGAATAAAAAAGTAAAATTAACAATTTCAGGATTAATATAATATTACCAAATAATCAGTAAGAAATAATATTAGGATAACTAATCCTAGTATAATTAATCCAAACATAACTAATTTCGGCATAAATAAATCCAGTATAACTTGTCTTCCAAACAAACGACCCCAAAATATGATTATATTGTAAAAATAACAGTATGTAGCCACTTTAAAGGCCTTCTATTTAGGAATTAAGCCATGCGTCCTGAATTTCACCTAAAACAAACTATACTGAATTTGTCCTGAAATTAAAATTTACTTTTTTTTTTACCAGACTCGAAAGAAAAAGATCACGGGTACCGTTATGTAACCCACTTGTACATTCTAGGACGTTGTAGAGATGTGGTAAATAAGCAAGCCACATCAACTTGCTCACTCATCAATCCAGCCAAATAAGTCCACGTGAATTCTTTACTTTTGAGGCCCAGACTTTACTTACGTGGATCTTAAAATATCCACCCCTTTTTCCCTTGCCTATTGCTATAAATATCATACCAAACTTCATCAACTTTACTCAAGTGAGTTAATTTGTTTAATATTCAAGTGATCAATTCTCTCTGTTTGTAAAGAAAAGAGAAGCTATATATTGCATTTCTTAGAGTTCTTATAAAAAGATGGCAACTTGTGTTGGTATGCAGACCATGATTTTGGGAAGTCCAATAGTGTCAAATATCTCAAAGAGGAATGGAGTGAATCAGTTCGTTCCTTCTTGTTATATTCCACGCCTTCAGAGGAATTCCACTCTCAGTGTTAAGTGTATGTCCGAGGTAAGACGTTGGATTATTAACTTGTTACTCGATCCGTTTCCTAAAAATAATATAGTCAAATTTCTCTATAAAAATTTCGTTTGTTCCGAATATTTTTGGATGTTACGTTAAAGTATCTGTTAACATGAAAATTGGTTCCCTGAGTTAAGTGTTGTTATAGAATATTATTATAAAGAGCCCTCTTGTGATACTTTGTTTGACACATGTACTATTTTAACAATAAAAAAAAAGTTTCTTCTTTGATCATTTTTTTCTTATATATTTTTAGCTATATTTTAAATTATTAGCTATTTAATTTGTGTTGTATTACTTACTTGATCCGTTTCATAAAAATAATACTCACTCGATCTGTTTTACTTTGTTTGGCACATTACTATTTTTCTTATAAATATTTTCAATATTTCAGATTATTAATTGTTTTGACTTATTTTACCTTTTATGTAGATTTTAAATAGATAAATTTTATTTTTAATATTAAGTATAAGAACTTTGATCCTCGTACTCCGAACCATTAAACGGTGGTTGTAATTTTTAAGTTTGAAGAACCTTTAATATCAAATTTTCTGACTTAAAACACTTATTAACGTGCTCTTATGGTCACGAATATGAATAAATTGCATGTTAGAAGGGTTTTTTCTTTTTTTCTTTTTGCTTGCCAAGCTAACTTAAGTTAATTAAATGTTGACGTTACTAAAATTTGCAGGATGGTGAGAAGGGCCAAACTTCAAACTCCTTGAATGATATTACTGCAACGCCTACACCAACACCAACACCCACACCTCCTGTGGCTAAGGTCTACATTTTTCAACGTTTTTTCGAAGTCTACAAAATTTTATCTGCCATACTTCAAATAAAATATTTGTGTCAACTTATGTGACATAGTTTAAAAAAAACAATTATTCACCAACATGTCTAATGTGGAAGATAAAGAACCTTTATTGTCTTAGTATACTCATATTTTACCAGTATAATTTAACATGAAGTCAATAATAGTTCGCCTTTTTTTTAAAAGTATTGTTAATGACACTTATTATTTGTACAAGTGGTGTTTTTCAAGTGACATAAGTATTATATATTTAATACTTTCTCCGTTCACTTTTATTTGTTCGTTATATTAAAAAAATATTTTTATTTTTACTTGTCCACTATAATAAATTAAGAGAAATATAATTTTTTTTTCCATTTTACTCTTATCCTTATAATTACTCATTTTTAAATCATTTTCGAAGTCTTTTGAAAATGCTATTATTATTAAGGGTAAAATTATAAAATACAAACTTTATTTATTTTTTATGAGGGCAAAGTTAAAAGGAGTAGTGTTTTGATATTTATTAGCATAAATATTTAATATTAGTGTTTTGATATTTACTAGCATTAAAATCACTTCACACATAGAAGATCAGTGTTCTAACATTTCTCATACAATTTTATGAACAGACCAGCACCAAATTCGGGGACCTATTCGCCTTCTCTGGACCAGCACCAGAGCGTATTAACGGCAGGCTAGCAATGATAGGATTTGTCGCCGCCCTTGGCGCTGAATTTGCCAACGGCGACGACATATTCGCTCAGCTATCGAGCGGAGGTTTCTCGTGGTTTTTAGGGACAAGTGCTTTACTAACATTAGCCTCTCTAATTCCTCTATTTCAAGGCATTAGAGCTGAGAAAAAATATACAAGTGGGATTATGAGCGCCGATGCTGAGATTTGGAATGGAAGATTTGCTATGTTAGGATTAGTTGCTTTGGCTTTTACTGAGTATGTTAAAGGGGGTGCATTTCTCCAAGTGTAAAATAATTTAATTGTAAAGATAATATCACTATCGCCTCTTGGATTTATTTTCATATAATCTATTCGACTAGATGGAAAGTTATACAGACTTTTTGACTTTATAAGAATATGAAATGAGTGCGAAAATATGTAACCTACTTTGCTATTTTTATGTATTTGCTTAATTATGCAGTTTAAGTTTTGTGGCTTATATTAAGAATAGAAGATATATACTGAAAAATATTGTTTTCCAATTTGGTGTATGTCTTCTTTGTTTCACCTTACTGCCCTATGAATTAAAATGATAAGCTCAAGACTTGAACACAAGGTTTTTATTTTAATAAAAAAATTGTACTTTTAGTGTCTCAAATATTAACAAGTTTTTATTTTGGTCCTCATAATATCTGGATAAGCAAATTAAAGTTTTAATTAATTGATCTGTGTAATTTTATCTTTACATTTTCATAATTGCGATAATTTATCTCTTGCAAAAACATGAGCAACATAATATAAAGTTGCTCTTTCAGTTGACATAAAATAATTAATCAATCAAAGCTTGAGATGCAAACTCGCTATCATTCTGAAGATGAATTGTCTTTATTACACAATTTATAAATCTATGTTCTTAATCTAAGCCAGCGTTTCGTCATAAATTTCCAAATTTTTTCTGAAAAATCTGATTTGGGTGAAGTTTGGTTTGAAGATGAAAATATGTTTGGGCATGGTTTTCAAAACATATTTTTCAAAATAATTTGGAAAAATATGAAACATGACTTATACGCACAAGTTCTAAAAATTATCACAAATACCCAACAGTACCATTATCAATAATATTCATTATATTATCGCAAACCATAGTCATGGACATAAATAAATTTGATACAAAATCATCATTTTTATTATGAATTATATGATACACTATCAGGAGACCGAGAAGACGAAGCAACATTGTTACAAAATAATAAATGGTGGGCTATTTTATAAAATATAAAAGTTTGAGGTAATTTTTAAAGAAGTATAATAGTGATATTTTGGCCCAAAATCAGCTATTGAACTGGTTTTGGAATTTGAGATTTTACCAAAATATAGGCAAAATCTATGACCAAACATGTGTTTGCCAAATAAAACCCAAATTTATTTTGGCAAAATCTATAACCAAACGAGTCCTAATTATTTGGCAAAAACAAAATCTTCGAGTGTCACATAAAAGGTTACATTTCCGATGTTCTTGCCTCGTGCATGAAAAAAAGAGGAAAAAAATCAGTATCATTTGTAAATATTGATACTTGATAATAAAATTCTTATTTACCAAAAAAAAAAAAAATTGTTATAAGCATCAATTTAACATAAATTAATCAAGTACATGATAACTATGTATATTTGCTGCTTTTCTTATTTATACTTAAATTATAGTATATATATATATATATATATATATATATATATATATATATATATATATATATATATATATATATATATAGAGAGAGAGAGAGAGAGAGAGAGAGAGAGAGAGAGAGAGAGAGATTTTATAAGACGATATTTGACTGAGAATATGTAGTATTTAACGAATAAAGAAAATATACTTTTCACGTACCAAGAATACCCTTAAATTGTAGTTTTAGACACATCAAAGACATTCGTATAGCTACAAGGAGAATGCCATTATGGGCAGTGGCGGATGCAGTCCTCTGGCAACAAGTTTATCCGTACACAATATTTTTGACGAGAAGCATATATTGATATATTTTTATGGAAATTCACTAAAATTTTAAATGAATATTAAATCTGAACCCATAATTTTGAAAGTTCAAATTAAGAAACTTAAAAAATCAAACACAATAATTTTGAATCTTAGATACTGGATACGACCCGCCGCTAATTATTGGTTTAGTAAAAAAATTAAAGTTAAATAAGTTTCAAATATTAAAAGATATCATTCTTCAGAAAAAGGAGAATCATATAAATAAAATAGAGTGAGAAATTGTTTGTTGATGAACTCACCGAGATGACGAGTAGGGTTGAGGTCCCGAGCTAAAACAACTGAAGTAGTAAGCAGAAGAAAAGCTAATGCAACCATCACTAAGATGTAGCTGTAAAAAATATTTGCACAATAAGATTACTTATATGATAATTACATGTTACTTTCTATGACAAACAATACTTTGATAACCAGACAAAAACCATAACTAACATATGATAAGAAGTTAAACTTCAATGGTCATGAAAAAAGGATATTTATATTGTCAGCATATATAATTTAAATCATATTTTTTTTTTTGATATAAGGAGGTATTATTGAGTCTTAAGAATTTAGAATATTTTATAAGTTTCAAAGAATTAGAATACAATTTTACCCCATCGTCATGTTGGCACAGTATTTTGAGGTTGTCATATCAAATATTTCCTCTTTCATATGGTTTGTGTTTTTGTGACCAATAACAAATTCCTATATATAGAGGAAGCAAACGGTAAAAAATAATTGCAAGAGGATTTGCATTAGATGCCAATTAATCAACGCATGAGACGATAGTAGTTAAGATTAAGTAGAAAATACTATATCACTTGAGAAGTAAATTACAATAGGACATGCTTAAGAGGGCATAAATGCAAGAAATTCGTCATTAAAGAAAAAATGGATTGCTATTAAGATGGGCCGGAAACAAGAAGCCCAGTCCAATATTAGGAGGAGATGTAAGCCAATCAAATTCACTGTTTACTTTATATTCAGTCGGCTAATTTTTGTGTAAGCTATTGGATGAACGGCTATTTCCAGAAAAATAGCACAGGCTAGCCAGTTTTCGGACTGATAATTGACAAATAGCCAGTGTTTGCAAAGTTATTGAAAAATAGCCATTATTTTGCTGCAATACGAAAAGTTCCAGCATAATATATTGGAGATTGGTGTACCTGTGTCACGACTCAAAATTTCACTTGTCGTGATGGCGCATATCTCAATACTAGGCAAGCCAAAAATTCCAATAAACCACCATTTCTTTTAAATTTGAAAACAAAATAATTAAATTCAGCGGAAGAAATCTCAAAATTTCAAATATATCACTCCCAAAACCCGGTGTCACTGAGTACATGAGCATCTAATGTGAATACAATGTTTGACTGATAAAAACCACTGTCTAAAAGTATAGAACATTACAATAACTGAAGGAAAGAGAGACAAGGTCTGCGAATGCCAAGCAACTACCTTGATAGTCTCCAACTGATAGTACTCTGAAATCTAACAATCTCCGTGTCTGAAAGCACCTGGATATGCACACGAGGTGAAGAGTATAGTATGAGTACAACTAACTCAATAAGTAGCAAGCCTAACCTCTGGGCTGAAAGAAATGATGATCTTCGCAGGTACAGTCCATTAAAAATAATGGTACATAAATGTAGGCATGCTTTCAAGTTCAACAGTTAAACTCAGTACAAGTGAAATAGATCAATACTGCATGATATGAGGAATATGACATCTCAGTGGAAAGATCTCATGTAATACTGGTCACAAATCATTCGGTCACTTGGTACTGTTTATGGCCAATCCCGCCTAGAGGTGTTCCAACCCGTATATATATACATATCGACTGACAGTCAGTCACTCAGTACCATATAAGGCCAATCCAGCCCTGGGGTAATTTATCCCCAAATGCAAATGATACGGACAAGATCCATGTCCAGGTAAATTCATTACAATATAAATAAGTAAGGCAAGTCCATGCCCTGGGAAAATCCATCCCAAATATATATATAAGCAGTAAGTAAGGCAAGTCCATGCCCTGGGAAGTCCATCCCGAATATATATGATCATTTACGCTCACTGGAGGTGTGTACAGACTCTGAAAGGGCTCCTGAATATATATAATCATCTACACTCACTGGGGATGTACATACTCCGGAGGGGCTCCTTCAGCCCAAGCGCTATAAGTCAACCGCGCTCACTGGGGGTGTGTGTAGACTCTCGGAGGGGCTCCTTCAGCCCAAGCGTGATATAAAGCCAATATGGCCTACTACAGACGGGCAGTTCCGATCCATATAATAACAAAGCCTATAAGGCCTGCTGCAGGCGGGCAACCCCGATCCATAAAATAGTAAAGCCAATAAGGCATCCTGCAGGCGGGTATCCCCAATCCAGAACAATAATAATGTATAAAGCCCTTCTGGCCTGCTGCATTGCGCAGCTCAATCCCATAAATATCCTCACAATGGACAATTATTATTGAGTGTGAAATGTATATTTTAGAACAATTAATTCAACAGCATTACGACCCCATATGTCTTAAAATATCGGCACATAGCCTAAATATGATCTTGATTACTAGCCTCAGCTTAATTCCTCTAACACGTGCCGCATATTTAGATAATAACATGATTCTTTAATTTTTATTACGTCACAGGATTTATTCAAGACACGCTTTCTGTGGTGCACGTCTACATGTTCGTCACCTATCGTGTGTGTCACCTCCAAATAATTCATATCTGTCACAACCCAAAATCCCACCACAGCCGTCGTGATGGCACCTAGTCTTTAAGACTAGGTAAGCCGATTTCTATTACATTTGAAGCCATTTTTGTTTGAATTAAATAAGTAACCAAAACTAACAGTGGAATAAATATGAATATACAACCTCTCAAGACTGGTAGTACTGAGTCACGAACTCTAACTGAATACATGGAATGATCACGAGGACCGAATATACAATACTGTTTGATTACAAAATAACAGTACAATGAAATGAAAAGACTCCAAGGGACTGCGACGACCAAACAGCTCTACCTTGAATCCTTTCGATCCCGCTTTAACTCTGCTCAAGTCCGATATCTCTAATACTCGGCTCTGCATAAAAATGTGCAGAAGTGTAGTATGAGTACACCACGGTCGGTACCCAGTAAGTATCAAGACTAACCTCAGTAGAGTAGAGACGAGGTACAATCAAGACACTCACCAATCTAATAACCTGTGCAATATAATATATAAAATAATAGGAAACAGATAGCAAAAAGGGAAGGATAAAAATACAGTGATATGCACAGCAAGACAACAAGAATACCATAAATATCACTAAATAATTAATAAATACATGTACGCCCAATTGTACGGACAATTGTACGGACAATTCACATGTCAATAATATCAATGTATATAAGATCCACATGATTAATTAATTCCCAATAAAGTAAGTTTAAAATTTTTAAAATCAAGTAGGAAATCAACAAAGGAATGAATTTATTTCTAAAATCATTTGGGTGGAGAAAAATAATATTTTAATTAAAATAAAACACCCGATAGTTGTTGATTTGGATGTAAAACTTATAAGAATTAAGCATACATCAATTTCTTTTATTCAAAACAACTTAACCTAAACGAATAGTAAAAACTAGAAACATAAATCCTCAGAGTCTCGTACAAGAGCCAAAGCCAACACATTACAACAAGGAATACAAACACACAATAAAATCAAATAATACATCACGGAAGAACACCAGGATTTACATATCACGAAAAAACAAAATAACCAAAGGCAAGTGCAACCATAGAAATATCAACAAAAAGGCACTCCCGAGGTACCGCTTCGTAGTCCCAAAAGTAAATATGCAACAACAACAATAATGCCCCCAGGCCATCACAAATCAATCCTCGACATAGCTCACCTTGTATCGCCACGTGTTCAATAGTAAAGTGAATGCCCTCCTTGTCTTGCCACACGTGCACAATAATGTTCCCTCCTTCACACACACACACACACACACACACACACATATATACATACATATATATATATATATATATACATACATATATATATATATATATATATATATATATATATATACATACTATCCATATATATATATATATATATATCACGCCGCATGTGCATAAATCAATAGTAATAATAGCACGACAGACACCCCGTGCAAACACCCGAACAAAACTTTCCAACTAACTAACGTGCCAATATCACATCTCATAAACTGCACCTCAAGTTCTCAAATATTATAACATATCACTGATTTGCACATCAAGTGCTCAATTATTATAATTTATCACAGATTGTACATCAAGTGCTCAAATATTATAATTTGCCAAAAAATTCAATAACAGATAAATTTCCATCATAAGGAGCCCATGGCTCGACCATAGTATGCACAAAATTTTAACAAATATATCCGAGAGTGAACAACTCAACAAATAATATTTCGCATAAGAATCAAAGTGGCAATCCCACCAAATCATCATATAGATACAAAACCAACAAAACAAGAATTTAGGCAAGACAATTAAAGAATTTAATTGTTACCAATAATTTCCCATTTAATACATAAGGCGTCTAAGGATTTTAACCAATGTACTTTGCATATATAACCCAAGTACGTACTCGTCACCTCGCGTGCTTGGTTTTCAATTACATAAATTGCACATAAGACTCAATGCCTAAGGGGTAATTCCCTCACTCGAGGTTAGGCAAGATACTTACCTTTTTTAAGTTATGCCGATTTTCCAAAATCACCTTCTTGCTTGAATTGACCTCCGGACAGCTCAAATCTATCCAAATTAATTGTATAACCTCATTAAAATTCATCGGAAATAATTCCGGATTATAATACATCGACTTAAAAATTTATTCCAAAAAGTCAACAAAAGTCAACACGGGACTCGCCTCTCGGAATCCGGAAAAATTTTCACGAAATCAGATCTCCCATTCCGATACGAGTTCAACCATACTAAAATTATCAAATTCCGATGTCAAATGGACGTTCAAATCTTTAATTTGTGGTTTATGAAGTTTCTGCAATTTTTCCCAAATTTCCATCTCAAAGTACTAATTAAATGATGGAATCAGTGATATATTCATATATATTAACCAAATCCGAGATAGAATCACTTACCCCGATGAATTTTTGACAAACCCACGAACAATCGTCTGAAACCGAGCTCCCAAAGTCCAAAAATGAAATAATAACCTAAACCTCGGATATATAGTACATCCTCTGAACTTCCCATGTGTGGTCCGCATAATTCCAAGTGCTGCCGCATATCCCAGCTCCTGCGGTCGCACAAAAATGGTGCGGCCGCACTCTCTTGGTGACTGCACTGCCATGCTTTAGTAGTTTGGCCATAACTTTCTATACAAATGTCCAAATAATGACTTCTGTATCTTTATAAAAACTAAACACGAAGTGCTACAACATTCGTTTTTGAATCATCTTAAAATTCCTCGTAGATCAAAAGATATAAGCTTCCGAAGTCGGACGAGCGAATCTGAGAGTTCTTGAGTGCGGCCGCACACTCCACTGCGGACTGAAGTGCGGCCGCACCAAAATTGTGCGGTCCGCACAATTCCCCCAAGGTTTGCACTTCCCTTTTGCCTCAGCACTCCCGAAACTCATCCGGAACCTCCCGGACACAAACCATATATGAATTTCAATCATAAAATACGCTACGGACCTGCTCGCACACTCAAGACACTAAAAAGAGGTCATCTTGACCTGATATTGACCATGGTCAAATTCCCAAATTTCTTAACTTTACTAATCTCTCAACCAATGACCCAAAATATACACCCAAGCCACTCGGGACCCCAACCAACTATGCCAACACGTTCAAAAATACAATACAAACTTAGTGGAGGCTTCAAGTCACGTCAAACAAATGTCTGAATTATGAATCCTTCCTCGAATCGAATTATGAGTTTTCGGATCTTCCAACTTCTATATTTTGCGCCGAAACGTATCAAATAAATCTGGAATGACTTCAAATTTTACACACAAGTCATAATTGACGTAATGGAGCTATTCCCATCATCGAAATTCCATTCCGGTAGTTTTCTCAAAAGCCTACTCTCCGGTCAACTTTTTTCATTTAAGCTTCTAAATAAGAATTGTTCTTTTAATTAAATTTCGAATCTTCTGAAAATCAAACTCGACCACACCCGCGGGTCATAATACTTATTACGAAGTTGCTCGAGACCTTAAGTCACTTAATGGGGCGTTAATTCTTAAAATGACAAGTCGGGTCGTTACATTCTCCACCTCTTAAATAAACAATCGTCCTCGAACGTGCTAAGAATTATTCTGAATATACCAAATTGATGATTTTACTTTTACAGATATACTCACGGATGATCCCACGTTACCGCATTTGAGATAAGCCCGACAACACTATCTCAATTGAGATTATTTCTTTTATCCATATTTGTAAACGTTAAGAGCAATTTCTTACACTCTAAACATTTTCAAAGGGCCTGATTTTTCACAACAACACACGATATTAGTCTAAACTGGCTATAGTAACTCGTGCATACGCACACATCAACTTTCTTGATAGTGTTGAAATACTTCAAAATTTTTCTGGGGTGTTACATTCTTCCCCCCCGCTTAGGATCATTCGCCCTCAATCACATAACATAACTTATCTCTTCCTTTGCAAATCTGAATCCTCCAAATTTTACTATCTCCCAATTTTTTCAGAAATTTTGGTAGAGTCTCCCTTGTAATTGGGCCTATCCACCTGCTAGAGTAACACCAAAACAACTCCTAACAACACATCATAACCCAACAAAATACCACAAGGTATATATCAATAACACCAATCTCAACATTACGAGCACTACATTATCATAATGATATCAGGACATGAAGCACATCATATGTATGCTCATCACCACATCTATGGTCTTAAAAGTTGTTCATAATTAATTCCAGCATCATCAATTAATCTCATATTAACCACCACCTCATTTCAAATTTTCACAACACTGACAACAGAATGTGAGGCATGAAGACCTCATGATTACTTACTCGGATTAATGAGTCACATTTAACGCCACCCGGGTACTCATCTCATAGGCTAAAACTCAATATTTACAGCACGAAAATTGCTATATATGCATAGAAAATATACAGGAAATTATCAAATAAGCATGACTCCCTATTAATAATATAGTACAAATTAAACTTAACAAAGGGAGAATTTAAACTCATAAATATTTCACCACAAGGACATCGTCCTTATATAACTTCCACTGTGACTTTTAGCCCGGTTTAAATATTTCACATCATGTAAAAATGTGAGGATCCCGTCCTCAACTCCGAATCACAAGTATTTTGCATATTGTGCCAACTGAAATTTCAATTTCCTTTGTTTCTTCTTTTCAATAAATTTGGTAAATATTTTTCATAACACATAATGAACCCTCATACCGGTAGGGCATATAATTTATAAAATTAGAATTAATTATTCCGAAATACATCAAACCCACTGTAATGAATAATAAAAATTACTTTTGGACTTATAGTACTCAATGGTGTACAAAATAAAATGACAGACACATGCTCACATCTTTAAATCTCCCAACAGGGATAAACATATAAGTGGGTCACAAACTTACGACGCTCGCCCATAGGCGGAGCATAATAGGAGGACTCACCTCAATGTTCAGATCCGAATCCAACTAAGGGGAAATATTCTTTTATAATAAATCGGGATCATACCTGTAACGACACCATCTAGTGTATCGGCCTCAGCCAAATCATAGCGATTATATCAACGGGTCGGGCCTCCACCTCTTAGGCGTCCACTACCCGCCTGTCCTCCACCTGTAGCTGACTGTGCACGTGGAGTAATAAATGGAATAAAGCTTGTAGCTTGAGTGCTCTGATGAAATCCACCACTCCCAAGTCTGGAACAATCTCTCATGATGTACCTAGAATCACCACACTCATAACAACCCCTATGAGGTCGCGGTTGCTCGTACTGAGTCTGTGTCGGATAACTGAAATAATCATTATAGGAATCCTGTGTCGATGGTGCATCATAAGAACTTATTGAAGCACTCTGAGTAATCTGTTGTGCGGACTGATCTGGCCGACTACTTGACCCTCCGCTATAATGGGTCCTAGTTGAAGAGTAAAATCTACTGAACCCTCCAGATCTTCGAGACTTTTTGGCCTCCTTAGACTCCCTTTCCTCGCCTAAAACACCCTCAATCTTTCTCGCAATCTCTACTACTTGTTGAAATGGAGTATCAATTTGAAATTCTTGAGCCATGCATATTTTAATATCATATTCGATCCCCTCAATGAATCTGCGGACCCGCTCTTTCATTGTAGGAACCAAGATAGATGCATAGTTTCCTGACGCAACCGTTCAAACTCTGTGTGCCACGCATCTCAGAGAGTCTAGGGAACAAACTCTTTCAAGAACATTTACAAAAATTGAGCCCAAGTTGGTGGTGTTGCATTGGCTGGTTTACCTTCTTCATAGATTTGCCACCACCGATACGCTGCGCCGGACAGTTGAAATGTAGTAAAGAAAACTCTGCTCACTTCCACAATACCCATGGTGCGAAAAATACGGTGACAATTTTTTAGAAATCCTTGGGCATCCTCTGTAGCTGCGCCACTGAAAGTAGGAGGACTATACCTCTTAAACCTTTCAAGTATCTTTTGTTCTTCTTCTTCTGATGCCTTGGGCCTGACCTTAGGCCGAACCGGAATAACAGGTTGTACCGGCACTACACCCGAAACCTGACAAACGTGAACCTGCTGCTCTGGAGTTGTGATAGAAGTCTAAGCTACTCCCCCAATCCGTAAAATATTCCGTGCAACAGAGATTAATCCCGCCTGAGTTAATGTACCAAACATACTCATGAAATGTGCTAAAGTCTCCTGAAGTCCGGGGGTAACAACAGGTGCTTCTGGTACCTGTCCCCCAACTGGAGCTACTGGCGGCTCCTCAACTACTGTTCTGACAGGTGCTCTAGTCGCGGCACGTGCCCTTCCTCGACCTCTGCCTCGGCCTCTTGCAGTCCTAGCAGTATGTGCGGATGCCTGCTCAGCTAACCCGGTAGCACGTGTGCTCACCATCTGTGAGAGAATAGAGGTACAAAGGCTCAAATTCTACAATCAACAAATCCGCACGACAGGAATGAAAGAAGTGGAAATTTCCTAACAGTTTGGTAGCCTCTCGAAGATAAGTACAGACGTCTCCGTACCGATCCGCAAGACTCTACTAGACTCGTTCGTGACTCGTATAACCTATGAACCTAGAGCTCTGATACCAACTTGTCACGACCCAAAATCCCACCACAGACGTCGTGATGGCACCTAGTCTCTAAGACTAGGTAAGCCGATTTCTATTCCATTTTGAGGCCATTTTTGTTTTAATTAAATAAGTAACCAAAACTAACAACGGAATAAATATGAATATACAACCTCCCAAGACTAGTAGTACTGATTCTCGAACTCTAACCGAATACATGGAATGATCACGAGGACTGAATATACAATACTGTTTGATTACAAAATAACAGTACAATGAAATGAAAAGACTCCAAGGGACTGCGGCGACCAAACGGATCTACCTTGAATCATTACGATCCCGCTTTAACTCTGCTCAAAACCGATATCTTCAATACCTAGCTCTGCACAAAAATGTGCAGAAGTGTAGTATCAGTACACCACGGTCGATACCCAGTAAGTATCAAGACTAACCTTAGTAGAGTAGAGACGAGGTACATTTAAGACACTCACCAGTCTAATAACCTGTGCAATATAATATACAAAATAATAGGAAACAAATAACAATAAGGGAAGGATAAAAATACCAGTGATATGCACAACAAGATAACAAGAATACCATAAATATCACTCAACAATTAATAAATACATGTACGACCAATTAATTCAATTTTTTTAAATAAATATCTTTCACATATAATTCTTACGAATAAAAATCCTTTTCAAATATAATTTCCTCAAATAAATATCTTTCAAATACAATTCTTTCATATAATTCTTTTTGAATAAAAATCCTTTCAAAATTATTTTGAATATACTTCTTTCAATTAGAAAGTCACCATGTGACACCTCATTTTATAATCATAAAGATACGGGTCTCAGCCTATTTTCATATTTCCACGACACATCGTGCTCATAATTAAATCATCATATTTCCCCGGCACCTCGTGCCCACTTTTCATATCATAGCTGCACGGACAGTTCGTGTGCCAATATTATTATCCTTTAATCCCGATACCTCGTGCCCACATTTCATATCACAATTGTACGAACAATTCACATGCCAATAATAGCAATGTATATAAGATCCACATGATCAATTTATTCCCAATAAAGTAAGTTTACAATTTTTAAAATCAAGTAGAAAATCAACTGTAACGACCTGACCAGTTGTTTTGAGTATTACCACCCTTCTTCCCCCTTTACTGCTCAAATTATACTTTACAGTTGTTGTGTGAATTTCCGGGGTAAATGGTTCGGGTCCGGTGAGGTTTTGGAATGAATTGGAATATTAGTTCAAAGGTTTAAAGCTTAAATTAAAATAGTGACCGGATATCGACTTATGTGTAAACGACCCCGGAATGGAGTTTTGATGATTCCAATAGTTCCGTATGGTGATTTTGGACTTAGAAGCGTGCCCGAAAAATTATTTGGAAGTACGTAGTGGAATTTGGCTAGAAATATCGAAAGTTAAATTTTTGGGAAGTTTGATCGGGGGGTTGACTTTTTGATATCAGGGTCGGAATCCGATTCTGAAAATTGGAATAGGTCCGTAATGTGAAATGTGACTTGTGTTCAAAATTTGAGGTCAATCGGACGTGATTTGATAGGTTTCGGCGTGGTTTGTAGAATTTGGAAATTTGGTAATTTATTAGGCTTGAATCCGTGTGTAGTTCATATTTTTGAGGTTGTTAGGTATGATTTGAGGCCTCGAGTAGGTCCGTCTTATGTTATGGAACTTGTTGGTATGTTCGGATGGGGACCCGAGGGCCTCGGGTGAGTTTCAGATGGTTAACAGATTGATTTTTGTATTAGAAGACTGCTGGAACTGAAGCCTTCTGGTGTAATCGCACCTGCGGAAAGGTAGTCGCAGGTGCGAGCTCACAAGTGCGAGCAGGGGTGCGCTGAAGCGAGATGCGCAGGTGCGGAATTGCACCTGCGCTAGAAGGAGCGGAGATGCGGGCAGAGGGCTGTGAGTCATTGGTTGCAGGTGCGAGGGAAAATTCTGCACCTGCGTGAGCGCAGATGCGGACGGATGCGCGCAGAAGCGAAAACTGGGCAGGCGAGTGGAGTCCGCAGATGCAGCATTTTTCTCGCACAAGCGGATGCGCAGATGCACAAATCTTGTCCACAGATGCGGAAATCGCTGAGGGCAGAACCTTAAATTCGAGGGTTCGACATTTTCACCCATTCTTTGGATTTTGGAGCTCGGGTTGGGCGATTTTGGAGAGGAAATTTTCCACACAACTTGGGGTAAGTGTTCTTAACTCCCTTGTGATTATATTCCATGAATTAATCTTCATTTTTGGTGTAAGATTATTGAATCTTCAAGAGAAATGGAAATAAATTTCTATAAGGTCACGAAATGAATTTTTCAAGTTTGAATACCGATTTGGAGTTGGATTTGGGTGAAATTAGTATGGTTGAATTTGTAATTGGATGGGTTGTCGTATTTTGTGATTTTCATTAGATTTCGAGATGTGGGTCCCACAGGTGACTTTTGGGGCGTAATTTCGGATTTTGTGGGAAATATTAGCATTTTGATATGGAATTAATTCCTATAAATTGTGTGGACTGAATCAAATTAATTGTAGTAGATTCGAGCTGTTCGTGAGTTGATACTCGCATAATGGGATTTCTGGAGCATTGTTTAGCTTGCTCGACTTTGGATTCGGTTTGTTCGAGGTAAGTAACTCTTCTAATCTTGGAGTTGAGGGTATGAACCCTGAATATATGTATTTTTGTGAATTGTTGGGAGGTGACGCACATGCTAGGTGACAGGCGTGTGGGTGTGCACTATAGAAATTGTGACGTAATTCTTTCTGTGAAATTTTATAGTTAAATAATCTTGACATTTTCCATGCGGTTTTATGTGTTAAAGAAATTGAGCTGAAAAGCATATTAAATATCATGTTGAGGCTATTTGCCAGTATTATTCGGACCCACAGAAGTCATATTGCTGTGAATTATTGTGTTAAATTGAAATTCATACTCAGTCATATTCATTTCATTGCATATCATATCTCAATCTCTGTTGTTATTTATTGATACATCATATCATCATTTTTGGGCTATTTTTCATGACATTGTGAGCCCGAGAGACTTGAGAGGTTTATGATTGAGTGAGGCCGAGGGCCTAATTTGTGAGGATATTTATGGGATCGGGCTGCACGCCGCAGCATGTTGCATATTTATGGGATCGGGCTGCACCCCGCAACATATTTGATAAAGGCTGAGGGCCTGAGTGATTTTTGCCAGGATTTGGCTTGATATAGTGCTTGGGCTGAAGGAGCCCCTCTGGAGTCTGTACACATCCCTAGTGAGTGCAGGTACCTACTGAGTGCGAGTGCCGAGTGCTTAGTGAATGGGAGGCATGAGTGATTGTGAGGTATGCCCGAGTGACAAGAGTGATTGTGAGGTATGCCCGAGTGGCACGAGTGATTGTGAGGTATGCCTAAGTGGCACGAGTGACTGTGAGGTTTGCCCGAGGGGCTGTATATGAGTGATGTTCTACCCGAGGGGCTGTTTATGATTTTATCATTGAGTTGCATCGCATTGGCATGCACACATGACATACAGGCATAGAGATGTATTTCCTCGTGCTGTACTGCATCACATCATTCATGATTTTTCACACATTTTTGACAGATGGGCATAGTGATGCATTTGTTTTTATATGGGTTATCCGGAAGGAAAATGAAACATCTTATTTATTATTGACAAGATTTAGGGATAAATTTATTGTTTTCAAATTATTCATATTTTTAGCAACTCCGGCAAACGATTTGGGTTTTCACTAATGTATTTGAAATAAAGAACTATTGTTTTTTGAAATCATGATTTGGTTGAGCATTTTATCTCTGAGTTACTTCTTGTATTATTTGCTTTATGTTGTTGTGGACTATTGGTTGTGGACCCGACCTTGGTAGAAGCTCGTCACTACTTTCAACCTACGACTAGGTTTGTTACTTACTCAGTACATGGGGTCGGTTGTGCTGATACTACACTTCTGCACATTGCGTGCAGATATTGGCTCCTGCTGTTGCTGTGCTCGATGGTTGCGGGACTTGAAGATGTACCTGCGTTCCTGTTGTAGCTGCCTCTTATTTTGGGTAGCCTTAGATTTATAAAAGCTCTGTTTATGTATTATTAAAACAGACTATGTATTTATTTCATTTCCGCTTTGTATACTCTATTCTTAGAAGCTCATGATTTGTACTACCAGTTATTGGGTATGTAAAAGATTAAGACGTTTGTTCACTTAAATTACTTTAATAATTGTTATTGAAATTGGATAATTGAAAGTTGGATTACCTCGCGCGTTGTGTTAGGTGCCATCACGACTAGTTAGATTTTGGGTCGTGACATCAACAAAGGAATGAATTTATTTAAGAAATCATTTAGGTGGAGAAAAATAACATATCAATTAAAATGAAACACCCGATGGTTGTTGATTTGGATGTAATACTTATAAGAATTAAGCATACATCAATTTTTTTTATTCAAAACAACTTAACCTAAACGATTAGTAAAAACTAGAAACACAAATCCTCAGAGTCTCGTACAAGAGCCAAAGCCAACACATTACAACAAGGAATACAAACACACAATAAAATCAAATAATACATCACGGAAGAACACCAGGATTTACATATCACGAAAAAACAAAATAACCAAAGGCAAGTGCAACCATAGAAATATCAACAAAAGGGCACTCCCGAGATACCGCCTCGTAGTCCCAAAAGTAAATATGCAACAACAACAACAATGCCCCCAAGCCATCACAAATCATACCCTGACATAGCCCACTTGTCTCGCCACGTGTGCAATAGGAAAGTGAATGCCCGCCTTGTCTCGACACACGCGCACCATAATGTTCCCATCTTCACACACACACAGATTGCACATCAAGTGCCCAAATATTACAATTTGCCACGAAATTCAACAATACATAAATTTCCATAATAAGTAGCCCATGGCACGACCATAGTGTGCATAAAATTTTAACAACTATATCCGAGAGTGAACAACTCAACAAAATAATATATCACATAAGAATCAAAGTGGCAATCCCACCAAATCATCATATAGATACAAAACCAACAAAATAAGAATTTAGGTAAAACAATTAAAGGATTTAATTGTTACCAGTAATTTCCCATTTAATACATAAGGCGTCTAAGGATTTTAACCAATGTAATTTGCACATATAACCCAAGTACATACTCGTCACCTCGTGTACTTAGTTTTTAATTATACAAATTGCACATAAGACTCAATGCCTAAGGGGTAATTCCCCCACTCGAGGTTTGGCAAGATACTTACCTTTTTGAAGTTATGCCGATTTTCCAAAATCGCCTTCTTGCTTGAATTGACCTCCGGACAGCTCAAATCTATCCAAAGTAATTGTATAACCTCATTAAAATTCATCGGAAACAATTCCGGATAATAATACGTCGACTTAAAAATTTATTTCAAAAAATCAACAAAAGTAAACAAGGGACCCGCCTCTCGGAATCCGGCAAAATTTTCACGAAATCCGATCACCCATTCCGATAGAGTTCAACCAGTCTAAAATTATCAAATTCCGATGTCAAATGGACCTTCCAAATCTTAAATTTATGATTTATGAAGTTTCTACAATTTTTTTGAAATTTCCATCTCAAAGTACTAATTAAATGATGAAATCAGTGATATATTCATGTATATTAACCAAATCCGAGATAGAATCACTTACCCCGATGAATTTCTTGAAAATCCCACAAAATATCGTCTCAAACCGAGCACCCAAAGTCCAAAAATAAAATAATAACCTAAACCTCGGATATATAGTACATCCTCTGAACTTCCAATGTGCGGTCCGCACAATTCCAAGTGCTGCCGCACATCTCAGCTTCTGCGATCGCACAAAAATGGTGCGGCCGCACTCTCTTGGTGACTGCACTACCATGTTTTAGTATTTTGGCCATACCTTTCTCTACAAATGTCCAAATGATGACTTCTGTACCTTTCTGGAAACTAGACACGAAGGGCTACAACTTTCGTTTTTTGAATCATCTCAAAATTCCTCGTAGATTAAAAGATATAAGCTTCCGAATTCGGATGAGCGAATCTGAGAGTTCTTGAGTGCGGCCGCACACAAAATTGTACGGCCCGCACACTCCAGTGCAGACTGAAGTGCGGCCGCACAATTCCCTTGAGGTACGCACTTCCCTTTTGCCTCAGCACTCCCAAAACTCATCTGGAACCTCTCGGACACAAACCATATATGAATTTCAATCATAAAACACGCTACGGACCTGCTCGCACACTCAAAACACTGAAAAGAGGTTGTCTTTACCTGATAATGAAAATGGACAAACTTTCAAATTTCTTAACTTTACTAATCTCTCAACCAATGATCCAAAATATACACCCAAGCCCCTCGGGACCTCAACCAAATATACCAACACGTTCCAAAATCCAATACGAACTTAGTGGAGGCTTCAAATCACGTCAAACAAATGTCTGAATTACGAATCGTGCCTCGAATCGAATTATGAGTTTTCAGATCTTCCAACTTCTATATTTTGCGCCGAAACGTATCAAATCAATCAGGAATGACTTCAAATTTTGCACACAAGTCATAATTGACGTAATGGAGCAATCCCATCATCGAATTTCCATTCCGGTCATTTTCTCAAAAGTCAACTCTCCGGTCAACTCTTTCCATTTAAGCTTCTAAATAAGAATTGTTCTTGTAATTAAATTCCGAATCTTCCGAAAACCAAACTCGACCACCTCCGTGGGTCATAATACTTATTACGAAGTTGCTCGAGACCTTAAGTCACTGAATGGGGTGTTAATTCTTAAATTGACAAGTCGGGTCGTTACAATATCATACCAAATTTGGGGATTCATACGCACAGAACCAAGTTTAGAAGTGTTACTTACCTCAAACCGTGTAATTCTTTATTTCGCTATGCCTTTATCACGAGAACTGGTCTCCGAAAGCCTCGTATCTAGGCACAATTAATTCGATTCAGTCAATAACAATTATTGTAAATAATTCCATAAGGAAATTCTAATGTTCCAAAAACATTCGAAATTAACTCAAACATCGCCCGTGGGGCCCACATCTCAGAACCCAACAAAAGTTACAAAATATGAACGCCCATCCAGCCACGAGTACAACCATATAAATTTCACAAAATTCCGACATCAACTCGACCCTCAAATCTTCAATTAAAGTATATGAAGATTTTTGCCATTTTCAACCCAATCTTTACCCATTTGAAATCAATAATCCTTCCATAAACCTTATTGGTATGTGTATGTATAAATAATACTCTAACACTCAAGAATTATACCTTTAATTACCCATTTTTACTACAAACCCGAAATTGAAGAATCGAGGAAAGAAATTCTTACCTCTTTGAAGCCCTAGCAAGATCCTTGTGAAATCTTCAAACCTTGAACTAGAATTGATGGATAAATGACTAAGTCTTCACTTTCTCTCTCTAAAATGCTCTCACCTCTCTCTAAAATGTAAGATTTTAGCTACAAAATGACTTAACCCTTCTCCCTACCCGGCCTTGGGGGTATTAAATGAGCTCCTACGTGCGCGGCCGTGCACCTGGGCAAGTGGCCGCGCTACCGGCCGCGCACCTAAGGCAGAAAGTCTCAAATATGCGCGGTCGCGTATCTGGGCGCGCATATGACACAAGTCCAGTAAAATGGCCATAACGTTCTGTATACATATCCAAATGATGCACGGTTTGTTGCGTTGGAAACTAAACGCAAAGGCTTTAATTGGATAGGTTATACTCCACATAACTCTTTATAGATTAACAGTTATGCTCGTTTGCGATTAGGTCTTGTGCGAATTCACTTGAAACTTTATCCCATCATATAATTTTCAACTTGACTCAGCCTTAGGGCTCTTCTTAGGCGATAAACCATTCTTAATGAACCTCATACATATATTATCATGATCAATTAATATAATTCAAATTATCAGTCTTGTTCATACCCGAATTAATACAATTAGCACCCGCCAATCTTCTTAATGGTCTTAAAATACTTCAAAATTTTCCGGGGTGTTACATTCTCCCCCATTTAAGAAAATTCGTCCTCGAATGTTTTACAAGTCATTATTATGCTCAGTATTATCGTCCTTTCACCTTAACCATTATCTTTAATCGTTCTTGACTTCATATAGATCTTAGATATTCTTCCAACATTTCAACTTCCTTAATGCCCCAAAATTTGGCTAACTCCTAAATTTTTTAGAAATTTCGGCAGAGTGTCCTATGCAATTGGGCCTAACCACCTGCCAGAGAATCACCAAAACCAGTCCTAACAACATATACATGAACCAACGATGCAACATAACATTAAAACAATGCCAACCGTGACCTCACGGGCAGTATACTACCAAAAAGGAACACCTTTAGCATCAACTATACAGTTGATACATAATTCATAGAAGGTAACTCTTAGCATTTTCGTAGAACACAACTTTATAAATGCATGTCTATTCAAACAAATGAGGGTACTTCTTCTTCATTTCTTCCTCGGCTTCCCAAGTGGCCTCTTCAACCTGTTGGTTTCGCCATAACACTTTCACAGAGACACTTTATTTATTTCTCAACTTTCGGACTTGCCGATCAATATTAGAAACTGGAATCCCTTCATAAGTCAATTTATCATTAAGATAAATAGTCTCAACCGGAACAATGAGTGTCGGATCTCCAACTACTTTTTTCAACATAGACACATGAAACATCGAATACATGGAGGACAATAATAGGGAAACATCCTACTCATAGTTTGGCCTATTTGCTTCAAGATTTCATAAGGCCTAATGTGACTACACATACTTTAACTTTCTTAACAATTGACCCAATATATTCATAGAGAAAATCTTGAGAATAACCCGTTCACTTTCTTCAACACTAAATCTCTATGCCGAACACCCGAACTAAACCTTTGGCGACCTCCAACAATTACTCTAAGATGTTCTAGTATGAAAAATGACCAAAAACTTTTCTATCAAATATATATTTGATCATGGGGTGATACTTCTTCTTTGACATGTTTGAGCCTTCAAATCACTATTTCACCTTATCACGCATGCATACCCGAGGTGATCCCACATCACCCTATCCCATGTAGTCCTGACGACACCACATAATTGAAAATTACTAATTTAGCCTTAGCCCATAAACCTTGGAATCTAATTTCCAACATCCAAAAACTTCCTTTCAAGACCCGAATTTCACATCTACACACTGTATAAATTTGACCAAGTTGTATTAAGCTGTAACCATAACCTTATCCCAACACCTTCGTACACTGTTAATAATGAAAGAAACACATGGAAATCTCATGACCCCTTATCAGATCAACAAGTCATGGAGCTCTCTCGCTCCAACTATAACCATAATCACTTGCTAATCCGACTTTCAATATTATTCTTCCGAATATACTGTAATCAAACATGATAGTACCCATTCTAGGTCTAATGACCTTACATTATTAAATGCAGCTATTCCACAGACACGCCACATCAATATAACTCAAGTCACAACTGCACAATCTGTGTACCTAAATATGGGAGATGTCTCAAGGAAGAGAACCGTGTTGCAAGTTCAACAAGCATCACTACAACTGTAATGATATAAGCTCATTATATATAGTAGAACCAAGACACACAAATTTAATAACAGTAACAAGCTCTTCTAGAGATCACATTACCATTACTCGCACGGACAACACACGTGCTAAAAATATCAGTACATGGATCCGTACGGAAAACTCACTTGCCAATAACATAATCCGCATGGCATGGTCACAGGCCTCTAATCCAAGCATATCATACAAGAGCAATCAAATAAGTACACATGAACCATCCAACTTAAATCTCAACACATATACCCTGCTGGGACAAAAAAACTCTCTATTCACATCATAAGGAACACACCAACATAGATTACTGCGCAAGAGATAACCCACCTGCTTAGTCTCAAATTGGCATCTTGTTATACCCTTTCGTAGCCACAATTACTATGAAATCACTTGATCTTTCCGAGTCCAAACTCATTAACTAGACACGGGAATTTAATTTTCCCCAAAATTTAACAACGTGAAAGATCTTTCAAAATATTCACACTCAAGATTGTACGTCACATCAAAACAAAAATAAAAAACCCCATGGCCTTCCTTTACATTTCAAGGAAACACTTCTCGTCACATTCAAATCATCTTAACATATCCCGCAGTTATATCATACTCACCACAAAGCCATTCCACCCCTCATCGAGCCACAAATTCCATTTGTAGGGACATTACAGGACATATGAGTCCAAATGTACAGGTTACAACTGAAGCTACAGAGCCTAAGTTGCGGTCTAAACCTGGCCTCAAGTCCTAAAGACTAGCCCATCACCAAAATACGGAATACACATCTCAAACATCATTCATGGAATCACAAGCCGACAATGCATGGCTGATACCGAGCGCTCATGTGCGCATACGAATGCGAGGAATGAATTCAAAGAGTTAAGTTTCAAGCTAAATCAATTCCGCGCAATAGAATACAAGAAAGTGAAATTTTCCTAAGGGTTTGACAACCTCTCGAAGATAATTACAGACGTCTCTGTACTGATCCGCAAGACTCTACTAAACTTGCTCATGACTCGTGAGACCTATGTTATCTAGAGCTCTGATACCAACTTGTCACGACCCAAAATCTCACCTGTCGTGATGGAGCCTATCTCAATACTAGGCAAGCCAAAAATCCCAATAAACCACCATTTGTTTTAAATTTAAAAACAAAATAATTAAATTCAGCGGAAGAAATCTCAAAATTTCAAATATATCACTCTCAAAACCCGGTGTCACTGAGTACATGAGCATCTAATGTGAATACAATATTTGACTGATAAAAACCTCTGTCTGAAAGTATAGAAAAATACAATAACTGAAGGAAAGAGAGACAAGGTCAGCGGACGCCAAGCAGCTACCTTGATAGTCTCCAATTGATAGTACTCTAAAATCTAACAATCTCCTTGTCCGAAAGCACCTGGATCTGCACACGAGGTACAGAGTATAGTATGAGTACAACTAACTCAATAAGTAACAAGACTAACCTCTGGGATGGAAGAAATGATGAGCTCCGCAGGTACAGTCTAGTAAAAATAATGGTACAGAAATGTAGGCATTCTTTGAAGCTCAACAGGTAAACTCAGTACAAGTGAAATAGATCAATACTACATGATATGGGGAATATGACATCTCAGTAGCAAGACCTCCTATAGATACTGGTCACCAATTATTCGGTCACTCGGTACAGTTTATGGCCAGTCCAGCCCCGGGGTATTCCAACCCGTATATATATACACATCGACTGACAATCAGTCATTCAGTACCGTATAAGGCCAATCCAGCCCTGGGGTAATTTATCCCCAAATGCAAATGAGACGGACAAGATCCATGTCCAGGTAAATTCATTACAATAGACATAAGTAAGGCAAGTCCATGCCCTGGGAAAATCCATCCCGAATATATATATAATCATCGTAAGTAAGGCAAGTCCATGCCCTGGGAAGTCCATTCCAAATATATATAATCATCTACGCTCACTGGGGATGTGTACAGACTCTAGAGGGGCTCCTTCAGCCCAAGTGCTATAAATCAACCGCGCTAACTGGGGGTGTGTGCAGACTCTCGGAGGGGCTCCTTCAGCCCAAGCGTGATATAAAGCCAATATGACGTACTGCAGGCGGGTAGTCCCGATCCGTATAATAACAAAGCCTATATGGCCTGCTGCAGGCGGGTAGCCCTGATCCATAAAATAGTAAAGCCAATAAGGCCTGCTACAGGCGAGCAGCCCCGATCCAGAACAATAATAATGTATAAAGCCCTTCTTGCCTACTGCATTGCGCAGCTGAATGCCATAAATATCCTCACAATGGAAAATTGTTATTGAGTGTAAAATGTATATTTTAGAACAATTAATTCAACAGCATAACGATCCCATGGGTCTTAAAATATCGGCACATAGCCTAAACCTGATCTTGATTACTAGTCTCAGATTAATTCCTCTAACACGTGCCACATGTTCAGATAATAATATGATTCTTTAATTTTTACTACTTCACAGGATTTATTCAAGACACATTTTCTGTGCTGCACGTCTGTATGTTCGTCACCTATCGTGTGTTTCACCTCCAAACAATTCATATCTTACCAAATTCGGGGATTCATACCCCCAGAACCAAGTTTAGAAGTGTTACTTACCTTAAACCGTGTAATTCTTTATTTCGCTATGCCCTTACCACGAGAATTGGTCTCCGAAGGCTCGTATCTAGTCACAATTAATTCGATTCAGTCAATATCAATTATTGTAATTAATTCAATAAGAAAATATTAATTTTCCAAAAAAATCCAAAATTAACTCAAAAATCACCCGTGGGAGCGGGCCACGTCTCGGAACCCGACAAAAGTTACAAAATATGAATGCCCATCCAACCACGACTCCAACCATACAAATTTCATCCAATTCCGACATCAACTCGACCCTCAAATCTTTAATTAAAGTCTATGAAGATTTCTACCATTTTCAACCCAATCTTTACCCATTTGAACTCAATAATCCATCCATAAACCTTATTGGTATGTGTATGTATAAATAATACTCTAACACTCAAGAATCATACTTTTAATTATTCATTTTTACTACAAACCCGAAATTGAAGAATTGGGGAAAGAAATTCTTACCTCTTTGAAGCCCTAGCAAGATCCTTGTGAAATCTTCAAACCTTTAACAAGAATTGATAGATAAATGACTAAGTCTTCACTTTCTCTCTCTAAAATGCTCTTACCTCTCTCTAAAATGTCATATTTTAGCTCAAAAATGACTTAACCCTTCTCCCTACCAGGCCTTAGGGGTATTAAGTGAGCTCCTACCTTAGTCCTAGGGCTCTTCTTAGACGATAAACCATTCTTAATGCACCTCATACATATATTATCATGATCAATTAATATCATTCAAATTATCAGTCTTGTTCATAGCCACTATTTTGCTGCAACACGGAAAGTTCCAGCATAATATACTAGAGATTAGTGCACCTATGTATGAACTTCCAGCATATTATGTTGGAACTCCAGCACACGAAAAGTTCCAGCATAATATACTGGAGATTGGAGCATCTGTGTATGAACTTCTAGCATATTATGCTGGAACTCCAGTATATTATGCTGGCACTCCAGTATATTATGCTGGAAGTTCACATGTAAAGAATTCGAACTCCAGTATATTATGCTAGAATATTTTTCGAATTTTGAAAGGATAAGGATAATTGGGATTAAGTCAAATGATTAGATGGAGTTGGAAACATCATTTTTAGCGTACTATAATATTTTAACATAGTCAAAATTTCTAACATTGTGACATTGTACTAAAAATACTCTTAATATATAGTTGCCAACAATTGACAAGACAAGATACAAACTATATTAATTTACTGAAATACATGCACATATTATTCATACTATAAGCATTAAATAAAATCTTGACCCTGTGATCAGCAGGAGTACTACTCTAGCATACAACAAAATTTTCTTGATATATCCACCAAACGACGACGTCAAATTTTCATCCTTATTAGGAATATTCAATTCTGGAATAGGACGGCCACCCAGAATTGCTGGCGATTGAATCGAAGGGTTATTTTTATCGTCTCGGGTTGAATTTAGAACTGGAATATAATCCATATTTGGTGGTAAGGGAAACACCAAATCCTTTGGCGTAGATGGTAGTGGTGATGGTGGTGGCTCCTTTGGTACCTTTGGAAAAATTGGCACTGCTCTACTTGGTAGTGGTGATGGTGGAGGCTTCATTTCTTGGTACCTTGCTGCAGAAGGTGTCATCTAACACTGTTTCGCAAAAAAAAGAAAGAAGAAAATACATGTATAAGTAGTACTCGCCCTATTTTATTTTATATGTCTTGTTTTGACTGTGTATGATCTATAAGACATACACAGTAGTACTCGCCTTGAATCTAGTGGTCTTAGTTAAGCATGCCAAGTTACTTCTATAAGACACTTCATTAAGGGTAAAATGAATGGTGAAAGATATATTTTTTAAAACAGATGAAAAAAGTAAATCATATAAATGTAAATGGAGAAAATATTTTTTTCTTTTTGGTAAAAATACATTGTGTAAATATATTTGTACGATAAGCATTTGTAAATAATGGAAATGGAAAATCAATTTGGAACAAGAAATGAAGCATTAGAGACCCCACTAAACTAAAGCCAAGCTATACTAAGAGGCCTCTTAAATTTATTTCGTAAAATTCATATAATAATAAGACACAATTGAATTTGCCTTTTGAACTAAAGATCAATGAAAATACGACTAAATATAAAGTAGCTAAGTCTGAGACAGTGAGTTCAAGTCAGAAAATAAGTAAAAAATATGAAAAGAAATAAATGAACTTAGAGGAGGAAAAATTAAAATAGAAGAGGAAGATAAATATGCTAACTACTAAGAGAAAATTTATTGTTATTTGCTAACTCGTCTTGTATAACCTCAACAAAATAAATAAATTGCTTAAACTTGAAATCTCTTATTAATAACTTTTATATAAAATAAATTATATGTAATATATAATAATTAATAATATAGTAAACTCCTAATATATTGGGGGCATCTAATTTTGGGGTCTAGCCTTACCCTTCGGCCGCCCCTGGAATCATATATTGATACATTTTTATGAAAATTCACTAAAACTTTCAAATGACTTTAGTATTAAGAAACTTAAAAGTCAAACGGAACAATTTTGAATCTTGGATATTAGATAGGGCAAAAATTACTTTTACCCCGCGATCGAAATTATTTATATCCATAGCCACAAAACTTTATAAAATTTAAGTATTTTTATAACATATAGAAATGCATATTTATAAAAAAAATAATATTTTTTCAGCTATTATTTTTCAGAGCAGCTATACGGTGTCATTTTTCCTATTGGATATCCCGCCACTAATTATTGATTTAATAAAATTTTTAAAATTAAATAGTTTTCAAATATTAAAAGACGTTATTCTTTTGAAAACACGAAAAAAGAAGAGTACTATATAAAATAAAACAGAGGGACATGTTGATGAACTCATCGAGGTGACGAGTAGGGTTGAGGTCCCGAGTTGAAACAACTGAAGTAGTAAACAGAAGAAAAACTAATGTGACCATCGCTAAGCTGGAGCTGCAAAATTATTTGCACAGTCAATTGACTTATATGATAATTACATGTAACTTTCTA
Source organism: Nicotiana tabacum (assembly GCF_000715075.1). Lineage (NCBI taxonomy): Eukaryota > Viridiplantae > Streptophyta > Magnoliopsida > Solanales > Solanaceae > Nicotiana > Nicotiana tabacum. The sequence goes on from NC_134093.1 coordinate 115,048,308, forward strand.
TGGTAAACAATATTTGATAACTAGACAAATTTGTAACTAATTTATAATAAGTTGAACTTCAATGGTTATGTAAAAAGGGTATTTCATATTGTCATTACATATAACTTAACTCATTCTTTTTTTAAGATACAAGGAGGTATTTTTTGAGTTTTAAGAAATTTTGCGTTCAATAGTCTAAAAAGGGAAATTAAGTAAAGAATAAGAAAACATTTTTATGCGTTGCCTAGCATGAATTTAATCAAGTATTTGTTTTTCCTATTTATTTGACGCATATCTCAGCAACGAGAATTTATACTATTTTACAAAATTTCAATGAAATAGAATAGAATTTTACCCCATATATATAATTATATATAGATGAAGAAAAACGTAAGATAATAATTATAAGAGGAATCACATTAGAAGCCAATTAATTAACACATGAGACGATGGTAGTTAGGATTAAGGAGAAAATACTGTATCATTTGAGAAGCAAAGCACAATAAAACATGCGCAAAAGGCATAAATGCAAGAAATTCGTTATTAAAGAAAACAAATATTAAGTACTATTATTTAAATTATTAACTGACTAGAAATTGATTTGGGTATTATCCACACTAAATGTGATGATCTCCAATAAATTTCCTCTTTATATATCATTCTTATTTTTGTCTTTGTTTTTGTTAGATAATATTTTCTATTTTTTGTTTTTGGAGAAACGGATATTTTATTAATAAACTACTAAGGTGGCATTACATCACTAGTACTATTAGTAGGAATAACACTTACGTTTCCAAACATTGCCAGTTTGTTACATATGGAATTTGATATAAGTCTAGTAGTAGCTAGTCCATCTTTGTCCTCTTGGATGGTTGTCTTGACAGGATCTGGGGGTGAACAAAATATTTGTGCCAGCAAGAGGTCGTTGTTTGGGGCCTAATTTACTCAAAACGTGTGCCGGATCACTGGATTCCCCAATCTTTTCAATAAGCACCTGCATTCAAGGACAACATTAGTATATGCTGGGTAGCTATTATGCTCAAGTAACCGGATTATTACTGTGGAATCAGTTTCTATTTACAGGGGAGTTAATCTTCTATCATATGCGAGTTTTAACCATGCTTGGAGTGCTAGTAACTCTACATGTGTAGGGGAAGCTCAGACTACTTTAGTGAAGCCTACTACCCAGTTACCTTGTGTGTTTCTAATAATTCCTTCTATGCTCCCAGCATGATACCTATCCAAAAACGTTCCATCTGTATTTAATTTGTATGTTTGAGGTGGTGGTGATTTCCACTTGATGAGGATGGTTTTTTTGTGCGTGCGGCTCGTATTGTTTTCTACGAGCAGTTTGAATTCGATGGTACGTATTTTGACCAATTGGTAGTTTAGAGGTCTGGAGAGGTTGTGAAAGCAGTTGTTGTTTCTATTTAGCCAAAGTTGCAATAGTACAAGAGGAAATACATCTTCCCAAGTTATATAGTTGTAGTTGGTAGGTATATGGAGATCCTTAAGCAAAAGCATCCAGTGCTTGCCATTTGGGAGGTTTGAGTATCAATTCCCAGGCTACTCCAGAATGTATGGGCAACTATACAATGTAGGAAGATATGTGTGATAGTTTCTTCTTCATTCTTACATATTGGGCACAGGTAGTTATTGGTGACTCCAATTTGATGAAGATATGACTTTATGGGAAGCGTGTTACGATAACATTGCCAAAGGAAGAATTTTATTTTATTTAGGGTACTTAGTTTCCAAATCCATTCATAGTGAATATGTGTTTGTTGGTGTTGGTGAAGTAAGGTATAAACAAAGTGTGTGGAGAAGGTGCCATTTGGGTATAGAGACCAAATGGGGGTGTCCATGGCCATTGGGTTATTGGAAAGGGAAATGGAGGAAATCTTTTCTCTTGTGTTTTCTAGTAGCTCGAAGGAGATTTGTGACCAGTTCCACTGGTCGTGGTACCACAACTGGGAGACTGTTAGGTTAGTTTCGTTGATACAAAAGGACCCTTGAGTGATCGAACGGATACGAGGAGTGTTGGGGGATCCAATTTCCATAATAGAAGTGAATGAATTTTCCGTTGCCAACATCCTATGTGATGCCTTTTGTAACAATTTCCCATCCTTTCAACATATTTTCCCAAACGAAAGAGTTGGTCTTGGCATTAGCTCGCCCACAGTACTTTTGGATTAGGGTATTAGCACAAACTGTAGAAGGGATGGTGAATAATCCCCACGCTAACCTTGCTGGTGAATAATACCCATGCTAACCTTGCTAGTACATATTTATTTTTATAGATTGCTTTATGAATTCCCAGACCCTCAGGTTTTTAGGGAGAGTTACGATATCCCAGGAAACATAGTGAATTCTCTTGTTATGAGAAGTAGTGCCCCAAATGAAGTCACCCTGGATTTTGTCAATATGTTGTTGAGTCTTCTTGGGAGGTACATGTATTGCATGATATGATTTGGTATAGCGTTGGCGGAATATTTTGCTAGAATTGTACGTCCCACAAGACTTAGGAAGTTTTATTTCCAATTTGACAGCTTGTGACACATATTATCAATAACAAATGGGAAATAGCCTGGCTTTGGTTTGTTGTTGAGGATAGGGTATCCCAAGTATTCTTCAAACTGTGTGGTTGGGTTAATGTTGAGCAACTCAACTGCGTATTCTCTTATGGCAAGTGAGCAGTTATTTGAGAAAAGAATTTTTGATTTTATATTGTATCATGACCCAAAATCCCACCACAGGCGTCGTGATGACACTTAGTCTCAAAGACTAGGTAAGCCGATTATAATAACAATTCAAGCCATTTTTTTTTAATATAAACCAACATCGAAAATATTCAAACAAACTCCTAAGATTGGTAATACTGAGTCACGAACTCTAACTGAATACATAAAATGATCTCAAGGATCAAAAACTCAATACTGTTTGATTAATAATTAACAGTACAATAAAATGGAAAGACTTCAAGGGACTGCGACGACCAAGAAGCTCTACCATGAATCCTTACGATAACACTTTAACTATATCCGAGTCAGATAGCTCCAATACCTGGCTCTGCACAAAAATATGCAGAAGTGTAGTATGAGTACACCACAGTCGGTATCCAAACCTCAGTGGAGTAGTGACGAGGTACAACCGACACATTCACTAGTCTAATAACATGTGCAATATAGTATACAAAAATAATAGGAAACAAATAACAATGATGAAAATAATAATCAACCAGTGATATACACATCAGAGCGACAAGAACACTATAAATATTGCGCAATAAATAATGAATACAAGTATAACTAATTAATCAAGTCCTTCCAATATAAATCTTTCGCTTATATGTTTTTCAAATAGAAATATTCAGGATATAATACTTTCAAATAAATCTGTTTCAAATATAATTCCTTCAAATAAATATCTTTCAAATAAAATTCTTTTAAATAAATTTCTTTCGAATAAAAGTCACCCTGTGACACAACATTTCAAAATCATAAAATACGGATCTCAGCCCACTTTCATATTTCCATGGCACCTCGTACCAATTTCTGTATCATAACCACACAGACAACTCACGTGCCAAATATCATCATCATTTAACCACGGCACCTCATGCCCACATTTTATATCACAACTGCACAGACAATTCACGTGCCAATATCATCATTATTTACTCACGGCATTTCGTGCCCATATTTTATATCACAACTGCGTGGACAGTTCACGTGCCAATATCATCATTATTTACTCACGGCACCTCGTGCCCACATTTCATTTCATAATTTGTCTGGCAATAACCACATGCTCCAAATTTCAACATATATCAAACTATTATCAATTTACCAACAACATGACAAATTGCACAAGGTATCATCCCTGACAATATCCACCCTTATCTCTCCTATATTAACCCTTATCACTCCTATAATAGCCTCCCTTATCCCTCCGCCCTGACAATATCAATAGCCACCCTTATCACTCCTATAATAGCCCCCCTTATCACTCCTATAACAATATCAATAGCCACCCTTATCGCTCCTATAGCCACCTTTATCTCTCCTATAGCTGCCCATATCACTCCGACCAGACAATATCCCAACACACATAAACTGCCACCTTTATATCCTCAAAATAATAACTCAAATAACACAACAATGTACACGGAATATTATCACGATAACATAACAAAATAAATTCATATCATAATTTGCACAATGGCCACAACCAATTCCAAAGATATAACAAAATCAATTATTTTCACAACAAATACCCCAAGGCTTCACACAATGTGTAGAAAACCTCAAAACAACCACAGAATTGGAAAATACTCAGTATAGGGCAACGCCTTCATTAATCCAAATTTTTGATAATTATATACCTCCTCGGTTTAAACTTATTTCATTAATTATTTGCAGATGCAAAATCTATAATATAATTATTTCCAGAAATATCAAATCACCAAACTCACGGAATTCACATAAATATACAAGCAATAAACACATCAAATTGTCATATAAAAACAAATTCAACAAACACGAATTGAGGCATGGCAAATGGATGATTTAATAAATGCCAACAATTATTCAATTTACTACACAATATGCCTAAGACTTTAACCTAATCAATTTTGCACATATAAGCCCGAGTACGTACTCGTCACCTCGCGTACACAGCTTTTCACATTTCACAAATGGCACATAAGAGTCGATGCCTAAGGGGTAATTCCCCCACTCAAGGTTAGGTAAGATACTTACCTCGACGAAACTAAGTCAATGCTTTAAATGATCTTCGCGAGTGAAGCCACCTCCGGGTGGCTCAAATCTGAAATTTGCCCCTTAATAATACTACAGTGGTCCACCACCTAAATAAATTTCAATCTACAATAATTCAACACAATTGCACCAATATTAGTAGGCAAATTTCTAAAGTTTTAGTCATTTAGGCATTTTATCAAACACCTAGAGTACATAGCATTTTACTACCTCTGGTAATGGTGTTTCTTCATCCAACAATCCCTCCTTCCCACCAGCAAGAGATACTAAACCATCCTTTGTCTACAAACAACCTTCTTTAGCACCGTTAAAATCATCAATGAACTCACATCCACCCAATTGTTGCTAATTAATTAATTACAAAATATCTACAACACCCAATAATCTAGTTTAAGTATTTATGGCTCCCAAGCACCATCCAATAAGTGTTAATACCTATTTCTTGCTCACATACTCATAATAAATCCATACATGTAAGTCTAAGGGTGTAGGTTTACCTTTTTGAAAGAGATCTTGCAAAATCCTCCTTTGAGTTCTTGATGAAATTTCTTGAAGATCTAAGTATTTTATGTGTAGATTTCATCAATACTACTGTAGAAATGATGGAATTCCATACCAAGATATTGGGGATTGCTTACCTTGAAGAAGAGGGGAGTTGGGGTTCTTGAGAGAGTGGAGAGGAGCTCCAAGAATCGGCCAAGAGGAGTGGGAGAAGTGAGCTACCGAAATGGTCTTTATAAGGTCTTCACGCCTAGCTTCTCCATCCTCGTGCTTCACGCGGACATGCACGAGCTCTCATTCACGTTCGCATGCTGGGGAAATACTTCACTGTTTTGTTGAAATGGCTGGGGGGTCATGGGTCGTTCAAACCCGCGCGGTGCACGATTTCACACGAGCTCCCCAGTTGCATCCTTTCTATATTTCTTGTTTTCCATCTTACCCTCCTTCGATACCTTGCTATGAAGTAGACCCCAATTCACTTCCAAACTTTTATATAAGTATGAAACCATGATTACACGATGTTACCCTCATCCATAGCCATCTGGGGTACGCAAGCGAAAAGTGGAGATCCGAGGCGCGATTTAAGGCCTTAAACCCTTAGCAAAACTTTCCTTGTTTCGCCTGCCTTATTTTAGTAATTTGATTAAAACGTTTTGTAGAAATATCCAAATGGCAAATGGTTTGATGCATTTGAAACCAGACTCGAAGGGCTATTCTTTAGGGGCAAAATTTCATGGAATGTATCTTCACATTATGAGAGTTATACCCATTCAAAGGTAGGTGTTGTGCAAGTAAGACACATTTTCCACTTAATATTTTCAACTTTCGCCAATCTGCGTTGAATTGTCCTATGAACTTCCAAATCCAAATCTGGACACATGCCTAAGTCTGAAATCACCATACGAAGCTATTGACATCATCAAAATTCCATTACGGAGTCGCTTGCTCAAGAGTCGAACTCCGGTCAACTCTTTTCATTTTAAGCTTCAAAATTAGAATTGTTCTTTTACTTAAATTTCGAATCTTCCGAAAACTCAACTCGACCACACACGCGGGTCATAATACATATTACGAAGCTAATCAATACCTTAAGTCGCTGAATGGGGCATTAATTCTTAAAACTACAAGTTGGGTCGTTACATTCTCCCCCTCTTAAATATACGTTCGTCCTCGAACGTGCCAAAAATCTTTCTGGGGACTTTAAATTACTGAGTGCATTATTTCACACATACTCAAGGGTGATTCTACGCCACCGTAAATTTAATAGGGGTCCGACAACACCGTCTCAGTGGAGATTATTTCCTTTATCCATACTTATAAGTTTTAAATCCAATTCCTTACTCTCCAATCAAATTTCAAATGCGTGATTTTTCATATTAGCACACAGTGTTAGTCTCAACCGGTTGTAGAAAATTTCGTGCTCATGCACACATTATACGTATGCCCATAACCACATCTCTGATCGTAAAAGCTATTTATAATTAATTCCAGCATACTCAATTAATCTTATAGTAACCAAAATCTCGTTTGAAATATTTCTCAACACTGACAACAACACGCCAGGCATGAAGACCTCATAATTATTACCCAAATTAACGAGTCATATTTAATGCCACCTAGGCACTCATCTCGCAGGCTAAAACTCAATATTTACAGCACAAATATGGCTAAATATGCACAGAAAATACATACAAAATTATCAAATAAGCCTAACAGACATGACTCCCTATTAATACTATAGTACAAATTTAAATTTTACAAAGGAACAATTTAAACACATAAAATTTTACCACAAGGACCTCGTCCTTATATAACTTAAACCGCGGCTTGTAGTCCAGTTTAAATATTTCACATCATATAAAAAAATGCGAGGATCTCTTCCTCATCTCTGAATCACAAGTATTTTGCACATTGTACCAACTGAAATTTTCCATTTCCTTTATTTCTTCTTTTTAATAAATTCCATGAAATAATTTCACAAAAAAAAATGAACCCCATACCGGTAAGGCATATAATTCACACACTTGAACAAAACTATCCCAAATTTATATCAAAGCCCACTGTAGTGAGTAACAGAAAGTCACTTTTGGACTCTTAGCCCTCAATAGTGTACAAAACAAAATGTTAGACATGTCTAACACCATCAAATCTCCCAACGGGAATAAGCACATGAGTGGTGTACAAAATCACTAACTCACCATACATGGAGCATGATAGGAGGTCTCACCTCGTTAATTGGAATTGAATCAAAATAAGAACAGTGCTCCTCTATTATGAATACATCATACCTGTAATGACACCATCTGGTGTAGAGGCCTCATCCATTCCATATCAAATATATCAATGGGTCGGGCCTCCCCCTCTAAGGCGACCGCTACCCGCTTGTCCTCCACCCCTAACTAACTATGCATGTGGGATAGTAACTGGAATAGAGCATGTAGCCTGAGTATTCAGATGAAATCTGTCGCTCCCAAGTCTGGGACAATCTCTCAAGATGTGCCTAGTATCACTACACTGATAACAACTCCTCTGCAGGTTCGACTGCTCACACTGAGTCTGTGCCAGATAACTGAAATAACCATTATAGGAACCCCGTGCTGGTGATGCATTAAAAGAACTTACTAGAACACCTCGAGTATTTTGAAATTGTTTCCATGACCCCGCTGATACTGAAATGTAGAATTATTAAGGAAGCGGGAATACCGCAAGTCCCAACATCATCCTATACAAATCTCAGCTCTTAATCATATACAAGTTTTGGAGAACCTTTTAATACCACATATATACATCTCAGGCCAAAACTGATATAACACATGGCCCCGCAATCTGATCGTTGATAGTGGACTCCCCTCACTTGGCGCGAAGCGATAGGACACAGTCCGATGATCCACAATACTAACCTTCATCGCTCATACGACACCAGTCATAACACACGTTAAGCCATTTATTAGGCACATGTCATCCTCGTGACAGTCAAAATTTCCTCCTCGAGTGCCTTGACTGCTAGTATGTATCCTTCACTAAATGGAAATCCCATACGAACCACATAGTCTCTAATACCACCAACTATATTAAGAACTACATCCACCTCGTGACCCTACCACGATTGTGATGATTAGGCAACTAATTAAACCTTCTTAAGATCGTCCTTATCAACTAGATGTCAGAACCTGCTGAACCCCTATGTGCACAACGGAATGATCTCTCAATACTTTCGCTTCCTTGATCTGGACGACACATGGTAACAATGGTTGAGAAACCCTGGCTCCCTTATAACCCCTCTGTAGTATCACAAACCATTGGCGCATAGTTGATACCAAGTGCGCAATTTTATACACGAGTGGATGCAAAAGAACATAAGATATATGCTTCAAGCTAAATAAATTCCGTACGATAAGGAATGAAAGAAGTGAAAATATTTCCTACTAGCTCTATAGCCTCTCGAAGATAAGTACAGACATCTCCGTACAGATCCGCAAGACTCAACTAAACTCGTTCGTGACTTATAAAATTTATGAACCTAGAGCTCTAATACCAACTTGTCACGATTAAAAATCCCGCCACAGGCGTCGTGATTGCACTTAGTCTCTAAGACTAGGTAAGCCGATTATAAATAACAATTCAAGCCATTTGTTTTAATATAAACCAACATCGGAAATATTCAAACAAACTCCCAAGACTGGTAATACTGAGTCATGAACTCTAAATGAATACATGGAATGATCTCAAGGATCGAATACTCAATACTGTTTGATTAATAATTAACAGTACAATAAAATGAAAAGAGTCAAGGGACTGCAACGACCAAACTGCTCTACCTTGAATCCTTGCGATTACACTTTAACTTTGTCCGAGTCTGATAGCTCCAATACCTAGCTCTGCACAAAAATGTGCAGGAGTGTAGTATGAGTACACCACGGTCGCTACCCAGTAAGTATCAAAACTAACCTCAGTGGAGTAGTTACGAGGTACAGTCGAGACACTCACTAGTCTAATAACCTATGCAATATAGTATACAAAAGTAATAGGAAACAAATAACAATTATGGCAATAATAATCATCTAGTGATATACACAGTAGGGCGACAAAAAAACCATAAATATTGCGCAACAAATAATGAATACAAGTACAACCAATTAATAAAGTCCTTCCGATATAAATCTTTCGCCTATATGTTTTTCAAATAGAAATCATCAGGATATAATACGTTCAAATAAATCTCTTTCAAATATCTTCCAAATATAATTTCTTCAAATACATATCTTTCAAATAAAATTCTTTTAAATAAATTTTTTTCGAATAAAATTCACCCTATGACGCAGCATTTCAAAATCATAAAATACGGGTCTCAGCCCACTTTCATATTTTCATTGCACCTCGTGCCCAAATTTTATATCACAACTGCACGGACAATTCACGTGCCAATATCATCATTATTTACTCACGACACTTTGTGCCCATATTTCATATTACAACTGCACGGACTATTCACGTGCCAATATCATCATTATTTACTCACGGCACCTCGTGCCCACATTTCATTTCATAATCCGCATGACAATAACCACAGCTCCAAATTTCAACATCTATCAAACTATTATCAATTTACCAACAACAAGACGAATTGCACAAGGTATAAAACTAAACACAAGGAAAATCACAACATCACATGAAAATTACCAACGCAATAACCCCACACCATCACATATGATCCCTGACAATAGCCACCATTATCTCTCCTATAGCCACCCTTATCACTCCTATAATAGCCTCCCTTATCCCTCCACCTTGACAATAACAATAGCCACCCTTATCGCTCATATAGCCACCCTTATTACTCCTATAATAGCCTCCCTTATCCCTCCGCCCTGACAATATCAATACCCACTCTTATCGCTCCGCCTTGACAAAATCCCAACACACATAACAACAGTGCAATGCCACCCTTATATCCTCAAAATAATAACTCAAATAACACAACAATTTACACGGAATATTATCACGACAACATAACAAAATTAATTCATATCACAATTTGCCCAATGGCCACAACCAATTCCAAAGATATAACAAAATTAATTAATTTCACAACAAATAGCCCAAGGATCCACACGATGTGTATAAAACCTCAAAACAATAACGGAGATGGAAAATACTCGGTATAGGGCAACGCCTTCATTAATCCAAATTCTTGATAATTATATAATGCCTCGGTTAAAACTTATTTCATTAATTATTTACAGATGGAAAATCCATAATATAATTATTTTTAGGAAATATCAAATCACCAAACTCACCAAACTTATGGAATTCACATAAATATACAAGAAAAAACCACATCAAATTGTTATATAAAAAAACTTCAACAAGCACGAATTGAAGCATGAAAAATAGATGATTTAATAAATGCCAACAATTATCCAATTTACTACACAATATGCCTAAGACTTTAACCCAATCAATTTTGCACATATAAGACCGAGTACGTACTCTTCACCTCGCGTACACGGCTTTTCACATTTCACAAATGGCACATAAGACTCGATGCTTAAGGGGTAATTCCCCCACTCAAGGTTAGGCAAGATACTTACCTCGAAGAAACTAAGTCAATGCTTTAAATGATCTTTGCGAGTGAAGCCACCTCCGGACGACTCAAATCTGAAATTCGCCCCTTAATAATACTACGATGGTCCACCACCTAAACAAATTTCAATCTACAACAATGCAACACAATTGCACCAATATTAGTAAACAAATTTCTAGATTTTTGGTCATTTAGGCATTTTATCAGACACCTAGAGTACATAGCATTTTACTACCTCTAGTAATGGTATTTCTTCATCCAACAATCCCTCCTTCCCACCAACAAGAGATACTAAACCATACTTTGTGTACAAATAACCTTCTTTATCACCATTAAAATCATCAATGAACTCACATCCACCCAATTATTGCTAATTAATTAATTATAAAATCTCTACAACACCCAAAAATCTAGTTTAAGTATTTATGGGTCCCAAAAACCATCCAATAAGTGTTAATACTTATTTCTTGCTTACATACTCATAATAAATCCATACATGTAAGTCTAAGGGTGTAGGTTTACCTTTTTGGAAGAGATCTTGCAAAACCCTCCTTTGAGTACTTGAAGTAATTTCTTGCAGATCCAATTATTTTATGTGTAGATTTCATCAATACTAGTGTAGAAATGATGGAATTTCACACCAAGTTAATGGGGATTGCTTACCTTGAAGAAGAGGAGAGTTGGGGGTCTTGAGAGAGTGGAGAGGAGCTCCAAGAATCGGCCAAGTGGAGTGGGAGAAGTGAGCTACCGGAATGGTCTTTATAAAGGCATCAGGCCTAGCTTGTCCTTCCTCGTGCATCGCGCGGACATGCACGAGCTCTCGTTCACGTTCGCATGCAGGGGTAATACTTCACTGTTTTGTTGAAATCTCTGGGGGTCATGGCTCATTCAAACCCGCACGGTGCATGAGTTTACACGAGCTCCCCAGTTGCATCCTTTCTATATTTCTTGTTTTCCACCTTACCCTCCTTCTATACCTTGCTATGATGTAGACCCCAATTCACTTCGAAACTTTCATATAAGTATGAAACCATGATTACACGATGTTACCCTCATCCATAGCTATTTGGGGTATGCAAGCGAAAAGTGGAGATCCGAGGCGCGATTTAAGGCCTTAAACCCTTAGCAAAACTTTCCTTGTTCCGCCTGCCTTATTTTAGTAATTTGATTATAACTTCTTGTAGAAATACCCAAATGACAAATAGTTTGATGCGTTTGAAACAAGACTCGAAGGGTTATTCTTTAGGGAAAAAAATTCATGGAATGTATCTTCACATTATGAGAGTTATACCCGTTCAAAGATAGGTGTTGTGCAAGTAAGACACCTTTTCCACTTAATATTTCCAACATTCGCCAATATGCGTCGAATTGTCCTACAGATTTTCAAATCCAAATTCGAACACATGCCTAATTCTGAAATTCCAATACGAAGCTATTGACATCATCAAAATTTCATTACGGAGTCGTTTGCTCAAAAGTCAAACTCTGGCCAACTCTTTTCATTTTATGCTTCAAAATGAGAATTGTTCTTTTACTTAAATTCTGAATCTTCCGAAAATCAAACTCGACCACACACGTGGGTCATAATATATATTACGAAGCTGCTGAAGACCTTAAGTCACTGAACAAGGTATTAGTTCTTAAAATGACTAGTTGGGTCGTTACATATTATTTATCTTCTACCCAGATAGAGAGCAAAAAGTAGATAGAGAGTCACCTTGTCTGATACCCCGTGTAGGTTCAAAGTAGTTGGTTTGGGATCTATTGACTAGAACTACTATCTTTCTAGTTGAGATGCATCTCATGATGAGGCTTGTAATTTTTGGTGGGAAGCGAAAGAATGTTAGGGCCTTGTAAATAAAAGACCATTAGATTTCGTCGATTGCTTTCTCTAGGTTTATTGTAATAATTAGATGGCCTTTTGCCCCTTTCATGTTTTGAAGTGGTTAAGGGATTCTTGAATAATTATAGCATTATCACACGCTCTCCTGCCTTTTAGGAAACTAGATTGTCATGGGCTAATGAGATCATTTAAGTAGTATTTAATGCGATTAACAATGATTTTTGTAATAATTTTGTAGATAATATTACAAAGACCTATGGGTCGGTAATTTTTGAGGTTGTTCGCATGTTTGAATTTAGGCATGAGGCACAGTAATGTATGATTCATTTTCTCAGGAATTTTTGGCTCTACAAGATTTCTTGGCATAGTTGGATAATTGAGGTACCTACTATATCCCAATGTCTTTCGTAAAAAAATGGGTGAATACAATGGGGGCATGGGGCCTTATAAGGCTTGAAGTAATAGACAACATAAATGATTTCTTGAGTATCTAGGGGCCTATCTAGTGGCGAAAGATCAACGTTGGCAAAATTTGTGGTGGTATTTTTAATGGTTCTCCAATCCGTTTGGGTATGGTTTATAGCGAATGTTTTGAAAATAATGAAGTGTGTGATCAATGATCCTACGATGATCGGTTATCCAATTACCATTATCATCTTTAAAGAAGGATATGTTGTTACGTCTACGTCTATTGAGGACAAATATGTGGAAGAACCTTGTATTGGCATTGCCCTCATTGAGCCAATTGATTCTTGATCTAAGCTTTCAGTGGTCCTCCTCAAGACGTAGGATATTATTATAGTCAACTAGAAAGGTTTGCTTCAAGTTTCGAAGAAAGGTGCTAGTTGCGTAGTCCGGTGAATTTTGGATCCCTTTTTGCCTAGAAAGTAGTCTTTTTTTATTAGAGAAAATGTCACCAAATTTTTTTGTACTCCAACTTTTACTATTGGTTTGAAAGTTAGTGATGGCGTCACTGAATTTTCTATTATGCCAGCTATCTTTGACTACGTTTGTGAACTCAGGATGATTACACCGATACTTTTCCAGCCTAAAAGGTTTGTGGTATTAGCAGCACTAGGATTTGTTAGCCTAATTAAAAGAGGGTTGTGGTCAGAGTATGTTTTGAGCACGTGTGTTGTGATTACTGATGGGTATGAATCTAACCAAGCTTCGTTAGCAAGACATCGGTCAAGTCTTTCTAGGATAAGCCCATGCCTCCTATTTCTATGGTTTGACCAAGTGTAACGACATCCCTTGAACCCTAAATCTATTAATTTACATGTAACGATCCGGTCGGTTATTTTGAGAATTTAAGTCCCGATCGGCAACATAAGGCCTTGAGCAGCTTTGTATTATGTGTATTAACTTACGCGTGTGGTTGAATTCAGTTACCGGATGATTCAATGTGTTTTGGGACACTTGGTCCCTAAAACGGAAGCTTAAGTCTTAGGATTTCGACCGTAGTTGGAACTGTGTGAAGACGACTTCGGAATGGAGTTCTGTCGGTTCTATTAGCTCCGTTGGGTGATTTTGGATTTACAAGTGTGTCCAGACTGTGAATCTGAGGTCAGTAGCTAATTTAGGTTTGAAATGGCGCAAGTCGATTTTTTGGAGATTTGGACTAGAAGCGGACTTTTTGATATCAGGGTTGGAATGCAATTACAAGAGTTGGAAAAACTCCATTATATTATTTGGGACTTGTCTGCAAAATTTGACATCATTCCGGGTTAGTTTGATAGGTTTCGGCACGGGTTTTAGAAGTTAGAAGATTTGAAAATTTATAAGTTCGATTCTTGGTTCGATATTGTTTAATGTGATTTGAGACCCTGAGCGAGTCCGTGTTAGGTTATGGAACTTGTTGGTATGTTTGGACGGGTTCCCAGGGGGCCTCAGGTGTGTTTCGGATGGGCTACGGTCTATTTCCTTCTATTTTTGGATTGCTGATATATGTCATCTAGTTTTCTCCTTCGAGTTCGCGTCTGCTCCTCCGCGTTCACGATGAGTAATTTTGGAGGAGGGAATATTTGTTCTTCACGTTCGCGTTCAAGCTTTCGCGTTCGCGAAGGTTTGCCTTTTTCCTTTTTCGTGTTCGCATCCTTCCTTTCGCGTTCGCGTAGTAGAAACCAGGCCCTGAGCGCTGGTGATCATTTACTCTTCGCGTTCGCGTGTCCTCTTCGTGTTGGCATAGGTTCCTGTCTGTTGTGCTTCGCGTCGCGTCCATTTGCTCACGTTCGCAAAGGGTCTTCTGGCCGCCTTTATTTTTCTTCTTCGCAAACGTGATCACCCTTCCGCGTTCGCGATGCTTTAAGACCTGGGCAGAATAAATAGTACTCTATGTCGAGGGTTTGCCATTTTCACCATTTTTGGAGTTCTAGAGCTCGGTTTTGAGCGATTCTTTATAGGATTTTCACGCAAATCTATTGGGTAAGTGTTCTTCACCTAGAATTTAATATATTCCATGATTTTATCTTTTTTTTGTATCATTTAATTTGTGTTTTGAGTTGAGGAAAATGGTGGTTTTTGAAAAAAACATTCAAAATGAAAAATCATGATTTGAGGGACGAAATGGTATTGGAATTTGATGATTTAGTATGGTTGAACTTGTACCGGAATTGGTGTTCGGGTTTTGTGAAATTTGTCAGGTTTCGAGGTGCGGGCCCAGGAGTCGACTTTTGGACCGATTTTTAGACTTTGTTATAGATTGCGACTTTATGATCCAAAATAGTCTCTTATGAGTTTTATTTGTGCTTTAAAGTTATTTTGATTAGATTTGCGCCGTCCGGAGGTCATTTAACCCGAGAAGTTTATTTTTGAGTATTGGTCTGTCTTCTTTGAGGTAAGTATCTTGCCTAACTTCGTGTGGGGGAAATACCCCTTAGGATTTGAGTCTTCTATGCTAATTGTAGTCCGTGTACGCGAGGTGACTAGTACGTACCCGGACTTATTTGTGGAAAATTGGCCTTTAGGGATTCTTAGGTCCTTGTATTCACTGAATATGTAGTTGTTCTCTTTATGATTATGTTTCTTAATTTCCAGTTTCACTTCTACCTGCTTTAATTGGAATTAATTGCTTCATGATCCACTTTTGTTGTTCATTTGATTCATATGTGCCTTAACTGAAATTGTATCTCTTCTATTGTCGTATTGTCTTTTCCCTAAGTGCTTATCTTTATCTGAAATTATAATTATCTCTTCTGTAATTGTTCATCCTTGATTGAGGCAAATGATTATCCTTTTACCGCTTATCCTTAATTGGAGTTGTTGTATCTCTCTCTTAATTTCCCAACCTAAAAAGAAGTTAGATATCCTATATTTTAGTTGACTTATCCTTATTTGGTATTATTCGTCTTGTGTTAGCTTCCTCGTTGTCGAACTGTACATTGTGGATCGTTGTTACATAATATTTCCTTTCTTGTTGAGCTGTTCTTATTATGACTAGCATTCTCTACTGAGGCTACTCCTTGTGACATAGTTCCCCCATTTCTTTGAGTTCAGGAATTTATGAATTGACTTATTTGGGGTACCCTTGTATTATTATCATTGTTGATGTTGTACTTATTGTAGTGATGCACGAGGTTTCTGCCGTGCAGTTGTTGTTATTGTGATGCACGAGGTTTCTGCCGTGCGGTTGTTGTTATTGTGATGCACGAGGTTTCTGCCGTGCGGTTGTTGTTATGGGGTTGCACGAGGCTTCTGCCGTGCCATTTTTACTATTAACATTTTCACATGTGGCGTCACAAGGCGGGATATATATGTGGGTTGCGCATGTGGCGAGACAAGGTGGGGACATTGTTATGCACGTGTGACGAGACAAGGCGGGCAGTTACTTTATTATTACACACATGACGAGACAAGGTGGGCTGTGTCAAGGATTGATTTGTGATGGCCTGGCGGCATTCTTGTTGTTGATATTTGTGTAGTGGTACACTTACCTGTGTGAGCTTCATCATGTGAAAGTTGTGAGAAAATATTGTATGTGTTGTCTGTTCTTTTTCCATATACTTATTTGCTGGTATGGACTATGTCAGGACACTTGCACAAGCATACACGTAGTTAAGCACTCTTATCGGATAAGATATTTTCTTGATATTGTTGAGCATGGATGCTCACCCTTGTTTATTTGCCTTCTATGTGAGAATGTCTCTATTGGCATGTGAGTCATCAGTGCGATTATAAGGTGTTATGAGGGCACATGTGCCAAGTGCTAGGGTTCAGGTATTGAGACCCGTGAGTTGTGATTTGTCTGAGGTTCGGTACCTCGTGAAGTTTGATGATTAAAACCTGATGTAAAAGCTATTGTAGTTGCTGAGTTATTACTTGTCCTTGCTATATTTGTGATTCTGGATTTTGGTTGTGTTCCATTCACTTTTCTGTGTCATTTTTATGGTATTCCGCTGATACTTGTTATTTCCTTTCTTATTGCAATTACTGTATTGTGAGCCATATTGCATAGTCTTTATGTAGATATCATATTTCTGTTGTTCCTATACTTATACTTATTCCGTTTATTAGACTAGTGGGTGTCTTGACTGTTCCTCATCACTACTCCACCGAGGTTAGTCTTGATACTTACTGGACACCGCTGTGGTGTGCTCATACTATACTTATACACATTTTTGTGCAGATCCAGGATATTTGTTCGTTAGTAGTTGTGCAGGTCGTTGTTGTGGAGGCTCAAGGTAAAACTGATGCTGTGTTCGTAGGCTTCAGAGTCACCTTCATGTTTTCGTTTTGCACTGTTTATTCTTATTTTTGGACAGTTGTATTTAGAAGTTTTCTAGCAAACACTCTGCAGAGCTTATGACTTGTACTACCGGTTTTGGGAATTGTAAATTTAAGAGATTTCTATTTTAAATTGTCAGATATTATTTAAATAATGTTGTTGTTTCAATTAATGTTAGGCTTACCTAGTCCCTAAGACTAGATGCCATCAAGATACCCAAACGGAGGGGAAATTGGGTCGTGACAAGTCATAAGCGAGTTTAGTAGAGTCTTGCGGATCGGTACGGAGACGTTTGTACTTATATTTGAGAGGCTACGAAACTATTATACTATGGCAGTTTCACTTCCTTCATTCCTGTCATGCGAGTTCATTGATCTCGAAGTTTGAACTTTTATCATTCCTTTCTCTCACAGATGGTGAGGACACGAGTTGCAGTTGCTGATGACGTTGCCCCCGGAGCAGATGTCACTAGGGGCAGAGGCAGAGGCCGAAGAGAAGCACGCGTCGCAGCTAGAGCACCTACCAGAGCAGCAGTTGAGGAGCCACCAGTAGTTCTAGTTGGGGAGCAGGTACTGGAGGCGCTTGTTGTTACCCCCGGATTTCAGGAGACCTTAGCACAGTTCCTGAGCATGTTTGGTACATTGGTTCAGGCGGGGTTGATTTCGGTTGCACCAGCTACTTCATAGACCGGGGGAGGAACCCCGATTCCCGCTGCCCACACCCAAAGCAACAAGTTCATGTTGGTAAGGTACACAACCTATGGTCCCAGTTCAGCCCGTGGTTAGGGCATCAGCATATGAGGAAGAGCAGCTTAGACTTGCAAGGTTCACGAAATATGACCCTCCTACATTCAGTGGTTTGGCTTCAAAGAGTGCACAATGTTTTCTGGAGGAGTGCCATCGCATTCTCCGCACTATGGGTATTGTTGAGACGAGTGGGGTCGCTTTTACTACGTTCCAGTTTAAGGGAGTGACTTATCAGTGGTGACGGGCATATGAGTTGGGCTGCCCGACCGATGCAACTTCACTTACATGGGTTCAGTTTTCAGAGATGTTCTTGAGAGAGTTTGTACCTCAGTCCCTTCAGGATGCATGGTGCGCGGAGTTTGAGTGGTTGCACCAGGCATTATGTCAGTATCAGAGTATTCCTTGAGATTCAGTGATTTGTCCAGGCATGCACCTGCTTTGGTCGCCACAGTTAGAGAGTGTGTCCATAGATTCATTGATGGACTCAGGCATGATATTCGGTTCAGCATGGCTCGGGAGTTAGAGTCAGATGTTTCGTTTCATCAGGTGGTAGGGATCGCTCGCCGTGTAGAGGGCATGTGGGATTGGGAGAGAGAGGAAAGGCGGGGCCATGAGAGAGAGTACATGTGAGATCAAGAGAGAGGACAGGGAAGCGATGAGGCCTCATAGACCGGAGAGACATACTGGTCCTTATTTTGGAGGCAGGGTACGAGATGGTAGAGGTTTTGTGGGACAGCCAGTTCAATTTGCACTTTAGGCTTCGCACAACATTTCAGGTGCTCATGGGTCTCAGAGTACCGTACCGCACAATTCCCACAACCACGTTAGCAGAGAGGTTGCTTCGAGTGTGGAGATACCAGCCACAGGGTGAGAGATTGTCCTAGACTCCGGCCAGGTGTGTCACATCGGAGTATTCAGGCAGATGTGTCTTATATAGTAGGCTGGAGGCCGTTGCGCTAGATGATGTCATACCGGTATGCTTTTGATTTGTTATAGAGGGGCACCATTCATATTTTGAATCAGTTCTGCTTATTTGGGCGAGTTCTCCTATTTGTTGTCCCACTTATGGGTGAGTTTATGACTTAGTATTATGTTTATGTGTTTTCCCCTGTTGGGAGATTCTATGATTGATAGTCGTGTCTATCGTTGTTTTAATTCATTATTGAAAGTTATGAGACTAGAAGTGAATTCATGTTGTCCATTATTGTCACGACCCAATTTCACCTATAGGTCGTGATGGCGCCCAACACTACAGCTAGGCAAGCCTACCAGTAATATAAAATAGCCAAGAAAATAAGCAACTCTTAATTCAACCAATGTGTGTGCCAAGACCTGGTGTCACAAATGTATGAGCATCTAGTAGATTATACAAAACTCCAAATACTGTCTGAAATAAAAATAGACAGAATAAAATGCAAGAAGAGGCACTGGTAGCTGCAGAACGGCTCAGAAAGGCAGCTCGTCACTATGGCTCTGGATAACGTGGATGTGCGATGATAGGTCCTCCACTAGTACCTTCCTCAGATCCTACACAAAAAGTACAGCAAGTGTAGCATGAGTACGTAAACAACATGTACCCAGTAAGTATCAAGCCTAATCTCGAAGTGGTAGAGACTAGATGGTCGACTTTGACATTCACTATGGGTCAATAGTAATAATTGAAATAAAACTAGAATATCTAAATCAACATGATTCACAGAATTTACAATAATTTATTTAACTAGTATAAATAATTAAATTCCTTCAAATGCAATAATTCTCAATATATTAATTAAATTTCTTCAATTCCAATAAATTTCAAAATTTATCAATTAGTCTCATTTACAGTAATAACAATAATTCCTTAACAAGCAGGAATAATAATTCTTTAAATTTCAAAGATTTTCAATTTATCAATTAGCTTCACAAGCTACAATAAACTATCAAAGTATCATGTAATTATTATTATTATTAAGCACGATTTCTGCAGAGATCGTACGGCCCGATCCAGAATGTCGTGTACACTGCCGAGGGACGTGCGGCACAATCCATAGATGCTTCTATCCTGCCGAGGCATTCGGTCCGCTTCACAAGAAAGGAGGACATTTTCTTATGTACCTCCATAAAGAGAGTATATTTATTATAAGATAAATTTCGGAGGAAAGAACAATTTCTCTTAACAATTAATTAATTTAAACAAAAAAATCAAGTATATGAGATTTCCATCCTTTAATATTTTTATATATATATATATATATATATATATATATATATATATATATATATATATATATATATATATATATATATATATATATATATATATATATCAAATAATATTAATTAAACAAAGAATACAATTTACACAAGTAATTCATGCTTTGAGTCCTAAACTACCCCGACTTTAGCATTAATAGTAGCTACGTACGAACTCTCGTCACCTTGTGCATACGTAGCCCCCATAATTAGCAACAATTATTACTTTAATTATCTATGGGGTAATTTACCCCTCACAAGATTAGACAAGAGACTTACCTCAATTTGCTCCAATTTAATCCACTAGAAGGCCTTTTCCACGATTATCCAACTCTATCTGGCTCGAATCTAGCCAAAATAATTCGATACAATCACTAAAAATTATAGAAATAAATTCTATAAGAAAACACTACATTTTTCAATAAAAGTCCGAAATTAATTTAAAAATCGTCCGTGGGGCCCATATCTTGGAATCCGACGAAAGTTACGAAATCCGACAACCCATTCAATTACGAGTCCAACCATACCAATTTCACTCAAATCCGACTCTGAATCGATACCGAAATCTTAAAATTCATTTTCTATGAGATTTCTAAAAGTTCCCAAATTTCAATCTCAAAAAGCTAACTAAATGGTGAAAACAATAATATATTCGTGCATATAGACCAAATCCGAGTTGGAATCACTTACCCAAATGTTTTTCCTTGAAAATCTGCAAAATTTCGTTTCTGCTCAAGCTCAAGTTCGTCAAAAATGGCAAATGGGACGAAGTTCCCTCCTTTATAATCTGCCCAGGCAGCCTTCGGAACTGGGCCTCGATCGTGTCTTCGATTATGGCCCTCGAGCCTAGGCCTCGATCGTAGCTTCGATCATGGCCCTCGATCCTGGACCTCTAACATGGCATCGAACATGGTCCTTCGATCATGGCCTCGATCCTGTCATCGAGCCTGGTCATTCGATCATGGCCTCGAACATGGCATCGATCTTGGGCTTTCGATCATGGCCTCGATCATGGCATCATGCCTGGGCCTTGTCCATGGCTTCGATCCTGGCCGTCGACCGTGGGATCGATATTTGGGCTCGATCTCAGCCCAAAATATCCAGCAGAAGGAAAAATTGCAGTAGCTTTTTAAATCCAATTTTTGATCCGTTAACCATCCGAAACTCACCTGAGGCCCTTGGGACCTCAACCAAATATATCAACAAGTCCTAAAACAACATACAAACTTATTTAAAACTTCAAATCACATAAAAAGTTGCTAAAACCATGAATTATGCTCCAATTCAAGCTTAATGAAACTTAAAATTTCCAACTTCTACATTCGATGTCGAAACCTATCAAATCAAGTCCGGTTGACCTCAAATTTTGCACACAAGTCATAAATGACATAACAGAGCTATAAATATTTTCAGAACTGGATTCCAACTCAGATATCAAAAAGTCAACTCCCAAATAAATTCTTGTTTTAGCCATTTCAAGCCTAATTTAACTACGGACTTCCAAATAAAATTCCGAACACTCTCCTAAGTCCAAATTCACCATATGAAGCTGTTGGAATCGTCAAAATTCTCTTCTGGGGTCGTTTTCTCAAAATGTTGATCGAAGTCAAACATGACCTTTTTAAAGCCAACTTAAGGAACCAAGTATTCCGATTTTAATCCAAACACTTCCAAATCCTGAACCAACAATCCCCGCAAGTCATAAATCATTAAAATCACATACGAAAAGTTTAATTTTAGGGAACGGGGTTCTAAAAGTCAAAATGACCGGTTGGGTCTTTACATTCTCCACCTCTTAAAAAATGTTCGTCCTCGTACGGGTTTAGAATAATATCTAAAGTGCTGAATAAGTGTGGATATCTGCTCCGCATGTTTTCCTCGCCCTCCCAAGTCGCTTCCTCGACTGGTTGGCCCCTCCACTAGACTTTTACTGCAGAAATCCTCTTGGACCTCAACTGGCGAACCTGTTTATCAACAATGGAAATTGGCTCCTCCTCATAACCCAAACTCTTATCTAGTGGAATTGTGCTGAAATCTAACACATGTGATAGGTCGGCATGATACTTCCGGAGCATAGATACATGGAAGACCGGATGAACTCCTGATAGGTTGGGAGGCAATGCAAGCTCATTAGCAACCTCCCCAACTCATTTCAACACCTCAAATGGGCCTATAAACCTTGGGCTCAACTTTCCCTTTTCCCCAAATCTCATGATTCCATCGGCGAAACCTTCAAAAAAACTTGTTCACTTACCGTAAATGATAAATCACGCGTTTTCTAATCCGCGTAGCTCTTCTGTCTGGACTACGCTATACGAAGTCACTCCTGAATCAACTTTACCTTTTCCAAGGCATCCTTCACTAAATCAGTACCATATAACTTAGCCTCACCGGGCTCAAACCACCCGATGGGCGAACGACATCGCCGACCATATAAAGCCTCAAATGGAGCCATCTCGATGCTGGATTGGTAACTGTTATTATAAGCAAACTCGGCCAAAGGCAAGAAACGATCCCACTGATCTCCAAAGTCAATCACACATGCCCTGAGCATATCCTCCAAAATCTGAATTGTCTACTCTGACTTCCCGTCGGTCTGCGGATGAAAGGCTATGCTGAGCTCTACACGGGTCCCCAATTCACTCTGTATTACTCTCTAGAAATGTGAAGTAAATTGAGGACCTCTATCTGATATGATGGAAATTGGCACATCGTGCAACCGAACTATCTCCTAAATATAAATTTTGGCCAATCTCTCTGAAGTATACATAGTCACAACCAGAATGAAGTGTGCCGACTTGGTCAACCTATCAACAATGACCCAAACTGCATCAAACTTTTGCAAGGTCCGCGGCAACCCAACTACAAAGTACATAGTGATGCATTCCCATTTCCACTCTAGTATAGTCATCTGCTGAAGTAGGCCACCTAGCCTCTGGTGCTCATATTTAACTTGCTCACAATTTAGACACCTAGCCACATACTCAACTATGTCTTTTTTCATTCGTCTCTACCAATAATGCTGCCTCAATTCATAATACATCTTCGTAGCACCTGGATGAATAGAATACCAAGAACTGTGTGCTTCCTCTAGGATCTTTTTCCTCAGTTCATCCACATTAGGAACACATAGACGAGCCTGGAGTCGCAGAACACCATCCACTCCAATAGTAACTTCCTTGGCACCACCATGTAGTACCGTTTCTCGAAGAACCATTAAGTGTGGATCATCATACTAGCGAGCCTTGATCTGTTCAAATAGTGAAGACTGAGCTACAACACATGCAAGAAATCGGCTGGGCTCTGAAATATCTAGCCGCACAAGTTTGTTGGACAAGGACTGAATGTCCAAAGCTAATGGCCCTCCTCTTCTGAAATGAAAACCAAACTACCCATACTCTTTGCCTTTCTATTCAAGGCATCTGCAACCACATTTGCTTTTCCCGGATGATACAAGAAAGTAATATCATAATCTTTTAGTAACTCAAGCTATCTGCGCTGTCTCAGATTTAGGTCCCTCTGCTTGAACAAATGATGAAAACTGCGATGATCAGTGTAAAATTCACAAGACACCCCATAAAGATAATGCCTCCTAATCATTAGAGCGTGAACAATCGCAGCTAACTCCAAATCATGTACCGGATAATTCTCCTCGTGGGGCTTCAGTTGACGTGAAGCATATGCAATGACTCACCCTTCCTGCATTAATACACAACCCAAGCCAATGCGTGAAGCGTCACAATACACTGTATATATCCCCGAACCAAAAAGCAATACTAACACTGGTGATGTAGTCAATGTTGTATTGAGCTTCTGAAAGCTCACCTCATAATCATCGGACCATCGGAACGAAGCACCCTTCTTGATTAATTTGGTCAAAAGTGCTGCAATAGATGAAACACCTTCCACGAACCGACGATAATAACCTGCTAAACCTAGAAAACTCCTGATCTCAGTCGCCGAAGTGGGACGATGCCAATTTCGAACTGCCTCAATATTTTTGGGATCAACCTTAATACCCTCGCCGATACAATATGCCCCAAAAATGCTACAGACTCTAGCCAAAACTCACATTTAGAGAACTTAGCATATAACTTTTATTCCCGTAGCGTCTGAAGCACGACTCTCATATGCTGCTCATGCTCCTCCTTACTGTGCGAGTAGATCAAAATGTCATCAATGAAGACAATGGCAAACGAATCAATATATGGCCTGAATACCCTATACATAAAATCCATAAACATTGCCGGGGCGTTAGTTAAACTGAAGGATATTACCAGAAACTCATAATGACCATATCCAATCCGGAAAGCAGTCTTCAGAACATCCGGATCCCGAATCTTCGACTGATGGTACCCCGACCTCAGGTCGATCTTAGAGAACACCCTAGCACTCTGCAACTGGTCAAATAGATCATCAATACGCGGCAACGGGTACTTGTTCTTAATAGTGACTTTGTTCAATTGGCGATAATCAATACACATCCGTATTGTTCCATCCTTCTTCTTCACAAATAATGCTGGTGCACGACAAGGCGATACACTCGGTCTGACAAACCCTTTGGCTAGTAACTCCTCAAGCTGTTCTTTCAATTCCTTCAATTCTTTTGGAGCCATGCGATACTGTGGAATAGATATAGGCTGGGTATCTGGAGCCAAGTCCATACAAAAATCAATATCACGATCAGGTGGCATACCTTGAAGATCTGAAGGAAATACATCAGAGAACTCCCAAACTACAGGCACTGAATCAATAGCCGGAGTCTCTACAGTAGTATCCCGAATATAGGCTAGATAATCCAAACAACCCTTCTGAACCATGTGTTGAGCCTTTATAAAAGAAATAACTCGATTAAATGAACTAGCTGATGAACCCTTCCACTCCAGCTTAGGCAATGCTGGAATAGCCAAGGTAATAGTCTTGGCATGACAATCTAGAATAGCATGATTTGGAGATAACCAGTCCATGCCCAGAATTATTTCAAAATCGGTCATCTCAAGCAATAGGAGATCTGCTCTAGTTTCATAAACACAAAATGTAATAATCCACGAACGGTAGATCCGGTTCACAACAACAGAATCACCCATAGGAGTGGACACATAAATAAGAGTAATCAAGGACTCACGAGAAACACCCAGGAATGGAGCAAATAGAGATGACACATATGAATATGTAGATCATGGATCAAATAATACTGAGGCATCTTTACCGCAAATAGAAATAATACCTGTAATCATGGCATCTGAGGCCTCTACATCTGGTCTGACCGAAAAAGCATAGAACCGAGCTGGAGCGCCAACTGGCTGGCCTCCGTCTGGCTGACCTCCACCTCGAGGATGGCCCCTACCCACCTGTCCTCCACCTCTTAGTGGTCGGACCTCTAATGGAGCAACGGGTCCAGTAATCATAGGTTGCTGACCCTGTTACACTTGTTTACCCCGAAGCCTGGGGCAGAATCTCTGTATGTGACTGGGATCCCCGCACTCGTAACAATTTATCGGTGCGATAAGCTGTTGACTAAAAGTCTGGCCCTGGTGACCTGAATACCCAATGGGAGGACCCTGAATAGCTGGTGGGGGATAAGAACTCTCTGGTATAGCACTGATATATGGTCGCACTGGAGCACCTTGAGGAGGCGGTAGTGGTATATATAGGGGCCTGCTGGACTGCCCTCTGACGAACTGACCTCTGCCCCCAGATGGAGCACCTCTGAACTCTCCAAAATACATGAATTGCTTATCTCTCGTAACCTGTTCTCGGCTCCGCTGACGTACACCCTCAATCCTACGGGCTCATAAGAAGTTCCCATCTCAACCTCTCGATCCATCGTGGACTGAATGCCAGTATGTAAACCAACAACAAACCTCCGCACTCTCTCCGCCTTAGTAGGGAGTATCATAAGTGCATGGCGAGATAACTCAGAAAACCTCGCCTCATAATCGGTAACTGACATCTGACCCTATTGGAGCTTTTCAAACTTAAACCGCAACTTTTCCCTTTGAAAGGGTGGAATAAACCTGTCCAGGAAAATACGGGTGAACGTGTCCTAAGTCATGGGAGGAGAATCTGCTGGTCTGCCAAGAACATAAGACTACCACCATCTACGGGCTCTGCCCTATAGCTGAAAAGTAGCAAAGTCTACGCCATAATACTCCAATATCCTCATGTTGTACAGTCTATCCTTGCACCGATCAATGAAATCATGGGGATCCTCATGTCGCTCACCCCCAAATACAGGAGGATGTAGTCTAGTCCATCTGTCCAATAGTTTCTGACGATCAGTGACTGCCACTGGCCTGGGCTCAGGTGTAGCTGCTGCCACTGGCTGGGCTCCACCCATAGGTAGTGCACCTTAACTCCACCACTACATTAATTGCACAATGGAATATGAAGAAAGGTAGTTTTCTAAAACCCTATAGCCTCTCTAAGATAAGTACAAATGTCTCCGTACCGATCCGCAAGACTCTATTAGGTCTGCTCATAACTTGTGAGACCTACGTGAACCTAGTCCTATGATACCATGTTGTCACGACCCAATTTCACCTATAGGTCGTGATGGCGCCCAACACTACAGCTAGGCATGCCTACAAGTAATTTAAAATAACCAAGAAAATAAGAATCTATTAATTCAACCAATGTGTGTGCCAAGACCCGGTGTCACAAATGTATGAGCATCTAGTAGATTATACAAACCTCCAAATACTGTCTAAAATAAAAATAGATAGAATAAAATGCAAGAAGAGGCACTGGTAGCTGCAGAACCACTAAAAAAGGCAGCTCACCACTATGCCTCTGGATAACGTGGGTGTGCGATGATAGGTCTCATGGCCCTCGATCCGGGCCTCGATTATGGCATCGATCCTGGCATCGAGCCTGGTCCTTCGATCCTGGCCTCGATCCTGGCATCGAGCCTGGTCCTTCGATCATGGCCTCGAGCCTGGGCCTTGTCCCTAGCTTCGACCCAGGCTGTCGACCCTAGGCTTGAAATTTGGGCTCGATCTCAGCCCAGAATATCCAACAGAAGGAAAAATTACAGCAGCTTTTTAAATATAATTGTTTGTCCGTTAACCATCCGAAACTCACCCAAGGCCCTCGGGACCTCAACCAAATATACTAACAAGTCCTAAACCATCATACAAACTTATTCGAAACTTCAAATCACATAAAACGACGCTAAAACAACGAATTATGCTCCAATTCAAGCTTAGTGAAACTTAAAATTTTAAACTTCTACATTCGATGTCGAAACCTATCAAATCAAGTCTGATTGACCTCAAATTTTGCACACAAGTCATAAATGTCTTAATGGAGCTATGCAAATTTTCATAACTGGATTCCGACCCAGATATCAAAAAGTCAACTCCCCGGTCAAACTTTCAACTTAAATTCTTGTTTTAGCCATTTCAAGCCTAATTTAACTACGGACTTCCAAATAAAATTCCGAACATGCTCCTAAGTCCAAAATCACCATACTGAGATGTTGGAATTGTCAAAATTCTATTTCAGGGTCATTTTCTCAAAATGTTGACCGACGTCAAACTTGGCTTTTTTAAAGCCAACTTAAGAAATCAAGTGTTCCGATTTCAACCCAAACACTTCCAAATCCTAAACCAACCATCCCTGCAAGTCATAAATCATTAAAAGCACATATGGAAAGTTTTATTTTAGAGAACTGGGTACTAAAAGTCAAAATAACCGGTTGGGTCATTTCAATTATTGTAGGTTTGATGTGATTCATGAGTAATTGGTTATGATTTGTGATTTTATACTCTACCGGGGTGAGAGTTTAGTAAGTTTTGTGATTTTATTGGTAAAACTAAGTTAGTGGAAGATTTCAATTGGTATGATGTGTATGCAGCTTGTGATTAAGAGTTGAGGGTGAGACTCTTGCGATTCCATGTGATTTGATTTATTTGAGCAGGCTGCGTGCCGCAGTGGAAGTTATACCAGGATGAGATCCTTATGATTTGTTCATATACTTTGATTTGTCCTTTTAAATTGATTCGTAGTATGGTACTGTTAGAGAGTTGTGCCTGTCGGGCTTGTTTGATATTTCTCTTATGTGTTTCTCTTTACATATTCAGTCATTTTCGTTATGTGCTTCTTGAGTTTTAGTTTGCGGGGTGTGTGCCCAGTGGCGTTAGATGTGACTTGTTGACCCGGGTGTATAGTTATGAGGTCTTCGTGTTTCTTACATCATTGTCAGCGTTGTGGAGGTTTGAAATGGGTCTCTAGTAGATATAAGGCTAATTGGTTTTGATTACGGGCAACTATTGTGATCAAAAATATTATCATGGGCCTATGTGTGGCGTGTCATGTTGAGTGGTCGTACCTTGTGGGTGTAGGCATGAGTTATTGCAACTGGTTGAGACTGATACTTGGTATGGATATAGAATCGTGTCTTTTGAAGATAAATGGACGGTGAGAATTTTGACTCTAAGGCTTATCGGTGTTGATAGAAAGGATACATTACAGTTGGAATGGTGTCGTCAGTCTTATGTGGATTGGGGTAACGTGAGTTCACCCACGGGTGTATGTTAGATATGTACTTTCAGTATTTTGAAGGCTTCGAGGTGATTCTTGGCACGTTCGAGGACGAACGTTTGTTTAAGAGGGGAAAGATGTAACGACCCTGCTGGCTATTTTGAGAATTTAAGTCCCGATCGGCGGCATAAGGCCCTGAGCAACTTCGTATTATGTGTATTGACTTGCGTGCGTTGTTGAATTCAGTTACCGGATGATTCAGAGTGATTTGGGACACTTGGTCCCTAAAACGGAAGCTTAAGTCTTAGGATTCTAACCGTAGTCAGAACTGTGCGAAGACGACTTCGGAATGGAGTTATGTCGGTTCCGTTAGTTTCGTTGGATGATTTTGGACTTAGGAGTGTGTCCGGACTGTGAATCTGAGGTCTGTAGCTGATTTAGGCTTGAAATGGCGCAAGTCGAATTTTTGGAGATTTGGACCGGAAGTGGACTTTTTGATATCGGGGTCGGAATGCGATTCTGTGAGTTGGAACAACTCTGTTATGTAATTTGAGACTTCCCTAACAACTTTGGCGTCATTCCGGGTTGGTTTGATAGGTTTCGACACGAGTTTTAGAAGTTGGAAGATTTGGAAATTTATAAGTTTGATTCTTGGTTCGATGTTGTTTGATGTGATTGGAGACCCCGAGCGAGTCCGTGTTAGGTTACAGAAC
The DNA here is from genome assembly GCF_000715075.1 of Nicotiana tabacum. NCBI lineage: Eukaryota > Viridiplantae > Streptophyta > Magnoliopsida > Solanales > Solanaceae > Nicotiana > Nicotiana tabacum. The sequence goes on from NC_134093.1 coordinate 115,077,894, forward strand.
TTGTTGGTATGTTTGGACGGGGTTCCGGGGGGCCTCGGGTGTGTTTCGAATGGGCTACGGGCCATTTCCTTCTATTTTTAAACTGCTGATATTTGTCATCTGGTTTTCTCTTTCGTGTTCGTGTCTGCTCCTCCGCGTTCGCGATGAATAATTTGGGAGGAGGGAATATTTGTTTTTCGCATTCGCGTTCAAGCTCTCGCGTTCGTGAAGGTCTGCCTTTTTCCTTTTTTGCGTTCGCATCATTCCTTCCGCGTTTGCGTAGTAGAAACCAGGCCCCGAGCGCTGGTGATCATTTACTCTTCGCTTTCGCATAGGTTCCTGTCCCTTGTGCTTCGCATTCGCGTCCCTTTGCTCGCATTCGCAAAGGGTCTTCTGGATGCCTTCCTTTTTCTTCTTCGCGTATGCGATCACCCTTTCGCGTTCGCGATGCTTTAAGACCTGGGCAGAATAAATAGTAGTCTATTCCGAGGTTTTGCTGTTTTCACCATTTTTGGAGTTCTAGAGCTTGGTTTTGAGCGATTCTTGGTGGGTTTTTCAAGAAAATCTATTGAGTAAGTGTTCTTCACCTAGAATTTAATATAATCCATGATTTTATCTTTATTTTTATCATTTAATATGTGTTTTATCATTTAATATGTGTTTTAATATAATCCAAGTGACCTTTGGACCGATTTTTAGACTTTGTTAAAGATTAAGGCTTTATGATCTAGAATAGTCTCTTATGAGTTTTATTTATTCTTTGAAGTTATTTTGATTAGATTTGAACCGTCCGGAGGTCATTTCACCGGAGAAATTTGTTTTCGAGTATCGGTCTATCTTCTTTGAGGTAAGTATCTTGCCTAACTTTGTGGGGGGGGGGGGGGGTAGCCCTTAGGATTTGAGTCTTCTATGCAAACTGTAGTCCGTGTACACGAGGTGACAAGTATGTACCCAGACTTATTTGTGGAAAATTGGCCTTTAGGGATTCTTAGGTCCTTGTATTCACTGAATATGCAATTGTTCTCGTTATGATTACGTTTCTTAATTTCCATTTTCACTTTTACCTGCATTAATTGGAATTATTTGCTTCATGGTCCATTTTGTTGTTCATTTGATTCATATGTGCCTTAACTGAAATTGTATATCTTCTATTGCCATGTTGTCTTTTACCTAAGTGCTTATCTTTATATGAAATTATAATTATCTCTTATGTAATTGTTCATCCTTAGTTGAGGAAAATGATTATCCTTATACCGCTTATCCTTCATTGGAGTTGATGTATCTCTCTCTTAATTGCCCAACCTAAAAAGAAGTTAGATATCCTATATTTTAGTTGACTTGTCCTTATTTGGAATTATTCGTCTTGTGTTAGCTCCCTCATTGTCGAACTTTACATTGTGGACCGTTGTAACATAATATTTCCTTTCTCGTTGAACTTTTCTTATTATGACTAGCATTCTCTATTGTGGCTACTCCTTGTGACATAGTTCCTCCGTTTCTTTGAGTTCAGGAATTTATGAGTTAACTTATTTGGCGTACCCTTGTATTATTATCATTGTTGCTGTTGTACTCATTGTGGTGATGCACGAGGTTTCTGCCGTGCGGTTGTTGTTATTGTGATGCACGAGGTTTCTGCCGTGTGGTTATAGTTATTATGATGCACGAGGTTTCTGCCGTGTGGTTATAGTTATTATGATGCACGAGGTTTCTATCGTGCCGTTGTTGTTATTGTGATGCACGAGGTTTCTGCTGTGCGGTTGATGTTATGGGGTTAAACGTGGTTTCTGTCGTGCCATTGTTACTATTGATATTTGCACATGCGGCGTGATAAGGCGGGATATATATATATATATATATATATATATATATGTGTGTGTGTGTGTGTGTGTGGGTTGCACATGTGGCGAGACAAGGTGGGAACATTGTTATGCACGTATGGCGAGACAAGGCGGGCACTTACTTTATTATTGAATACGTGGCGAGACAAAGTGGGCTATGTCATGGATTGATTTGTGATGGCCTGTGAGCATTCTTGTTGTTGATATTTGTGTAGTGGTATACTTACTCTTGTGTGAGCTTTATCTTGTTAAAGTTGTGAGAAAATATTCTCTGTGTTGTCCGTTCTTTTTCCTTATACTTACTTACTGGAATGGACTATGTTAGGACACTTGCACAAGCATACACGTAGTTAAGAACTCTTATCGAATAAGAGGTTTTCTTGATATTGTTGAGCATGGATGCTCACCCTTGTTTATTTGCCTTCTATATGAGAATGGATCTATTGGCACGTGAGTCTTTAGTGCGGTTATAAGGTGTTATGAGGGCACAAGATGCCAAGTGTTAGGGTTCAAGTATTGAGAACTGTGAGTTATGATTTGTCCTAGGTTCGGTACCTCGTGGAGTTTGATGACTAAAACCTGATGTAAAACCGATTGTAGTTGCTGAGTTATTACTTGTCCTTGCTGTATTTGTGATTCCGGATTTAGGTTGTGTTCCATTCACTTTTCTGTGTCATTTTTATGGTATTCTGCTGATACTTGTTGTTTCCTTTCTTATTGCAATTACTGTATTGTGAGCCATATTGCATAGTCTTTATGTAGATATCATATTTCTGTTGTTCCTATACTTATACTTGTTCAGTTTATTAGACCAGTGGGTATCTTGACTGTTCCTCGTCACTACTCCACCGAGGTTAGTCTTGATACTTACTGGGCACCGCTATGGTGTGCTCATACTATACTTCTGCACATTTTTGTGCAGATCCAGGTATCTGCTCATTAGTAGCTGCGCGGGTCGTTGCTATGGAGACTCAAGGTAAACCTACTGCTGCGTTCGCAGGTTTCGGAGTCACCTTCAAGTTTTTATTTTGCACTGTTTATTCTTATTTCTGGTCAGTTGTATTTAGAAGTTTTCTAGCAAACACTCTGTAGAGATTTCTACTTCAAAATGTCAAATGTTATTTAAATAATGTTTTGTTTCAATTAATGTTAGGCTACCCTAGTCCCTAAGACTAGGTTCCATCACGATACCCAAAAGGAGGGAAAATTGGGTCGTGACGTTACAGTAGTTAATGCATGACCAAAATCTAGATGTCCTATTGTTGCTAATCTGTCTGCCTCCCCACTTTTCATCCTGCGTTAGAATATCGTTAAAATCTCCGCCTATGAACCAAGGCCATTTATAATTATTAAATATTGACTTAAGGTTTTCCCAAAGAGTATTTCTATTAACTAGATATGTGCTTGCATAAATAGCACTAAGTTTCCAAGGAGTGTGGTTAGGGAGTACCTGAACTGGGGCATGCAGCTCTTGGCCAGTTTGCCTAATGCGTTCAACAGCTACCATAGTGTCCATCCACATAATTACTAAGCCACTAGCTCTCTCATGGGTTGGAACTTCTATCAGGTCAGAAAAGTGGAACTCCTCCTTAAGGGTTGCATGGCTTTTCATTTTTATTTCCAATAGGACTACCATATAGGGGTTGTAATTATTAACCAATTCTCTAAAGTTACGTCTAAAATATGCGTTGTTTGCACCTCTAACATTCCAAATGACTATGCTAGTGGGTGTGTTCATGATTGCAGAGAAGTTAAGGTGTGTATCTCCATTAGGGTTCATTTCCCTCGTCCTGAACTGACTCTCTCTCAAATTGGGGTCAGTAGGACAACATGCTTTGCTGCACCTCTGGTAATTGGTGGTGTTATCTCGATCGAGCATTTTTGAAGAGCTATCGGGCATCGGAATATGTATTTCTTGTCCTCCCTCTCCGGGAATAGCATAAGGGCTATATCTCTTATTGCTAAGATTTCTATGAACGACTTTCTTCCCAGAGGGGGAAGTATCTCCAGGTCTTCCACCTTTTTCATTTCTTGTCCTTCCTAATTTGGGCTTAGTGGTTGTTCCATCTGGGCCGCCATTTGTGGTTGTTGTTGCATTGGTTGTGGTTGCCATGGAAATAGTAGTGGATTCATGTCTATCAACACCTGAGGTTGTAAAAAAGGGAGATCGAACATTTGGTTCATGTTCAGTAGTGGATTAAAGTGTCGAGGTAGGTTCCAGTGGTTGTGCATGGCATGGTACAATGCTGGAGCTACTGCAAGTGCCAGTAGATCGAGAATATTGGCCATCCACATGTGGTTCATGGAGTTGTCTATTGCCAGTTATATCCCTTTTGTCACTACTTGGGCTAGAAAGTTTGAATTTCGAATGGTCACCATAATCTCCTGTCCCTCGAGCATAATTATGAAGAACAGAGCTTGGCCATGGAGGTCTTGGTTGATCCATAAGGTTGGTTGGTGGTCTAGGTATAGCGGGTGTGTTGCGTACATCAGGTATGGGAATTGCATGTGGTTGTTCTTATTGTTCATGGTGGGAAGTTGGAAAGATGGTCTGGGAATTCTGTGAGTTAGCAGTGTTAGTCTATTTCTCCTGTTTAGAGGAAGTAGCATGTTTGGCATTATTCTCTCATGTGGTGTCTTTTAAAGTATTAGAGGAAAGCTGATTTGGAAGATTCAATGTGCATGTTATTGGGTGAGTTTGGTGTGTGCGAATAAATAGAGGCAGCTTGATCAGCTAACTCCATAGCTATGTCCATTTGGATGATGTCTGTTGACAAGTGTTGAGCATTGTTTTGTATTTTTGTGACTCATCATTTGTGGAGTGTATTTTGTCTGCAAGTAATAGGGGAGGCTTAGTTAAACTTGAACTATCAGTAGGATTTGGCAGCAAATCAGAATGCAAGGGTGTAGGGTTACGATCATTTTGTGCCACGTCTGGGACACGTGTCTCTTCATTACTGGTTGATTTCTCTGGTTGTATCGAAGGGATAGAGCGTGCGGTATGGGAAGCATTTTGTAGGTCATTTGGAGCGTTTCAGGAATTAACGTCTTCTTCATGATCTTCTTGCAGAGAGCAAATTTATTAGAAGTGGTGGGGTACTGAATATTAATTATTGGATTCTTCTCTAACATGTTGTCTATGGGATTGGCGTGTAGTTGTCTTTTATTGTGTAAGTTAGTATTAGGATTGTTGGAATATTCAGACTCTTTAGATTTGAAAGCAAGCTTTTGGGTACAAAGATACTTACCTGTGGCGGCATCAAAGATTTTAACATTTATACCAAGCTCTCCACTTTGCAATTTTGTGGTACTGTGTTGTTGTACTATTTGTTTGCCTTGGTTCTGTATCATAGCTGTTGTTGGATGTCACGACCCAAAATTCCACCACAGGCGTCGTAATGGCACTTAGTCTCTAAGACTAGGTAAGCCGATTACAATTACAATTTAAGCCATTTTTTCGAAACATATAACTTAATACACGTGTCGAAACCAACAACGGAAATAATTCTATCAACCTCCCAAGACTGGTAATACTGAGCCACGTACTCTAACTGAATACATGGAATGATCTCGAGGATCAAATACTCAATATTATTTGATTAATAAATAACAGTACAATAAAATGGAAAGACTCCAAGGGACTGCGACGACCAAGCGACTCTACCTTGAATCCTTGCGATCACACTCTAACTCTATCCTAGTCCGATATCTCCAATACCTGGCTCTGCAAAAAAATATTCAGAAGTGTAGTATGAGTACACCACAGTCGGTACCCAGCAAGTATCAAAACTAACCTCAGCGGAGTAGTGACGAGGTACAGTCAAGACACTCACTAGTCTAATAACATATGCAATATAGTATACAAAAATAATAGGAAACAATTAACAATGATGGCAACAAAAATCGACCAATGATATACATTGTCGGGCAAGAAGAACACCATAAATGTTGCTCAACAAATAATGAATACAAGTACAACCAATTAATCAAGTCCTTCCAATATAAATATTTCGCCTATATGTTTTTCAAATAATAATCTTCAGGATATAATATTTTTCAATAAATATATTTCGAATATACTCCCTTCAAATAAATATCTTTCAAATAAATCTCTTTTAAATATAATTCCTTCAAATAAATATATTTCAAATATAATTCTTTCAAATAAACCTTTTTCAAATACAATTCTTTTAAATAAATATCATTCAAGTAAAAGTCACCCTGTGACACCTCATTTACAAATCATACAAATACGGTCTCAGCCCACTTTCATATTTCCACGGTACCTCGTGCCAAATAAAAAATATATTTCTCGTATAATTCTTTCAAATAAATATCTTTCGAAAAAAGTCACCTTGTGACACCTCATTTAAAAATCATAGAAATACGAGTCTCAACCCACTTTCATATTTCCACGGCACCTCGTGCCAATTTCTCTATCACAACAGCACGGACAACTCATCTGCCAATATCATCATCATTTACTCATGGCAACTCGTGCCCACATTTCATATCACAACTGCACGGACAATTCACGTGCCAATATCATCATTATTTACCTACGGCACCTCGTGCCCACATTTCATTTCATAATCCGCCTGGCAATAGCCACATGCTCCCAATTTTAACATAGATCAGACTATTATCAATTTACCAACAACGAGACAAATTGCACAAGATATAAAAATAAACATAAGAAAAATCACAACATCACATGAAATTTACCAACGCAATAACCCCAACTCATAACATAAAAAGTACCAACACAATAACCCCAACTTATAACATAAAAAGTACCAACACAATAACCCCACATCATCACATATTATTACCAACACAATAGCCCTACATCATCACATATTATCCCTGACAATAGCTATCTTTATCTCTCCTATAACTACCTTTATCACTCCTATAATAGCCTCCCTTATCCCTCCGCCCTCCCTTATCCCTCCGCCCTGACAATATCAATAGCCACCCTTATCGCTCATATAGCCACCCTTATCGCTCCTATAATAGCCTCCATTATCGCTCTGTTTAATAGCTTCCCTTATCGCTCCGCCCAGACAATATCCCAACACACATAACAACAGTGAAATGCCACCCTTATGCCCGCATAATGTCAATAATGGAATGCCACCCTTATACGTCGCATAACAGTAACACAAATCACACAACAATTCACACACAATATTATCACAATAGAACAACATCATCAACTCGTATTTACAAATTGCCCTTAGGCCACAACCATTCCAAAGGTACAACAAAGTCAATTAATTTCACAATAGATAGTCCACAACTCAACATAATGTATATAAAATCTCAAAAACAACCACAAGGATGGGAAAATAACTCATCATAGGACAACACCTTCTTTAATCTAAATTTTAGATAAATATATAAACGCCTAAATTTAAACTTATTTAATTAATTATTTGCAAATAAAAAATTCATAATGAAATTATTTCCAAGAAACATCAAATCAACAACACATGAAATTCACATAAAAATCCAAGTGACAATGACACCAAATTGTCATAAATAATACAAATTCGACAAACAACGAATGAGGCATGACAAATCAAGGATTTACTAAGTTCCAACAATTTTCCAATTTAATTTATAAGGGAATCTACAAATTTCAACCGATATAATTTACACATATAAACCAAGTACTTACTCGTCACCTTGCATACATAGTTTTCAATTACACAATTTCAATATGAGACTCAATGCTTAAGGGGTAATTCCCTCACTTAAGGTTAGGAAAGATACTTACCTTATTTCGAAACAAAATTTCAAGATTCCATTAAACATTTGCCTCGTGAATTCGTGTCCAAAAGCTTCAAATCTAGTCACAAACAATTCAATATACTCAACACGAATAGTAAGAATTAATTCCATATAAATTTGCTAAATTTCTCAATCTAAATCCGAAATTAACTCAAAATTCAACTTTGGGGCCCACATCTCAGAACCCGACCAAAGTTACAAAATATGAATGCCCATTCAACCACGAGTTCAACCATACAAAAATTATCGAATTCCGACATCGGATTGACCTTCAAATCTTCTTTTTACATATTTGGAAGATTTTATAAAAATCTGATTTTTCTTCCATAAATTCACGGATTCATGATGTAATAAGTATGGAATCATGAAATATAATCAATATAGGATAAGGAACACTTACCACAATGTTTTCCCGTGAAAATAGCACAAAACTCGCCCAAACCGAGCTCCCAAAACACAAAAATGAGTAGAAATGGCAAAACTCCCTGTTTTATGGGTTGTTTACTGTTCGGGCGCCACAAGTGGCGTGGGGTGCTGCCTGTGGCACTATTTCTAGAACCCTTAAACATCCCAGCACTAGGTCTAGCGCCCCACGCTACGCCGGACACTGACGACGATGAAAAATCATTCCCGACACAGAAATGGGCATAACTCTCTCATACGATATCCGAATTCGACGATTCTTTTTGCTATGGCTCCAAAATTGCAATAAGGATCTAATGATATACCACGTATTCTTGGAGAATCGATGTCAAAATAGTGTAGGTTCGATGCTGAAACATAGAAAATCAAGTCCAATTGACCTTAAAGTTTGCACACAAGTCATAAATGACATAACGGGCCTATCAAAATTACCATAACTGGATTCCGTCGCCGATATCAATTAATTTGACTCCCGGTCAAACTTCCAAACCTTCCATTTCCAATTTTTTCCATTTCAAGCCAAAATCAACTAAGGACTTCCAAATAAATATCTGGACGCACTCCTAAGTCCAAATTCACCATACAGAAATATTTGAATCATAAAAATTCCATTCTAGAGTCGTTTGCTCAAAAGTCGACTCTCTGGTCAACTCTTTTCTTTTAAGCTTCTTAATTAAGAATTGTTCTCCCAATTTTATCCAAAATCGTCCGAAAATCAAACTCAACCACACACGCAAGTCATAATACGTATTACGAAGTTGTTCTGGACCTTAAAGTCGTTGTACGGGGTGTAAATTCTTAAAACGACAAGTCGGGTCGTTTCATTCTCCCCTCTTAAACATACGTTCATCCTCGAACGTGCCAAGAATTATTCTGAGGACATGAAATTACTGAGTGCATTCTTACACACATAACTTGCGGGTGATTCTACGTTACGAAAAATTTGACATGGATCTGACAACGCCATCTCAGTTGAATATTACTTCTTTAATCCATACTTATAAGCTTTAAAACAACTTTCTTACACTCCAAATATTTTCAAAATGCCTGATTTTCACATCAACACACGGTATTAGTCTCAAGTAGCTATAGCAACTCGTACCTACACACACATCAACTTTCTTGATAGTGCTGAACTTCAAAAATTTTCGGGGTATTACATTCTCCCTTAAATGAGAGGTAGAGTCCGCCCTCAAACATATAACATAACTTATCTATTCTTTCGCATGTCTTAATTCCCCAAATTTTACTAACTCCCAATTTTTTTCAGAAATTTCGATAGAGTCTCCCTTGTAATTGGTCCTATCCACCTACCAGAGTAACACCAAAACAACTCCTTATAACATATCCACAACCCATTAAAGCACCACAATGTATATATCAATAACACTAATCTCAGCATTACAAGCACTATATTATCATAATGATATCTTGACATGAAGCATATCATATGTATGCCCATAACCACATCTCTGGTCTTAATAGTTGTTCATAATCGATTACAACATCGCCAATTAACCTAATCTTAACAAAATCTCGTTTCAAACCTCCACTTTACTAACAACGAGACACGAGGCATGAAGACCTCAAAATTATTTACCCAATTTAACGAGTAATATTTAACTCGTAGGCTAAACCTCCACTTTACTCACCTCATAGTCTAAAACTCAATAATTACAATACGAATATGGCAAATTATGCACAGAGAAATTCATACAAGAATTTTCAAATAAGCATAACAAGCATGACTCCCTATAAGTAGTATAGTACAAATTAAATTTCACAAGGGAGAATTTAAACACATAAAGTTTCATCACAAGGATATCATCCTTATATAACTTCCACCGTGGCTCATAGCCCGGTTTAAACATATCAAATCATATTAAAATGCGAGGATCTCGTCCCCAGTCCTTAATCACAAGTATTTTGCATATTGTACCTACAAAAAATTTCCATTTCCTTTCTTTCTTCTTTTCAATTAATTTCGTAAACAATTTTCACAACACATTATGAACCCCCATACCGGTAGGGCATATAATTAATAAAATTATAATTAATTATCCCGAAATTACATCAAAACCCATTGTAGTGAGTAATAGAAAGTCACTTTTGGACTCATAGCCCTCAATAGTGTGCAAAACAACATGATAGACACGGGCTAACACCATCAAATCTCCCAACAGGGATAAACACGTGAGTGGTGTACAAATCATAAACACGTCCTATATGGAGCACGATAGGAGGTCTCACCTCGATAGTCAGAATTGAATCAAAATAAGAATAGTGCTCCTTTTAGTATAAATTAAATCATGCATGTAACGACACCATCTGGTGCAATGGCCTCAGCCAAGCCATAGAAAATATATCAACGGGCTGGGCCTACCCCTCTAGGGCGCCCTCTACCCGCTTGTCCTCCACATCTAACTGGCTGTGCACGTGGGGTAGTAACTGCATTGGGGTCTATAACCTGAGTGTTCTGATAAAATCCAGCCCTCCCAAGTCTGGGATAATCTCTCACGATGTGCCTAGTATCACCACACTCATAACAACCCCTCTGAGTTCGCGACTGCTTGTACTAAGTCTGTGCCAGTTAACTAGAATAACCACTGTAAGAATTTTGTGTCGGTGGTGTACTGTAAGAACTTACTGGAGCACCCTGAGTAATCTGATGTGCGGATTGAGCTGGCTGACTGCTCGAGTCTCCGCCATAATGGGTCATAGCTGAAGAGTAAAATCCATTGAACCCTCAAGAGCTTCGAGACCTTTTGGCCTCCTTAGACTCCCTTTCCTCACCTAGAACACCCTCAATCCTCCTCGAAATCTCCACTACTTGCTGAAATGGAGTATCAGTTTGCAACTCTCGAGCCATACATATTTGTAGATCATAATCGAGGCTCTCAATGAATCTGCGATCCCGCTCTCTGACTGTAGAAACCAAGATAGGTGCATGACGGGCTAACTCACTGAACCTGATAACATATTCTGACACTGTCATAGTGCCCTGATACAACCATTCAAACTCTGTGCGCCACACATCTCGGAGAGTTTGGGGAACAAACTCTCTCAAAAACATCTCTGAAAACTGAGCCCAAGTAGGTGGTATTGCATCGGCTATTCTACCTTCTTCACAGACTTTTCACCACTGATACGCTGCTCTTGACAACTGAAATATGGTAAAGGCAACTCCGCTCACTTCCACAATACCCATGGTACGTAGAATACGGTGACACTTTTCTAGAAATCCCTGAGCATCCTCAATAGATGTGCCACTAAAAGTAGGTGGACTATACCTCTTAAATCTCTCTAGTCTCTTTTGTTCTTCTTATGATGTCTCTGGCCTGACCTTAGGCTGAACCGGAATAACAGGTTGTAGAGGTACTACACCCGGAACCTGACCAATGTGAACTCACTGATCTAGAGTACGGGCGGTAGACGTTTGAGTTACTCCCCCAATCTGTGAAATATTCGGTGCAACAAAGATCAATCCCGCCTGAGTTAATGTACCAAACATATTCAAAAACTGTGTTTAAGTCACCTGAAGTCCGGGGGTAACAACAGGTGCTTCTGGTACCTGTCCCCCAATTGGAGCAACTGGCGGCTCCTCAACTACCCCTCTAACCGATGTTATAGCTGTGACACGTGCCCTTCCTCGGCCTCTACCTCGGCCCCGGCCTCTTGTGGCCCTAGCAGTATGTGCAGGTGCCTGCTCAGCTGACCCGGTAGTACGTGTCCTCACCATCTGTGAGAGAATAGAGATATATAGGCTCAAATTTCACAATCAACAAATCCGCACGACAGGAATGAAAGAAATGAAAGTTTTCTAACAGTTCTGTAGCCTCTCGAAGATAAGTACAGACGTCTCCGTACCGATCCGCAAGACTCTACGAGATTTGTTCGTGACTCGTAGAACTTATGAACCTAGAGCTCTGATACCAACTTGTCAAGACCCAAAATTCCACCACAGGCGTCGTGATGGAACTTAGTCTCTAAGACTAGGTAAGCTGATTACAATTACAATTTTATGCCATTTGTTTTAAACATATAACTTAATACACGTGTCGAAACCAACGGCGCAAACAATTCTATCAACCTTCCAAGACTAGTAATACTGAGTCACGAACTCTAACTAAATACATGGAATGATATCGAGGATAAAATACTCAATACTGTTTGATTAATAATTAACTGTACAATAAAATAGAAAGACTCCAAGGGACTGCGATGACCAAGCGACTCTACCTTGAATCCTTGCGATCACACTCTAACTCTATCCGAGTCCGATATCTCTAATACCTGGCTCTGCACAAAAATGTTCAGAAGTGTAGTATGAGTACACCACAGTCGGTACCCAGTAAGTGTCAAGACTAACCTTAGCGCAGTAGTGACGAGGTACAGTCAAGACACTTACTAGTCTAATAACATGTACAATATAGTATACAAAAATAATAAGAAATAATTAACAATGATGGCAACAAAAATCGACCAATGATATACACAGCCGGGAAACAAGAACACCACAAATATTGCTCAACAAATAATGAATACAAGTACAACCAATTAATCAAGTCTTTTAAATATAAATATTTCGCCTATATGTTTGTCCAATAATAATCTTCAGGATACAATATTTTCCAATAAATATATTTTGAATATACTCCCTTCAAATAAATATCTTTCAAATAAATCTCTTTTAAATATATTTCCTTCAAATAAATATCTTTCAAATATAATTCTTTCAATTAAATCATTTTCAAATATAATTCTTTCAAATAAATATATTTCGAATAAAAGTCACCCTGTGACACCTCATTTAAAAATCATAGAAATACGATCTCAACCCACTTTCATATTTCCACGGTACCTCGTGCCAAATCATAAATGTTTTTTACTTATAATTTTTCAAATAAATATCTTTCGGAAAAAAAGTCACCCTGTGACGCATCATTTAAAAATTATAGAAATACGGGTCTCATCCCACTTTCATATTTCCACGACACCTCGTGCCAATTTCTCTATCACAACCGCACGGACAACTCACATGCCAATATCATCATCATTTACTCACGGCACCTCGTGCCCACATTTCATATCACAACTGCACAGACAGTTAACGTGCCAATATCATCATTATTTACTCACTGTACCTCGTGCCCACATTTCATTTCATAATCCGTCTGGCAATAGCCACATGCTCCCAATTTAAAAATAGATCAGACTATTATCAATTTACCAAAAATGAGATAAATTGCACAAGATATAAAAATAAACACAAGAAAAATCACAACATCACATGAAAATTACCAACGCAATAATCCCACATCATCACATAAAAATTACAAACACAATAATCCCATATCATCACATATCATTACCAACACAATAACCCTACATCATCACATATTATCCCTGACAATAGCCACCCTTATCTCTCCTATATCCACCCTTATCACTCCTATGATAGCCTCCCTTATCCCTCCACCTTGACAATATCAATAGCCACGCTTATCGCTTTTATAGCCACCCTTATCTCTCTAATAGCCACCCTTATCGCTCCTATAATAGCCTCCCTTATCGCTCCGTTTAATATCCTCCCTTATCACTCCGCCAGACAATATCCAAACACACATAACAACAGTGAAAAGCCACCCTTATGCCCGCATAATGTCAACAATGGAATTCCACCCTTATACGCCGCATAACAGTAACCCAAATCACACAACAATTCACACAGAATATTATCACAACATCACAACATCATCAACTCGTATTTACAAATTGCCCGTAGGCCACAACCATTCCAAAGGTACAATAAAGTCAATTAATTTCACAACAGATAGTCCACCGGTCAACACACTGTATATAAAATCTCAAAAACAACCACAAGGATAGGAAAATAACTCATCATAGGACAACGCCTTCTTTAAACCAAATTTTAGATAAATATATAAACGCCTCAATTTAAACTTATTTAATTAATTATTTGTAAATAAAAAATACATAATAAAATTATTTAAAAGAAATACCAAATCAACAATACACGAAATTCACATAAAACTCCAAGTGACAATGACACCAAATTATCATATATAATACAAATTCGACAAATAAGGAATGAGGCATGACAAATCAAGGATTTACTAAGTTCCAACGATTTTCCAATTTAATACATAAGGGCGTCTATGAATTTCAACCGACATAATTTGCACATATAAACCAAGTACGTACTCATCAACCCACGTACATAGTTTTCAATTACATAAGACTCAATGCCTAAGGGGTAATTCCCCCACTCAATGTTAGGCAAGATACTTACCTCGTTTCGCAACCAAATTTCAAGATTCCAATAAACCTTTGTCTCACGAATTCGTGTGCGAAAGCTTCAAATCTAGTCACAAATAATTCAATATACTTCACACAAATCGTAGGAATTAATTCCATATGAATTTGCTAAATTTCATAATCTAAATCCGAAATTAACACAAAAATTAACAGTGGGGCCCATGTCATGGAACCCGGGAAAAGTTATAAAATATGAACGTCCATCCAACCACGAGTCCAACCATACAAAAATTATCGAATTCCGACATCGGATTGACCTTCAAATCTTCTTTTTACATTTTTGGAAGATTTTATAAAAATCTGATTTTTCTTCCATAAATTCCCGGATTCATGATGTAAATGAGTATGAAATCATGAAATATAATCAATATAGGATAAGGAACACTTATCCCAATATTTTCCCGTGAAAATCGCCTAAACCGAGCTCCCAAAACTCAAAAATGAGTAGAAATGGCAAAACTCCCCGTTTTACGGGGTTTTTACTGTTTAGGCGCCACAGGTGGCGTGGGGCGCTGCCTGTGGCACTGTTTCCAGAACCCTTACACATCCCAGCGCTAGGGCTAGTGCCCCACGCTCTCATACGATGTCCGAATTCGACGATTCTTTTTGCTATGGCTTCGAAATATCAATACGGATCTAATGCTTCAATATGTGGTACCACGTATTCTTGAAGAATCGATGTCAAAACATTCTAGGTTTAATGCTGAAACATAGCAAATCAAGCCCGATTGACCTCAAATTTTTCACACAAGTCATAAATGACATAATGGACCTATCAAACGTTTCATAGCTGGATTCCGATGTCGATATCAATAAAGTTGACTCCCGGTCAAACTTTCAAACCTTCCATTTTCAACTTTCGCCATTTCAAGCCAAAATTAACTATAGACTTCCAAATAAATATCCAAACAAACTCTTAAGTCCAAAATCACCATACGAACCTATTGGAATCATAAAAAATCCATTTCGGAGTCGTTTGCACAAAAGTCGACTCTCTGGTCAACTCTTTTCTTTTAAGCTTCTTAATTAAGAATTGTTTTCCCAATTTGATCCCAAATCATCCAAAAACCAAACTCAACCCCACTTGCAAGTCATAATACGTATTGTGTAGTTGTTCTGGACCTTAAGTCGCTGTGCGGGGCATAAATTCTTAAAATAACAAGTCAGGTCATTACACTGGACTCTCTTTCTCTTGGCGAATGAAATAATTTGCCATTGTTCCCTGGACTGGTTATTATTAAGCGCTGCTATGGGCTCTGTTTCGTTGGTTGATGATGATGGAGTTTTATGGGTGCGATGATGGAAGGTGTGGCCTAGCCTCCCACATAACTTGCAGAGGATATGTTCCCCCTCGTATATGATTTGCTGCTTATATTTGCCTATGAATATTCAGGTCTGGACTGGTTCATTAGAGGCAGCTCAATACACATCCATGCATATCTTCCACGCATAGTTGCACCGGTGCATGCGTCTATTTTTAACAGGCGCCCAATGGTGTTACCTATTTTCCTTAGTATTAAGGCATCGTAGAACTCAGTAAGTAACTATGAGAGGTGTATCCAAAATGCTGATCTATCTTGTGTTGCTTCACTTGCTATGAAATTAGGTTCCTATTTTTTATAAAGAGGAAATAACCATTAACAAACTGATAACTTCCATGGAAATGGAGTTTGCAGCTAGAGAGACGACGAAGGAGAAGAAGATAACCTCTGCAGTACATGAGGCCATGCTTCTAAATTCAGCTTCAGCTGAGCTTCTAGAGACAATATCTTGATTCTTTGATTTATAGGAGATAAGAGCACAACCAAACTTCACTAGTGTCATGACCCGAAATTCCCCACCGACGGGACCGTGATGGCGCCTAACATTTTACTTGCTAGGCAAGCCAACGTTAGAGAATCATTAACCAATTCCTTATTCCCATTCAGTAATTAACAATAATTAACTAAGATAAAATATATTAAGTGCGGAATATCATAAAACTATATTAATTACTACCACCCGGATCTGGAGTCACAATTGACGAGCATTCTAGAATTTACTACAAGTAATAGTCTTAAAGAAATACAACTGTCCGAATGAAAGAAAACAGTAGGACATAAAAAGATAGATGAGGACTTCAAGGTCTGTGAACACCGACAGATCTACCTTGAGTCTCCGGACAGTGGACCAATAGCCAATCTCTATCAACCTAAGCCGGTATCAAAATCTTCACAGAAAGTGCAGAGTGCAGCATCAGTACAACCGACCCCATGTACTGGTAAGTGTCGAGCCTAACCTCGACGAAGTAGTGACGAGGCTAAGGCAAGGCACCTATAATTAACTTGTACAATTATAACAGTGTATACGCAAATAATAGGAATGAAGAACTAGACAGGAAATGTCGGGAGGGGAAACATACTGAGAGGAATACAAGATAAAGAACTACCACAAAATGATCACCGGAGCAGTCAATATACCATGAATCAACACGAATAGTGAATACAGTAAAGAAAAATGTACGACATCACCCTTCATGCTTTTACTCTCAATCTCACCATAAAATTAATAGAAACGGCACGGCATCACCCTTCGTGCTTTTACTCTCATATCATGGAAAGACATCACCCTTCGTGCATTAACACTCAAAATATGGCACGGCATCACCCTTCGCGCATTAACACTCACAATATGGCACGACATCACCCTTCGTGCATTAACACTCTCCCTTACCATAATGCAATGCATAAATAACAACAAGGAGATAGAATAACAAGTACAAACTTTGCTTCAACATTTGATTCCATAATATCAATCTCAACTTGAAATAAAAACTCAATTATCACCAGAAAAATCCGTAAACATGATAAGAACGATAATTTGAACAACACTAGTATTACACGTACCAAGTTGGCATAGGAATGAGACAATATCAGAAAAATAGAGAAACATGGAAAAACAGGTAAATTGGCGGCGCATAGGTACTCGTCACCTCACATATACGCCACTCACATGAATTTTACTTAGCAAATAATCTAAGGTTCCTAATTCCCTCAATTCAGGGTTAGACACAACACTTACCTCGTTCCGAAGGCCACTTAATTCTCAATCACAGCTTTTCCTTTGGAATGCACCTCCAAACCACTCAATAATATCAATTATTGCTAAAGTAAGCAATTATATTGAATAAATTAAATTTTCCAAATTATTTTTCCTCCAAAAGTCAAAAAATTGACCCCGGGACTGCTTGGTCAAAACCCGAGGTTCGGACCAAAATCTTTTTACCTATTTACCCCCGAGCCCGAATATGTAATTAGTTTTGGAATCCGACCTAAAATTGAGGTCTAAATCCCCAAATTTCTGAAATCTCTATTTTCTACCCTAACCTCTAATTCTACCATGAAACCCTTATATTTTTAAGTTGAAATCTTATAAAAAGGTGTAAAATATTGAAAGAAATAAGTTAAGAATCATTTACCTATGATTTGGGGAAGAAATAGCCTTTGGAAAATCGCCTCTTGAAGTTTAGGTTTTGAAAAATGGGAGAATGAATGAAAAGTCCCGTCTAAGTCCAAAGTTATCAGCTGCAGATGTCGCATTTGCGACCTGAGGTTCGCAATTGCGAACCTCGCAAATGCGAAGGAGTCATTGCAAATGCGAGAAACTTCACATTTCCGCTGCCTTCACAAATGCGAAGAGTATGTCGCAATTGCGACAATTGGCCCATCGCAATTGCGGGTAGAAGTTCTCATTTGCGAACATGCCCTTCCCCAGACCCCCTTCGCAATTGCGAGAACTGTTGGCCTAGGCTTTCTTCGCAATTGCGATAAAAACCTCGCAATTGCCATACCTGCTTGGTTCGCATTTGCAAAGCCTGATCTCACAATTGCGAGATCAGAGGCCTGCTACAGACACCAGTTACACTAGTAAATTTCTAAGTTCCAAAATCACTCCGTAGCCTACCCGAAACTCACCCGAGCCCACGAGACTCCAAACCAAACATGCATGCAAGTCTAAAAATATCATACGTACTTGTTCGCGCGATCAAATCACCAAAATAACATGTAGAACTACGAATTTAGTACCAAATCAAATGAAATTCTCAAGAACACATTAAAATTTCTATTTTCTCAACTGGATGTCTGAATCACATCAAATCAACTTCGTTTCTCATCAAATTTCACAAACAGGTCTTAGATATCATATTGAACCTGTACCGGGCTCCGGAACTAAAATACGGACCCGATACTAACAATGCCAAATATCAATCAATTCTTAAAAATAATAAATTTGCAAACTTTTAATTTTCCTCAAAAATTCATAACTTTAGCTAGGGACCTCCGAATTCGATTCCAGGCATACGCCCAGGTCCCATAATTCAATATGTTTACCAAAAATATTGACCGAAATCAACTAAAATCAACTTTTAAGGCAAAAATGCTTATTTTTATTAGTTTTCAACATAAAAGCTTTCCGGAAACCTGCCCGGACTGCGTACGCAAATTGAAGAGGGTAAAAATGAGATTTTTAAGGCTTAAGAGCTCAAATTCAAGTTCTAAAATATAAGATGAACTTTTGGGTCAACACAACTAGATAGCCTGAAGCGACCTTCTTGTCTCCACACAGGCTCCCCAATCTGAGTCACAATAGGATGTTAACTTGCTTGTATTCTTTGCAGGCATTAAGAGTCCTAGACCAAGTTCTGCCTTGACATATTTCACCACTCTGAGAGCAGCTTCTAGGTGAGATGTTTTGGGGCACTATCTTAGTGCCTTGGCTAAGTGAGTGAATTTCCTTATGAAGAAACTGCACCCTCGAGCCATTCACCTTTTCAAACCTCTCTCTCAAATCCTCCAAGACCTTATGCGCACTCAATGCATACAACACACTACTTAGTAACCAAGTCTAACAACATTCATAATCCATGAAAAGACAACAACATTCAGCTTTTCCAACAGATCGTGTAGTTCAGGTGCAAATCTAGATTTAGGATATCGACCATCTACAAACCCTAGCTTGCTTTTCCCTAGCAGAACAATTTGCATAGCACGACTCCACAATGCATAGTTTTCAGATCCAACAAGTTGAAGAGAAATCAGAGAACTACCCAGTGTGTCAGTTGGCTGAAATTACAAGGGGTGATTTTGATCGATTGTACGGAAGACACTTCCTCCAGTTGTAGCATTCATTGGATTTAAAGTTCCAGTAGAATTTGCATATGTAGTGCCATGAATTACAACTTCAATTGCCATCTCTAGCTGAATTAATGAGTGAACAACAAAAAATAAGCCCTAGCTTCAATTAGAGTTTCCTCGCGAGAATTCACTCACTTAATTGAGTGAATTAGAGAAACTAACGAAGACAACTGAGTTATTGGGTGCCACTGATCAGCGTTACAGGCTCTGATACCATGGAAATGGAGTTTGCAGCTAGAGAGATGACGAAGGAGAAGAAGATCAGAGTTGAGAGAAAGCAGAAATGCTCTGTATTTCTGAGAAAGAAGGAAATGAAAAATTTGTTCTCTCCTCCTACATGTACAGTGTATTTATAGTTATAACTAACTAACCAAATATTACATAAACAAATGTAATATCTTAACTAACTTAAGATGAGTTGGATCCTAGCTGGAATGTTGTAACTACAGCTTGAACTTTGCTTTCACACGCTCATTGTTCAACACAAACCATGGCATATTTTGAAGTACTCTGATCATGTTTTCCTCTTTATTGAATTTCACAATAAAATAGTCAGACCCAAGGTCAATCAGTGGAAAGTTTTTTGATGATTTCCACAATTCTTGTATTTTCCTTTTTAGGTATTGATGTTGGATTCTTTTTCCTATAAGCTTAATGGTCAGCGAGTGCTTCCATGGTTGGTACATGCGATTTTTGTCTTCCTCTGTGAGTGGGATCGACCTTATGCCATGAGAGAGTTTTTCTGTGGCTATATCCATGCTTGTATATAGTGGGGATTGTAGCTCCTTTGTAATTGCATCTTTTGATAGGTCAATGTTCATCATATATTCGGTTGAGAGGAGTTTTTCTCTGAAAGAAGACTATTGGTTAGGTTCATTATTAATACTTGTACTATTGATATCTGGTGGTTTGGGAGGTATCTGGTATTGTTTTTGTTCTTCTTTTTGTAGTTTCTCCATAGTTGGATTCATTGGTAGTTTGGTGAAGTTTGCGTAGATGTTATAGAGAAGGTAGAGCTTCTCACTCTATCAGATTGCGGCGTATATCTATTTTGAACTCACAATGATCATTAAGATAAGTTGTACACAATTACATTGAGAATATGTTTTATTAATACCAAACCTTGCTGAGAATTCGCTATATTCCGAAGGCTAGAAATGCGATCAAAAACTTAACATGTTCAAAAAAGTTTTTGGCAGGAACATTCCGAAAAAATGCTCGTCCCTAAAACTATATTGTCAAAATTATTACGAAGAATAATAATAAAAACAAGCTGGACCAGAATCTAAAAAGTAACATAATATGTAGAAAAACCAAAATGCATGAACTTTGATTACAATAATTTAAGAGTCTCTAGACTTTATCTTCGGGGAAGTATACAAACATCCGTTCTTAGTACAACTATTTAGGTATTAATCAATACTTATTTTATCTTAAAAATTTAAATTAAAAATCTTAATTTCAGAACAACTCTGGATTTATGTTCCGAAAACAGAAAAGAAAAACTGAATTCACGACACATTGGCTAATTCCTAAATAGCAACCCGTAGAGAGGCTACATGATGTCGTTTCTACTTCATCTTCGTGTATATGGGCTAGACTGGACAGAAAAAATGGATTGCTATGAAGATGGACCGAAAACAAGAAGCTCAGTCTAATATTAGGAGAAGGTGTAAGGGATCTTTACACAAATAGCCGCTCATATTCATTATTTTTTTTAGCCATATACATAAATTATACACATATAATACATAAATTATGTATGTATTATAACTCCACCAGTTGTTCTTAGTTTAAGTGGTTGGATGACCGGCTATTTGTGGTTAATTTTTCAAGATGGAGATGTGAGCCATAATGCATAACTATGGGTTTTGGACTATCATTCAGTGCGGTACTTTATCATTTAAATATAAGAGATTTTACACTAATAGCCGGTCAAATTCACTATTTAATTTTGATAGTCCTTATATATAGATTTTAGATTGATTATATATGATTATGCATATAATATAGAATTATATGAAGCCGAAGAGGCAAATATGTTATTTGGCGCACAAGCTAAGAAGGAGTTGAAGGGGTAAAAATGTTATTTGGTGCACAAGCGAAAGAGGTAGAGTCCATTTATTAAATACAGCCTCTATACGTCTACTCTAATGTTCATTGTTCCAACAAAGAAAGCACACAGAAAGTGATGAGTGATGACTAAATATGGATCGAATGAATGAAATAAAAAGATAGAAATAATGTAATTCGGATTAAGTCAAATGATTAGATGGAGTTAGAAACATCATTTTTAGGGTACTATAAATAAATTAACATAGTAAAGATTTTTAACATTGTGACATTGTACTAAAACTACTCTTAATATATAGTTGCCAACAATTGACACGACAAGATACAAACTATATTAATTTACTGAAATACATGCACATATTATTCATACTATAAGCATTAAATAAAATATTAACCCTGTGATTAGCAGAAGTACTACTCCAGCATACAACAAAATTTTCTTGATATCTCCACCAAACGACGTCAAATTTTTATCCTTATTAGGAATTTTCGATGCTGGAACATTGCTCCTTTGGTACCTTTGGAAAAATTGGCACTGCTCTTCTTGGTAGATGCTTCATTTCTTGTACTGGACTAAACATTGCTTGAGGTGCTACAAAATATTTACAAGAATAAATTAGCCCCAAAATTAGATGCCTTGCGGCAGAAGGTGTCATCTGATACTGTTTCGCAAAAAAGAAGAAGAAGAAAATACATGTATAAGTAGTACTCGCCCTATTTCATTTTATGTCTTGTTTTGACTGTGTACGAGTTCAAGAATGAAAAATGGACTTTTAAATCACACGACCTTCAACTAAATGTTGTATGATCTATAATATACTTACCAAATTAGCCTTTGAATCTAGTGGTCTTAATTAAACATGCCAAGTTATTTCTATAAGAGACTTCATTAAGGGTAAAATGAGTGGTGAAAGGTATTTTTTCTAGAACAGATGAAAAAAATAAATCACATAAATATAAATGGAGAAAATATTCTTTTTGTCACGACCCAATTTTATCTATAGGTCGTGATGGCGCCCAACACTACAGCTAGGCAAGTCAACTTAATAAATTAAGCATATATTGACAAAATCTAAAAC
Organism: Nicotiana tabacum; assembly: GCF_000715075.1. Taxonomy (NCBI): domain Eukaryota; kingdom Viridiplantae; phylum Streptophyta; class Magnoliopsida; order Solanales; family Solanaceae; genus Nicotiana; species Nicotiana tabacum. The sequence continues at coordinate 115,100,595 of NC_134093.1, forward strand.
CAAAAAAATAATAAAACACCAAATTCTACCAATGTGTGTGTGTCAAGACCTGGTGTCACAAGTGTATGAGCATCTAGTAGATTATACAAAGCCTCAGATACTGTCTGAAATAAAAATAGACAGAATGAAAAATACAAAGAGAGACACTAGTAGCTGCAGAAAGGCACAGAAAGGCAGTTCACCACTATGCCCCTGGATAACGCGGGTGTAAAACGATAAGTCCCCCACTAGTACTTGCCTCAGGTCCTGCACAAAAAGTGCAGCAAGTGTAGTATGCGTACGTAAACAACGCGTACCCAGTAAGTATCAAGCCTAATCTCGAAGTGGTAGAGACGAAATGACCAACTTTGACACACACAATGGGTCAATAATAATAACTGAAATACAACTAGAATATCTAAATCAGCATGATTCACAGAATTTACAAATTTATTTAACCAGCGGAAATAATCATATTCCTTCAAATGCAACAATTCTCAATATATTAATTAAATTCCTTATATTCAAATAATTTCTAATTTATTAATTAAATCTCATTTACAGGAATAACAATTAATTCCTCAACAAGCAGACATAATAATTCATTAAATTTCAAGGATTCTCAAATTTATCAATTAGCTTCGCAAGCTGAAATAAACTATTAAAGTATCGTGAAATTATTATTATTAAGCACGATTTCTACCGAAAACGTAAGACCTGATACAGAGTGTCGTGTACACTGCCGAGGTACGTGCGGCACGATCCATAGATGCATCTATCCTGCCGAGGCATTCGGCCCGCTCCACAAGAAAGGAGGACATTTTCTTATGTACCTCCGGAAGGCGAGTATATTTATTATAAGATAAATTCTGGAGGAAGAATAATTTTTTTTAACAATTAATTAATTTAAACAGAAAATCAAGCATATGAGATTTTCATCCTTTAATATCTTTATCTAACAATTCACAATATATTCCTATATGTCAAATAATATTAATTAAGCAAAGAATACAATTTACACAAGTAATTCATGTTTTGAGTCCTAAACTACCCGGACTTTAGCATTAATAGTAGCTACGCACGGACTCTCGTCACCTCCTGTGTACGTAGCCCCCACAATTAGCAACAATTATTCAATTTAATCCCTATGGGATAATTTTCCCCTTACAAGATTAGACAAGAGACTTACCTCGTCTCAAAGTCCACTTTCCGATTATCGCGTAGAGTAAAATTTTCGATTCGATGCCGAAAAATCCGAAAGTATACAAAAGTTATATAAAATAAGTAATATATGTTCAATAATTCAAAATTTATCTATTAAATAAATTACTATACCAAAAATGGTAAATTTTCTAAAATTAACACCGGGCCCACGTGCCCGGATTCCGAATATTTTCGGATGAAAATATTACCCATAATCTCAAGAACTCAAATATATAATTTCTACCCAATTCCATTACTATTTTCGTGGTTAAAATCTCATTTTTTAAAAAATATTGTCTTTTCACCTAAACCCTTGATTTCTAAGATTTACTAGTTATAATCTACCTATAATCTATGTATTTAATCCAAAGGGTGTAGAATTAACTTATCTCCAAGTTGATAGTTGAAAACTCCTCACAAAGAGCTCTAAAATCGCCCAACAATGGATGAAAATAGAAAGAAATGGACTGAGTTTTCGTCCGTTTTAAGGTTCTGCCAGACAGGGTTTTTGCACCTGCGGAAGGAGTATCGCACATGCGGGTTTCGCACCTACGGAAATTCCTCGCAGGTGCGCATTTTCCTACTTTTCCTGGTTCCGCACCTGCGGAAGAAATGCTCGCTTCTGCACAAGCGCAGGTGCACCCATTTCTTCGCACCTGCGCATCCCTCCGCTTCTGTGCACAAGACCTTCGCACATGCGCGTTCGCAGGTGCGCCAAATTACTCCGCATCTGCGATGGCTGGGCAGGCTCCTCTCTTTTGCACCTGCGATTGGTAACTCGCACTTGCGGCTGTCCAAGCGCAATTGCGATTATGACAGTAGCTGGGAGCTTCAGTCCTTGCTCACTTTCCCAAAATTGGTCCGAGCCTCGTCCGGTTAACACTCGGGACCCCCGGGGCCTCGCCCGAACATATCAACAGGTTTGAAATTATAAAGCGGGCTCGCTTGAACTCTCGAAGCACGTAAAACAACATAAAATCTAAGAATCATACCCTAAACCAAATTGATTCAAACTTAAGAATTTCAAGTTCTTCAATTTATTTCCAATGCACCGAAATATACTTAAACTACTCGGAATGATACGAAATTTTACGTGCAAGTCTGAAATCACTATACGGAGCTATTCCCAAACTCGAAATTCCAAACAGACATCAATTACTGAAAAACCTACCTCAAATCAAATTTAAAGAATTTTAAACCTTCAAATAGTTGAATTTTATTATTAAGCGTCAAAACGCTACCGGGTTATCCAAAATCTGATTCGGACATACTCCCACGTCCAAATCTTCATACAAACCTACTGGAACCGTCAAATCCCGATTCATGGGTCGTTTTCTCAAAATATTGACCGAAGTCATACTTGTCCATTTAAAGCTAACTTAAGGAACCAAGTGTTCCGATTTCAACCGAAACGCTTCCAAATCCCGAACCAACCATCCCCGCGAGTCAATAATCATTAAAAGCACATACGAAAAATTTTATTTTAGGGAACGGGGTTCTAAAAGTTAAAATGACCGATTGGGTCATTACATTCTCCACCTCTTAAACAAACGTTCCTCCTCGAATGGTTTTAGAATAATACCTGGAGTGCTAAATAGGTGTGAATATTTGCTCCGCATGTACTCCTCGGCCTCCCAAGTCGCTTCCTCGACTGGTTGGCCCCTCCACTGGACCTTTACTGTAGAAATCCTCTTGGACCTCAACCGGCAAACTTGTTTATCAACAATGGCAAATGGCTCTTCTTCATAACCCAAACTTTTATCTAGCTGAATTATGCTAAAGTCCAACACATGTGATAGACAGGTTTATACTTCCGGAGCATCGATACATGGAAAACCGGATGAACTCCCGATAGACTGGGAGGCAATGCAAGCTCATAAGCAACCTCCCCAACTCGTCTCAACACCTCAAATGGGCCTATAAACCTTGGGCTCAACTTGCCCTTCTTCCCAAATCTCATAATTCTCTTCATCGGCAAAACCTTCAAGAGAAATTTTTCACCTACCATAATTAATAAATCACGCGCTTTCTGATCCGCGTAACGCTTTTGTCTGAACTGTGTTGTATGAAGACGCTCCTGTATCAACTTTACCTTTTCCAAGGCATCCTTTACCAAATCAGTACCATATAACTTAGCCTCACCGTGCTCAAACCATCCGATAGGTGAACGACATTGACGGCCATATAAAGCCTCAAATGGAGCCATCTTGATGCTGGATTGGTAACTGTTATTATAAGCAAACTCGGCCAAAGGCAGGAAATAATTCCCACTGACCTCCAAAGTCAATCACACATGCCCTGAGCATATCCTCCAAAATCTGAACTGTCCGCTCTGACTGCTCGTCGGTCTGCGGATGAAAGGCTGTGCTGAGCTCTACACGGGTCCCTAATTCACTCTGTACTGCTCTACAGAAATGTGAGGTAAACTGAGGGCCTCTATCTGATATGATAGAAATTGGCACACCGTGCAACCGAACTATCTCCTGAATATAAATCTGGGCCAACCTCTCTGAAGTATACGTAGTCACAACAGGAATAAAATGTGCCAACTTGGTCAACCTGTCAACAATCACCCAAACTGCATCAAACTTCCTCAAGGTCTGCAGCAACCCAACTACAAAGTCCATAGCAATTCGTTCCTATTTCCAGTCTAGTATAGTCATCTGTTGAAGTAGGACACCTGGCCTCTGGTGCTCATATTTAACTTGCTGGCAATTTAGACACCTAGCTACATACTCAACTATGTCCTTTTTCATTCTTCGCCACCAATAATGCTGCCTCAAGTCATGATACATCTTCATAGCATGTGGATGAATAGAATACCGAGAACTGTGTGACTCCTCCAGGATCGTTTTCCTTAGTTCGTCCACATTAGGAACACCCAGACGATCCTCGAATCGCATAACACTATCTGCACCAATAGTAACTTCCTTGGCACCACCTCGTAGTACCATTTCTCGAAGAACCATTAAGTGTGGGTCATCATACTGGCGAGCCTTGATCTGCTCAAATAGTGAGGACTGAGCTACAACACATGCAAGAACTCGCTGGGCTCTGAAATATCTAGCCGCACAAGTCTGTTGGCCAAGGACTGGATATCCAAACCTAATGGCCTCTCTTCAGCAGAAATGAAAGCTAAACTACCCATACTCTTCGCCTTTCTACTCAAGGCATCTGCAACTACATTTTCTTTACCTGAATGATATAGGATAGTAATATCATAATATTTTAGTAACTGCAGCCATCTGCGCTGCCTCAAATTTAGGTCCCTCTGCTTGAAAAAATGCTGCAAACTGTGATGATCAGTGTAAACTTCACAAGACACCCCATAAAGATAATGCCTACAAATCTTAAGAGCGTGAACAATCACAGCTAACTCCAAATCATGTACCGGATAATTCTGCTCGTGGGGCTTCAACTGACATGAAGCATATGCAATAACTCACCCTTCCTACATTAATACACAACCCAAACCAACGCGTGAAGCATCACAATATACTGCATACATTCTCGAACCGGAAGGTAACACTAACACTGTTGTTGTAGTCAATGTTGTATTGATCTTCTGAAAGCTCACCTCACAATCATCGGACAATTGGAACGGAGCACCCTTCTGGGTTAATTTGGTCAAAGGTGCTGCAATAGATGAAAAACCTTCCATGAACCGACGATAATAACCTGCTAAACCTAGAAAACTCCTGATCTCAGTCGCCGGAGTGGTTCTATGCCAATTCTGAAATGCCTCAATCTTTTTGGGATCAACTTTAATACCTTCGTCCGATACAATATGTCCCAAAAATGCTACAGACTCTAGCCAAAACTCACATTTAGAGAACTTAACATATAGCTTTTGTTCCCGCAATGTTTGAAGCACTACTCTCATATGCTGCTCATGTTCCTCCTTACTGCGCGAGTAGATCAAAATGTCATCAATGAAGACAATGACAAACGAATCAATATATGGCCTGAATACCCTGTTCATCAGATCCATAAACGCTGCCGGGGCATTAGATAAACCGAAAGACATTACCAGAAACTCATAATGACTATATCTAGTACGGAAAGCAATTTTCGGAACATGCGAATCTCGAATGATACCCCGACCTCTAGTCGATCTTTGAGAATACCCTATCACCCTGCAATTGGTCAAATATGTCATCAATACGTGGAAACAGGTACTTGTTCTTAATAGTAACATTATTCAATTGGCGATAATCAATACACATTGGCATTGTGCTATCTTTATTCTTCACAAATAATACTGGTGCACCCCAAGGAGATACACTCGGCCTGACGAACCCTTTGGCTAGAAACTCCTCAAGCTGCTCTTTCAATTCTTTCAAGTATTTCGGAGCCATGCGATACAGTGGGATAGATATAGGCCGAGTATCTGGAGCCAAGTCAATACAGAAATCAATATCCTGATCAGGTGGCATACTTAAAAGATTTGAAGGAAATACATCGGGGAACTCCCGAACTACTGGCACTGAATCAATAGCCAGAGTCTCTACAGTAGTATCCCGAACATAGGCTAGATAAGCCAAACAACCATTCTCAACCATGTGTTGAGCCTTTATAAAAGAAATAACCCGATTTGACGAACCCTTCCACTCCAGCCTAGGCAAAGATGGAATAGCCAAGGTAACAATTTTTGCATGACAATCTAGAATGGCATGATATGGAGATAACCAATCCATACCTAGAATAATTTAAGAGATCTGCTCTAGTTTCATAACCAAAGAATGTAATAATACAAAATCGGTAGATCCGGTTCATAATAATATAATCTCCTACAGGAGTGGACACATAAACAGGAGTACTCAAGGACTCACGAGAAATACCCAGGAATGGAAAAATAGAGATGGCACATATGAATACATGGATCCTGGATCAAATAATACTGAGGCATCTTTGCCGCAAACAGAAATAATACCTGTAATCACAGCATCTGAGGCCTCTGCATTTGGTCTAGCCGGAAAAGCATAGAACCGAGCTGGAGTGCCAACTGGCTGGCTTCCGCTTGGCTGACCTCCACCTCTAGGACAACCCCTACCCACCTATCCTCCACCTCTTGGTGGTCGGACTACTGGTGGAGCAACTGGTCCGGTAAGCATAGGCTGCTGACCCTGCTGTATTGGTCTACCCCGAAGCCTGGGGCAAAACCTCCGCTTGTGACTGGGATCCCCGCACTTGTAACAACTCTTCGGTGCGATGGGCTGCTGACTAAGAGTCTGGCCCTGGGGACCTGAATACCACTTGGAGGACCCTGAATAGCTGGTGGGCGGTAAGAACTCTCTGGTATAGCACTGAGATAAGGTCGCACTGGAGCACCTCGAGGAGGTGGTGGTGCTGGATATGGGGGTCAGTTGGACTGCCCCCTCACCAACTGACCTCTGCCCCCAGACGGAGCACCTCTGAACTCTCCAGAGTACCTGAACCGTTTATCTCTCATAATCTGCTCTCGGCTCCGCTGACGTACACCCTAAATCCTGGGGGCTATCGCCACAACTAGCTCATAAGAAGTACCCATCTCAACTTCTCGAACCATAGTGGCCTGAATGCCAGTATGTAAACCGGCTACAAACCTCCGCACTCTCTCCGCCTCAATAGGGAGTATCATAAGTGCATGGTGAGATAATTCAGAAAATCTCGTCTCATAATCGGTCACTGACATCTGACCCTGCTGGAGCTGCTCAAACTAAAACTGCAACTCTTCCCTCTGTGAGGGTGGAATATACATGTCTACGAAGATATGGGTGAACATGTCCCAAGTCATGGGAGGAGAATCTGCTGGTCTGCCAAGAATATAAGACTGCCACCATCTACGGGCCCTGCCCTCTAGCTGAAATGTACTGAACTCAACCCCATGGGATTCCAATATCCTCATGTTGTGCAGTCTGTCCCTGCAACGATCAATGAAGTCCTGTGGATCCTCATGTCACTCACCCCCAAAGACAGGAGGATGTATTCTAGTCCATTGGTCCAATAGTTTCTTAGGATCGGCGGCTACAGCTGGCCTGGGTTCAGGTGTAGCTACTGCCACTGGCTGGGCTCCGCCCATGGGTAGTGCACCTTGGGTCTGATATACAGCAGCTGCATGTCCATGAGCCTGCGCGGTAGGGGTCTGTGCTCCACCGCCCGCTTGAGATGTGGCTGGGTCTGTCGGAAATAAACCGGCCTGAGTCATATTGTCCATGAACCATAGCATACGAACCCATGACATCTTCAAATCCCGGTGCAGATGTGAAATCCACCGGAGCTGGCTCTTCCACAGGCACCTCGTCCTGTTCCTCAACAATGGGGTTCTTTGCTGGACCCACTGGCGGCATAACTGGAACAGTCCTGGGACGTCTTCGCCCTCTACCACGGGCCGGAGCCCTCCCTCGGCCTCTAGAAACTGGGGGAGTAGCTCTTCCCTGATCTGGAACCTCATTCGAGCGCGTTCTCACCATTTGAGAGAGAATAAGAGAAGGATATTTAGAACTACATCAATTGCATGATGGAATATAAAGAAACGTAATTTCCTAATAGCCCACAACCTCTCGAAGAAAAGTACAGACGTCTCCGTACCGATCCGCAAGACTCTATTAGGCCTGCTCATAACTTGTGAGATTTACGTGAACCTAGTGCTCTGATACCATGTTGTCACGACCTAATTTCACCTATAGGTCGTGATGGCTCCCAACACTACAGCTAGGCAAAACAACTTAATAAATTAAGCATATACTGACAAAATCTAAAACCAAAAAAATAATAAAACACCAAATTCTACCAATGTGTGTGTGCCAAGACCTGGTGTCACAAGTGTATGAGCATCTAGTAGATTATACAAAGCCTCAAATACTGTCTAAAATAAAAATGGACAGAATGAAAAATACAAGGAGAGACTCTAGTAGCTGCAGAACGGTTCAGAAAGGCAGCTCACCAATATGCCCCTGGATAACGTGGGTGTAAGACGATAGGTCCTCCACTAGTACTTGCCTCAAGTCCTGCACAAAAAGTGCAGCAAGTGTAGTATGAGTACGTAAACAACGTGTACCCAGTAAGTATCAAGCCTAATCTCGAAGTGGTAGAGACGAGATGGCCAACTTTGACACTCACTATGGGTCAATAATAATAACTGAAATACAACTAGAATATCTAAATCAGCATGATTCACAGAATTTACAATAATTTATTTAACCAACGAAAATAATCATATTCCTTGAAATGCAACAATTCTCAATATATTAATTAAATTCCTTAAATTTAAATAATTTTCAATTTACCAATTAAATCTCATTTACAGGAGTAGCAATTAATTCCTCAACAAGCAGGCATAATAATTCATTAAATTCCAAGGATTCTCAAATTTATCAATTAGTTTCGCAAGCTGAAATAAACTATTAAAGTATCGTGAAATTATTATTATTAAGCACGATTTCTGCCGAGGACGTATGATCCGATCCAGAGTGTCGTGTACACTGCCGAGGGACGAGCGGCAAGATCAATAGATGCATCTATCCTGCCGAGGTGTTTAGCCCGCTCCACAAGAAAGGAGGACATTTTCTTATGTACCTCCGGAAAGAGAGTATATTTATTATAAGATAAATTCGGGAGGAAGAACAAATTCTTTTAATAATTAATTAATTTAAACAGAAAATCAAGTATATGAGATTTCCATCCTTTAATATCTTTATCTAACAATTCACAATATATTCCTATATGTCAATTAATATTAATTAAACAAAGAATACAATGTACACAAGTAATTCATGCTTTGAGTCCTAAATTACCCGAACTTTAGCATTAATATTAGCTACGCACGGACTCTCATCACCTAGTGCATACGTATCCCCCACAATTAGCAATAATTATTTAATTTAATCCCTATGGGGTAATTTGCCCCTCACAAAATTAGACAAGAGACTTACCTCGTCTCAAAGTCCACTTTTTGATTATCGCGTAGCGTAAAATTCTCGATTCGATGCCAAAAAAGCCAAATCTATCCAAAAGTTATATAAAATAATTAATATATGTTCAATAATTCAAAATGTATCTATTAAATAAATTACTATACCAAAAATGGTAAAATTTCTAAAATTCAACTCGGGCTCACGTGCCCGGATTCCAGATATTTTAGGATGGAAACGTTACCCATAATCTCAAGAACTCAAATATGTAATTTCTACACAATTCCATAACTATTTTTGTGGTTAAAATCTCATTTTTATAAAAATCTAGGTTTTTTACCTAAAGCCTTAATTTTTAAGATTTACTAGTTATAATCTACCTATAATCTATGTTTTTAACTCAAAGGGTGTAGAATTAACTTACCTCCAAGTTGATAGTTGAAAACTCTTCACAAAGAGCTCTGAAATTGCCCAACAATGGATGAAAACTAGAAAGTAATGGACTGAGCTTTCGTCCATTTTAAGGTTCTGCCCAGACAGGATTTTTGCACCTGTGGAAGGAGTACCGCACATGCGGCTTTCGCACCTGCGGAAATTCCTCGCAGGTGCGCATTTTCCTTCTTTTTCTGGTTTCACACCTGCGGAAGAAATGCTCGCTTCTGCGCAAGCGCAGGTGCGCCCAATCCTTCGCACCTGCGCATCCCTCCGCTTCTGCGCACAAGACCTTCGCACCTGCACGTTCGCAGGTGCGCCAAATTACTTTGCATCAGCGATGGCTGGGCAGGCTCCTCTCTTTCACACCTGCGATTGGTGGCTCGCACCTGCGGCTGTCCAAGCGCAGGTGCGATTATGATAGTAGCTGGGAGCTTCAGTCATTGCTCAATTTCTCAAAATTGGTCAGAGCCTCGTCCGGTTAACACTCGGGACCCCCGGGGCCCCGCCCGAACATACTAACAGGTTTGAAATCATAAAGCGGACTAGCTCGAACTATCGAAACGCGTAAAACAACATCAAATCTAAGAATCATACCCTAAACCAAATTGATTCAAACTTAAGAATTTCAAGTTCTTCAATTTATTTCCAATGCGCCGAAATATACTTAAACTACTCGGAATGACACAAAATTTTTCGTGCAAGTCTTAAATCACTATACGGAACTATTTCCAAACTCGGAATTCCGAACGGATTTCAATTATTCAAAAACCTACCTCAAACCATATTTAAAGAATTTTAGACCTTCAAATAGTTAATTTTTACTATTAAGCGTCAAAATGCTCCCGGGTAATCCAAAATTCGATTCGTACATACGCCCAAGTCCAAAATCATCATACGAACCTATTAGAACCGTCAAATTCCGATTCCGGGATCGTTTTCTTAAAATATTGACCGAAGTCAAACTTGTCTATTTAAAGCTAACTTAAGGAACCAAGTGTTCCGAATTCAACCCAAACGCTTCTAAATCCCGAACTAACCATCCCCGCAAGTCAATAATCATTAAAAGCATATATGAAAAATTATATTTTAGGGAACGGGGTTCTAAAATTTAAAATGATTGGTTGAGTCATTACATTTTTCTTTTTGGTAAAAATACATTGTGTAAATATATTTGTACGATAAGCATTTGAAAATAATGGAAATGGAAAATCAATTTGGAACAAGAAATGAAGCCTAAGAAACCCCACTAAACTAAAGTCAAGCTATACTAAGAGGCCTCTTAAATTTATTTCATAAAATTCATATAATAATAAGACACAATTGAATTTGCCTTTTGATCTAAAGATCAATAAAAATATGACTAAATATAAAGTAGCTAAGTCAGAGACAATGAGTTAAATTTAGAAAATAAGTAAAAAATATGAAAACAAATAAATGAACTTAGAGGAGGAAAAATTAAAATAGAAGAGGAAGATAAATATACTAACTACTAAGAGAAAACTTATTGTTATTTGCTAACTCGTCTTGTACAACCTCAACAAAATAAATATAGAAATGCATATTTATAAAGAAAAACAAATTTCAGCTATTATTTTTCAGAGCAGCTATACGGTGTCATTTTTCCTATTGGATATCCCGCCACTGATTACTGGTTTAATAAAAAGTTTAAAATTAAATAGTTTTTAAATATTAAAAGATATCATTCTTTTGAAAAGACGAAAAAGAAGAGTACTATATAAAATAAAATAGAGGGACATGTTGATGAACTCACCTAGGTGACGAGTAGGGTTGGGGTCCCGAGTTGAAACAACTGAAGTAGTAAACAAAAGAAAAGCTAATGTTACCATCGCTAAGCTGGAGCTGCAAAAATATTTGCACAATCAATTTACTTATTTGATAATTACATGTAACTTTCTGTGATAAACAATTTTGATAACTAGACAAAATTGTAACTAATTTATAATAAGTTGAACTTCAATGATTATGTAAAAAAGGGTATTTCATATTGTCATTACATATAACTTAACTCATTCTTTTTTAAGATACAAGGAGGTATGTTTTGAGTTTTAAGAAATTTTGCGTTCAATAGTATAAAAAGGGAAATTAAGTAAAGAATAAGAAAACGTTTTTATGTGTTGCCTAGCATGAATTTAATCCAGTATTGTTTTTATTCCTATTTATTTGACGCATATCTCAGCAACGAGAATTTATACTATTTTACAAAATTTCAATGAAATAGAATAGAATTTTACCCCATTTTCATGCTGACAAAAGTATTTTGAGGCTGTAAGATCAAAATATTTCCTCTTTCAGATGGTTTGTGTTTTTGTGACAAATAACAAAGTCCTATATATAGATGAAGCAAAACGAAAGATAACAATTATAAGAGGAATCACATTAGAAGCCAATTAATTAACGCATGAGACGATGGTAGTTAGGATTAAGGAGAAAATACTGTATCATTTAAGAAGTAATGCACAATAAAACATGCGCAAAAGGCATAAATGCAAGAAATTCGTTATTAAAGAAAACAAATATTACGTACTATTATTTAAATCATTAACTGACTAGAAATTGATTTGGGTATTATCCACACTAAATGTGATGATCTCCAATAAATTTCCTCTTTATCATTCTAATTATTGTTTTTGTTTTTGTTTTTGTTAGAGAATAGTTTCTTTTTTTTTTTTTTTTTGGAGAAACAGATATTTTATTAATAAACTACTAAGGTGGCATTACATCACTAGTACTATTAGTAGGAATAACACTTAAGTTTCCAAACATTACGAGTTTGTTACATATGGAATTTGATATAAGTCTAGTAGTAGCTAGTCCATCTTTGTCCTCTTGGATGGTTGTCTTGACAAGATCTGGGGGTGAACAAAATATTTGTGCCAGCAGGAGGTGGTTGTTTGGAGTCTAATTTACTCAAAACGTGTGCCACCTTTTTCCCTTCGCCGAAACTATCCGGATCACTTGATGAGGATGGTTTTTTTTGTGCGTGGGGCTCATATTTGTTTCTACGAGCAGTTTGAATTCGATGGTACGTATTTTGACCAATTGGTAGTTTAGAGGTTTGGAGAGGTTGTGAAAGCACTTGTTGTTTCTATTTAGCCAAAGTTGCAATAGTACAAAAGGAAATGCATCTTCCCAAGCTATATAGTTGTAGTTGGTAGGTATATGGAGATCCTTAAGCAAAAGCATCCAGTGCTTGCCATTTGGGAGGGTTTGAGTATCAATTCCCAGGCTACTCCAGAATGTATGGGAAGCTATGCAATGTAGGAAGATATGTGTGATAGTTTCTTCTTCATTCTTACATATTGGGCACAAGTAGTCATTGGTGACTCCAATTTGATGAAGATATGACTTTGTGGGAAGCGTGTTACGATAGCATTGCCAAAGGAAGAATTTTATTTTATTTAAGGTACTTAGTTTCCAAATCCATTCATACTCAATATGTGTTTGTTGGTGTTGGTGAAGTAAGATATAAACAAAGTGTGTGGAGAAGGTGCCATTTGGGTTTAGAGACCAAATGAGGGTGTCCATGGCCATTAGGTTGTTGGAAAGGGAAATGGAGGAAATCTTTTCTCTAATGTTTTATAGTAGCTCGAAGGAGATTTGTGACCAGTTCCACTGGTCGTGGTACCACAACTGGGAGACTATTAGGTTAATGGCGTTGATACAAAAGGGCCCTTGAATTATCGAACGGATACCAGGAGTGTTGGGGATCCAATTTCCATAATAGAAATGAATGAATTTTCCATTGCCAACATCCCATGTGATGCCTTTTGTAACAATTTCCCATCCTTTCAACACATTTTGCCAAATGAAAGAGTTGGTTTTGGCATTAGCTCGCCTACTGTATTTTTGGATTAGGGTATTAGCACAAATTGTAGAACAGTTGGTGAATAATCTCCATGCTAACCCTGCTAGTGCATCTTTATTTTTATGGATTGCTTTATGAATTCCCAGACCCTCAGGTTTTTAGGGAGAGTTACAACATCCCAGGCAACGTAGTGGATTCTCTTGTTATGAGAAGTAGTGCCTCAAATGAAGTCACCCTGGATTTTGTCAATTTGTTATTGAGTCTTCTTGGGGAGGGACATGTATAACATTGGGGGAATATTTTGCTAGAATTGTACGTCCCGCAAGACTTAGAAAGTTTGATTTCCAATTTGACAGCTTGTGACGCATATTATCAATAACAAATATGAAATTGCATGGCTTTGGTTTGTTGTTGAGGATAGGGAATCCCAAGTATTTTTCAACCAGTGTGGTTGGGTTAATGTTGAGCAACTCAACTGTGTATTCTCTTATGGCAAGTGAGCAGTTATTTGAGAAAAGAATTTTTGATTTTGTATTGTGTCACGACCTAAAATCCCGCCACAGGCGTCGTGATGGCACTTAGTCTCTAAGACTAGGTAAGCCGATTATAATAACAATTAAAGCCATTTTTTTAAAATATAAACCAACAACAAAAATATTTAAACAAACTACTAAGACTGATAATACTGAGTCACAAAATCTAACTGAATACATGAAATGATCTCAAGGATCGAATACTCTAAACTGTTTGATTAATAATTAACAGTACAATAAAATAGAAAGACTTCATGGGACTGCGATGACCAAGCAGCTCTACCTTGAATCCCTGCGATCACACTTTAACTCTGTCCGAGTCCGATAGCTCCAATACCTGGCTCTGCACAAAAATGTACAGAAGTGTAGTATGAGTACACCACGATCGGTACCCAGTAAGTATCAAGACTAACCTCAGTAGAGTAGGGACGAGGAACATTCGAGACACTCACTAGTCTAATAACATGTGCAATATAATATACAAAAATAATAAGAAATAAATAACAATGATGGCAACAATAATAAACCAATGATATACACAGCAGGGCGACAAGAACACCATAAATATTGCGCAACAAATAACGAATACAAGTACAACCAATTAATCAAGTCCTTCCAATATAAATCTTTCGCATATATGATTTTCAAATAGAAATCTTCAGGATATAATACTTTCAAATAAAACTCTTTCAAATATAATTCCTTCAAATAAATATCTTTCAAATAAAATTCTTTCAAATAAATTTCTTTTGAATAAAAATCACACTGTGACACAACATTTCAAAATCATAAAATACGGGTCTCAGCCCACTTTCATATTTCCACGGCACCTCGTGCCAATTTCTCTATCACAACCGCACGGACAACTCACGTGCCAAATATTATCATCATTTAACCACGGCACCTCGTGCTCACATTTTATATCGCAACTGCACGGACAATTCACGTGCCAATATCATCATTAATTACTCATGGCACTTCGTGCCCGTAATTCATATCATAACTGCGCGGACAATTCACGTGCCAATATCATCATTGTTTACTCACGGCACTTGGTGCCCACATTTCATTTCATAATTCGCTTGCCAATAATCACATGCTCCCAATTTTAACATATATCAAACAATTATCAATTTTCCAACAACAAGGCAAATTGCACAAAGTATAAAAATAAACACAAAAAAAATCAACATTACGTGAAAAATTACCAACGCAATAACCCCACATCATCACATATCATCCCTGACAATAGCCACCCTTATCTCTCCTATAGCCACCCTTATCACTCATATAATAGCCTCTCTTATCCCTCCGCCATGACAATATCAATAGCCAACCTTATCTCTCCTATAGACACCCTTATCACTCCTATAATAGCCTTCCTTATCCCTCCTCCCTGACAATGTCAATAGCCACCCTTATTGCTCATATAGCCACCATTATCTCTCCTATTGCCACCTTTATCACTCCGCCCTGACAATTTTCCAACACACATAACAACAGTGAAATGCCATCCTTCAACCCACATAATATCAATTGTGAAATGCCAACCTTATATCCTCAAAGTAATAACTCAAATAACACAATAATTTATACGGAATATTATCACGGCAACATAACAAAATCAATTCATATCACAATTTGCCCAATGACCAACTCGAATTCCAAAGAAATAACAAAATCAATTAATTTCACAACAAATAGCCCAAGGCTCCACACAATATGTATAAAACCTCAAAACAACTACAGAGATAGAAAATACTCAGTATAGGGCAACACCTTCATTAATCCAAATTCTTGATAATTATATAACGCCTCGGTTTAAACTTATTTCATTAATTATTTACAGATGGAAAATCCATAATATAATTATTTCCAAGAAATATGAAATCACCAAACTCACGGAATTCACATAAATATGCAAGCAATAACCACATCAAATTATCATATAAAAACAAATTCAACAAACACAAATTGAGGCATAGCAAATGGATGATTGAATAAATGCCAACAATTATCCAATTTACTACACAATATACCCAAGACTCTAACCCAATCAATTTTGCACATATAAGCCCGAGTACGTACTCGTCACCTAGCGTACACGGCTTTTCACATTTCACAAATGGCACATAAGACTCGATTCCTAAGGAGTAATTCCCCCACTCAAGGTTAAGCAAGATACTTACCTCGACGAAATTAAGTCAATGCTTTAAATGATCTTCGCTAGTGAAGCCACCTCCGGACGGCTCAAATATGAAATTCGCCCCTTAATAATACTACGATAGTCCACCACCTAAACAAATTCCAATCTACAATAATGCAACACAATTGTACCAATATTAGTAAACAAATTTCTAGATTTTTGGTCATTTAGGCATTTTATCAAACACCTAGAGTACATAGCATTTTACTACCTCTAGTAATGGTGTTTCTTCATCCAACAATCCCTCCTCCCCACCAACAAGAGATACTAAACCATCCTTTGTCTACAAAAAACCTTCTTTAGCACCATTAAAATCATCCATGAACTCACATCCACCCAATTGTTGCTAATTAATTAATTACAAAATCTCTACAATACCCAATAATCTAGTTTAAGTTTTTATGGCTCCCAAGCACCATCCAATAAGTATTACTACTTATTTTTGTTGCTCACATACTCATAATAAATCCAAACATGTAAGTTTAAGGGTGTAGATTTACCTTTTTGGAAGAGATCTTGCAAAACCCTCCTTTGAGTTCTTGAAGAAATTTCTTGAAGATCTAAGTAGTTTATGTGTAGATTTCATCAATACTAATGTAGAAATGATGGAATTTCACACCAAGATAATGGGGATTGCTTACCTTGAAGAAGAGGGGAGTTGGGGGTCTTGAGAGAGTGGAGAGGAGCTCCAAGAATCGGCCAAGAGGAGTGGAAGAAGTGAGCTACCGAAATGGTCTTTATAATGGCTTCAGGCCTAGCTTGTCAATCCTCGTGCATCGCGTGGACATGCACGAGTTCTTGTTCACATTTGCGTGCTGGGTCAATACTTTGCTGTTTTGTTGAAATGGCTGGGGGTCATGGCTCGTTCAAATCCACGCGGTGCACGAGTTCATACGAGCTCCCCAGTTACATCCTTTCTATATTTTTTGTTTTCCATCTTACCCTCATTCGATACCTTGCTCTGATATAGACCCCGATTCACTTCCAAACTTTTATATACGTATGAAACCATGATTATACGACGTTACCCTCATCCATAGCCATCTAGGGTATGCAAGCAAAAAGTGGAGATCCGAGGCGCGATTTAAGTCCTTAAACCCTTAGCAAAACTTTCCTTGTTTTGACTACCTTATTTTAGTAATTTGATTACAACTTCTTGTAGAAATATCCAAATGACAAATGGTTTGATGCGTTTGAAACCAGACTCGAAGGGCTATTCCTTTGGCTACAAAAAATTCATGGAATGTATCTTCACATTATGAGAGTTATACCCATTTTAAGCTTCAAAATGAGAATTGTTCATTTACTTAAATTCTGAATCTTCCGAAAACCTGACTCGACCACACACACGGGTCATAATACATATTACAAAGCTGATCAAGATCTTTAGTCGCTGAATGGGGCGTTAATTCTTAAAACCACAAGTTGGGTCGGTACATTCTCCCCCTCTTAAACATACGTTCGTCCTCGAACGTGCCAAGAAACTTTCTGGGGACTTTAAATTACTGAGTGCATTATTTCACATATACTCAAGGGTTATTCTACGTCACCATAAATTTAACAGGGGTCCGACAGTCTCAGTAGAGATTATTTCCTTTATCCATACTTATAAGCTTCAAATCCAATTCCTTACTCTCCAATCAAATTTCAAATGCATGATTTTTCATATTAATACACTGTGTTAGTCTCAACCGGTTGTAGCAAATTTCGTGCTCACACACACATCATACGTATGCCCATAACCACATCTGTGGTCGTAATAGCTATTTATAATTAATTACAGCATCCTCAATTAATCTTATAGTAACCAAAATCTCGTTTCAAATTTTTCTCAACACTGATAGCAACACGCGAGGCATGAAGACCTCATAATTATTTACCCAAATTAACGAGTCATATTTAATTCCACCTAGACACTCATCTCGCAGGCTAAAACTCAATATTTACAGTCAAAATATGGCTAAATATGCACAGAAAATACATACAAAATTATCAAATAAGCCTAACAGATATGACTCCCTATTAATACTATAGTACAAATTTAAATTTCATAAAGGAAGAATTTAAACACATAAAGGTTTTACCACAAGGACCTCATCCTTATATAACTTCCATCGCGGCTTGTAGTCCAGTTTAAATATTTCACATCATATAAGAAAATGCGAGGATCTCGTCCTAATCTCTAAATCACAAGTATTTTGCATATGGTGCCAATTGAAATTTTCCATTCCCTTTATTTCTTCTTTTTAATAAATTTCGTGAAATAATTTCACAACAAAAAATGAACCCCCATATCGGTAGGGCATATAATTCACACACTTTAACAAAGCTATCCCGAATTTATATCAAAGCCCAATGTAGTGTGTAACAGAATGTCACTTTTGGACTCTTAGCCCTCAATAGTGTACAAAACAAAATGTTAGACATGGCTAACACCATCAAATCTCCCAACGGGGATAAACACGTGAGTGGTGTACAAAATCACTAACTCACCATACATGGAGCATGATAGGAGGTCTCACCTCGATAATTCGAATTGAATCAAAATAAGAACAGTGCTCCTCTATTACGAATTAAATCATACCTATAACGACACTATCTGGTGTAGCGGCCTCAGCCATTCCATATCAAATATATCAATGGGTCGGGCCTCCCCCTCTAGGGCGGCCTATACCCGCCTATCCTCCACCCCTAACTGACTATGCATGTGGGGTAGTAACTGGAATATATCATGTAGCCTGAGTATTCACATGAAATCTACCTCTCCCAAGTATGGGACTATCTCCCATAATGTGCCTAGTATCAGTACACTGATAACAACCCCTCTACGGGTTCGACTGCTCATACTGAGTTTGTGCCAGATAACAGGAATAACCATTATAGGAACCCCGTTCTGGTGGTGCATTAAAAGAACTTACTGGAGCACCTCGAGTATTCTGAAATTGTTTCCATGACCTTGCTGATACTGAAATGTAGAATTATTAAGGACGCGGGAATACCGCAAGTCCCAACATCATCCCATACAAATCTCAGCTCTTAATCATATACAAGTTTTGGAGAACCTTTTAATACCACATATATACATCTCAGGTCAAAACTGATATAACGTATGGCCCCGCAATCTGATCGTTGATAGTGGACTCTCCTCACTTGGCGCGAAGCGATAGGACACAGTTCGATGATCCACAATACTAACCTTCATCGCTCGTACGACACCAGTCATAACACACATTAAGTCATTTATTAGGCGCATGTCATCCTCGTGACAGTTAAAATTTCTTCCTCAAGTGCTTTGACTGCTAGTATGTTTCCTTCACTAAATGGAAATCCCATATGAATCACATAGTCTCTAATACCGCCAACTATCTTCAAAACTACATCCATATCGTGACCCTACCATGATTGTGACAATTAAGCAACCAATTAAACCTTCTTAAGATCGTACTTACCAACCAGATGTCAGAACTTGTTGCACCCCTATGTGCACAACTGAATGATCTCTCAATACTTCCGCATCCTCGATCTGGACAACACATGGTAACAATGGTTGAGCAACCCTGGCTCCCTTATAACCCCTCTGTAGTATCACGAACCATTGGCGCATAGTTGATACCGAGTGTGCAATTTTATACATGATTAGATGCAAAAGAACATAAGATATCTGCTTCAAGCTGAATAAATACTGCACGATAAGGAATGAAAGAAGTGAAACATTTTTCTACAAGCTCTGTAGCCTCTCAAATATAAGTACAGATGTCTCCGTACCGATCCATAAGACTCTACCAAACTCGTTCGTGACTAGTTAACCTATGAACGTAGAGCACTGATACCAACTTGTCACGATTAAAAGTCCCGCCATAGGCGTCATGATGGAACTTAGTCTCTAAGACTAGGTAAGCCGATTATAATAACAATTCAAGCCATTTTGTTTTAATATAAACCAACCGCGGAAATATTCAAACAAACTCCCAAGACTGGTAATACTGAGTCACGAACTCTAACTGAATACATGGAATGATCTCAAGCATCAAATACTCAATACTATTTGATTAATAATTAACAGTACAATAAAATGGAAAGACTTCAAGGGACTGCAACGACCAAGCAGCTCTACCTTGAATCCTTGCGATTACACTTTAACTCTATCCGAGTCTGATAGCTCCAATACCTGGCTCTGCACAAAAATGTGCAGAAGTGTAGTATGAGTACACCACGGTCAGTACCCAGTAAGTATCAAAACTAACCTCAGTGGAGTAGTGACGAGGTACGGTCGAGACACTCACTAGTCTAATAACCTGTGTAATATAGTATACAAAAATAATATGAATTAAATAATAATGATGGCAACAATAATCAACCAGTGATATACACAGCAGGGCGACAAGAATACCATAAATATTGCGCAACAAATAATGAATACAAGTACAACCAATTAATCAAGTCCTTCCAATATAAATCTTTCGCCTAAATGTTTTTCAAATAGAAATCTTCAAGATTTAATACTTTCAAATAAATCTATTTCAAATCTCTTTCAAATATAATACCTTCAAATAAATATCTTTCAAATAAATTTCTTTCGAATAAAAGTCACCCTATGACACAACATTTCAAAATCTTAAAATACAAGTCTCAGCACACTTTCCTATTTCCTATGCCCACATTTTATATCATTCACTTGCCAATATCATCATTATTTACTCACGACACTTCGTGACCATATTTCATATCACAACTGCATGGACAGTACACGTGCCAATATTATCATTATTTACTCACGGCACCTTGTCCCCACATTTCATTTCATAATCCGCATGGCAATAACCACATGCTCCCAATTTCAACATATATCAAACTATTATCAATTTACCAACAACAAGACAAATTGCACAAGGTATAAAAATAAACACAAGGAAAATCACAACATCACATGAAAATTACCAACGCAATAACCCCACATCATCACATATCATCCCTGACAATAGCCACCCTTATCTCTCCTATAGCCACCCTTATCACTCCTATAATAGCCTCTCTTATCCCTCTGCCCTGACAATATCAATAGCCAACCTTATCGCTCCGCCCAGACAATATCCCAACACACATAACAACAGTGAAATGCCACCCTTATATCCTCAAAATAATTACTCAAATAACACAACAATTTACACAGAATATTATCACGCCAACATAACAAAATTAATTCATATCACAATTTGCCCAATGGCCACAACCAATTCCAAAGATATAACAAAATCAATTAATTTCACAACAGATAGCCCAAGGCTCCACACAATTTGTATAAAACCTCAAAACAACAACAGAGATGGAAAATACTCAGTATGGGGCAACGTCTTCATTAATCCAAATTCTTGATAACTATATAACGCCTCGGTTTAAACTTATTTCATTAATTATTTGCAGATGAAAAATCAATAATATAATTATTTGCAGGAAATATCAAATCACCAAACTCACGGAATTCACATAAATATACAAGCAATAACCACATCCAATTTTCATATAAAAGCAAATTCAACAAACACGAATCGAGGCATGGCAAATGGATGATTTAATAAATGCCAATAATTATCCAATTTACTACACAATATGGCTAAGAATTTAACCCAATCAATTTTGCACATATAAGCCCGAGTACGTACTCGTCACCACGCGTACACGACTTTTCACATTTCACAAATGGTACATAAGACTCGATGCCTAAGGGGGAATTCCACCACTCAAGGTTAGGCAAGATACTTACCTCGACGAAACTAAGTCAATGCTTTAAATGATCTTCGCGAGTGAACCCACCTCTGGACGGCTCAAATCTAAAATTCGCCTCTTAATAATACTACGATGGTCCACCACCTAAACAAATTTCATTCTACAATAATGCAACAAAATTGCACTAATATTAGTAAACAAATTTCTCGATTTTTGGTCATTTAGTCATTTTATCAAACACCTAGATTACATAGCATTTTACTACCTCTAGTAATGGTATTTCTTCATCCAACAATCCCTCTTTCCAACCAACAACAGATAGTAAACCATCCTTTGTATACAAACAACCTTCTTTAGTACCATTAAAATCATCAATGAACTCACATTAACCCAATTATTGCTAATTAATTAATTACAAAACCTCTACAACACCCAATAATCTAGTTTAGGTATTTATGGCTCCCAAGCACCGTCCATTAAGTTTTAATACTTATTTATTGCTCACATACTCATAACAAATCCATACATGTAAGTCTAAGGGTTTAAGTTTACCTTTTTGGAAGAAATCTTGCAAAACTCGCCTTTGAGTTCTTGAAGAAATTTCTTGAAGATCTAAGTATTTTATGTGTAGATTTCATCAATACTAGTGTAGAAATGATGGAATGTCACACCAAGATAATGGGGATTGCTTACCTTGAAGAAGAGGGTAGTTGGGGGTCTTGAGGGAGTGGAGAGGAGCTCCAAGAATCGGCCAAGAGGAGTGGGAGAAGTCAGCTACCGGAATGGTCTTTATAAAGGCTTCAGGCCTAGCTTGTCCATCCTCGTGCATCGCGCGGATATGCACGAGCTCTCGTTCACATTCGCGTGCTGGGGCAATACTTCGCTATTTTATTGAAATGGCTGGGGGTCATGGCTTGTTCAAACCCGCGCGGTACACGAATTCACACGAGCTCCTTAGTTGCATCCTTTCTATATTTCTTATTTTCCAACTTACCCTCCTTCTATACCTTGCTATGATGTATACTCCAATTCACTTCCAAACTTTCATATACGTATGAAACCATGATTACACGATGTTACCCTCATCCATAGCCATCTGGGGCATGCAAGCAAAAAGTGGAGATCTGAGACGCAATTTAAGGCCTTAAACCCTTAGCAAAACTTTCCTTGTTCCACCCGCCTTGTTTTAGTAATTTGATTATAACTTCTTGTAGAAATATCCAAACGACAAATGGTTTAATGCGTTTGAAAGAAGACTCGAAGGACTATTCTTTAGGAAAAATATTCATGGACTGTATCTTCATATTATGAGAGTTATACCCGTTCAAATGTAGGTGTTGTGCAAGTAAGACACCTTTTTCACTTAATATTTCCAACTTTCGCCAATATGCGTCGAATTGTCCTACGGACTTTCAAATCCTAATACAGAAACATGCCTAAGTCTTAAATCACCATACAAAGCTATTGACATCATAAAAATTCTATTAAGGAATCGTTTGCTCAAAAGTCAAACTCCGATCAACTCTTTTCATTTTAAGCTACAAAATGAGAATTGTTCTTTTACTTAAATTCTGAATCTTTCGAAAACCAAACTCGACCACACACGCGGGTCATATTACATATTACGAAACTTCTCAAGACCTTAAGTCATTGAACGGGGCATTAATTCTTAAAACGACATGTTGGATTGTTACATATTGTGTATCTTCTGCCCAGATAGAGAGTGGTGAATGTTGTTGCTAGTTCTTTCATTGGCATGTGTCATTAGTGTTAGGTCATCTGCATAGAAAAGATGTGATAATTGGGGGCCTCTGGTGCTAATTTTAATAGGATCCCACAGGGTTAGAGCGACTTGGTGGTAGATATATATAGACAATAACTCCATGCATAATATGAATATGTATGGAGATATAAGGTCACCTTGTCTGATACCCCATGTAGGTTCAAAGTAGTTGGTTTGGGATCCATTGACTAGAACTGCTATCTTGCTAGTAGAGATGCAGCTCATGATAAGGCTTTTAATTTTTGGTGGGAAGCGAAAGAAAGTTAGAGCCTTGTAAAAAAAAGACCATTAGATTCCATCGAATTCTTTCTCTAGGTTAATTTTAATAATTAGATGGCCTTTTGCCCCTTTCATGTTTTTGAAGTGGGTAAGGGATTCTTGAATAATTATAGCATTATCACATGCTCTCCTACCTTTTAGGAAACTAGATTGGCATGGGATGATGAGATCATTTAAGTAGGGTTTAATGCGATTAACAATGATTTTTGTAATAATTTTGTAGATAATATTACAAAGACCTATGGGTCGGTAATTTTTGAGGTTGTTCGCATGTTTGAATTTAGGCACGAGGCACAGTAATGTATGATTTATTTTCTCATGCATTTTTGGCTCTCAAAGATTACGTGGCATAGTTGGATAATTGAGGTACTTACTATATCCCAATGTATTTGGTAAAAAAAGGGGTGGATACCATCAGGGCATGAGGCCTTATAAGGCTTGAAGGAATAGACAACAAAAATGATTTCTTGCGTATGTAGGGGCCTATCTAGTGGTGAAAGTTCAACATTGTTAAACTTTGTGGTGGTATTTTTAATGGTTCTCCAATCCATTTGGGTATGGTTTATAGCGAATGTTTTGAAAATAATGAAGTGTGTGATCAATGATCCTACGATGATCGGTTATCCAATTACCATTATCATCTTTAAAGAAGGATATGTTGTTACGTCTACGTCTATTGAGGACAAATATGTGGAAGAACCTTGTATTGGCATCGCCCTCATTGAGACAATTGATTCTTGATTTAAGCTTCCAGTGGTCCTCCTCAAGACGTATGATATTATTGTAGTCAACTAGAAAGGTTTGCTCCAAGTTTCTAAGAAAGGTGCTAGTTGCGTAGTCCGGTGAATTCTGGATCACTTTTAGCCTAGAAAGTAGTCTTTTTTTATTAGCGAAAATCTCACCAAATGTTTTTTTTCTCCAACTATTACTATTGGTTTGAAAGTTAGTGATGACGTCACTGAATTTTCTATTATGCCAACTATCTTTTACTACGTTTGTGAACTCAGGATGATTACACCAATACTTTTCCAGCCTAAAAAGTTTGGTGGTATTAGCAGCAGTAGGATTTGTTAGCCTAATTAAAAGAAGGTTGTGGTCAGAGTATGTTTTGGGCAGGTGTGTTATCCTTACTGATGGGTATGAATCTAACCAAGCTTCCTTAGCAAGACATCGGTCAAGTCTTTCTAGGAGAGGCTCATGCCTCCTATTTCTATGGTTTGAGCAAGTGTAACGACATCCCTTGAACCCTAAATCTATTTATTTACATGTAACGACCTGGCCGGTCATTTTGAGAATTTAAGTCCCGATCGGCAGTGAAAGGCCCTGAGAAGTTTCGTATTATGTGTATTGACTTGCGTGCGTGGTTGAATTCAGTTACCGGATGATTCAGAGTGATTTGGAATACTTGGTCCCTAAAACGGAAGCTTACGTCTTACGATTTTAACCGTAGTTGGAACTGTATGAAGAAGAATCCAGAATGGAGTTCTGTCAGTTCCGTTAACTCCGTTGGGTGATTTTGGACTTAGGAGCATGTCTAGACTGTGAATCTGAGGTCAGTAGCTGATTTAGGCTTGAAATGGTGAAAGTCGTTTTTTTGGAGATTTGGACCGGAAGTGGACATTTTGATATCGGGGTTGGAGTGCGATTCTGAGAGTTGGAACAAATCTGTTATGTTATTTGGGACTTGCCTGCAAACTTTGACGTCATTTCGGGTTGGTGTGATAGGTTTCGGTACGAGTTTTAGAAGTTGGAAGATTTGGAAATTTATAAGTTCGATTCTTGGTTTGATGTGATTTGAGACCCCGAACAAGTCGTTTTTAGGTTATGGAACTTGTTTGTATGTTTGGATGGGTTCCCGAGGGGCCTCGAGAGTGTTTCGGATGGGCTACAGGCCATTTCCTTCTATTTTTGGACTGCTGATATCTGTCATAAGGTTTTCTCCTTCGCGTTCGTGTTTGCTCCTCAGCGTTCGCGATGAGTAATTTTGGAGGAGGGAATATTTGTTCTTCGCGTTCGCATTCAAGCTCTAGCGTTCGCGTAGTAGAAACCAGGCCCCGAGCAATGGTGATCATTTACCCTTCTCGTTCGCGTGTCCTCTTCGCGTTCGCATAGGTTCCTGTCCGTTATGCTTTGCATCGCGTCCCTTTGCTCGTGTTCGCGAAGGGTCTTCTGGTAGGCTTCATTTTTCTTCTTCGCGAACGCGATCACCCTTCCGCATTCGCGATGCTTTAAGACCTAGGAAGAATAAATAGAACTATATTCCGAGGGTTTGCCATTTTCACAATTTTATGAGTTCTAGCGCTCGATTTTGAGCGATTCTTTGTGGATTTTTCAAGCAAATCGATTGAGTAAGTGTTCTTCACCTAGAATTTAATATATTCCATGATTTTATTTTTTATTTTTATCTTTTACTTTGTGTTTTGAGTTGAGGAAAATGGTGGTTTTTGAAGAAACGTTTCAAAATGAAAAATCATGATTTGAGGGACAAAATGGTATCAGAATTTGATTATTTAGTATGGTTGAACTCGTATCGGAACGGGTGTTCGGATTTTGTTAAATTTGTCGGCTTCCGAGGTGTGTGCCCGGGGGTCGAATTTTGGACCGATATTTAGACTTTGTTAAAGATTGAGGCATTATGATCCGGAATTGTCTCTTATGAGTTTTATTTGTTCTTTGAAGTTATTTTGATTAGATTTGAGCTGTCCGGGGGTTATTTCACCCAAGAAGTTTATTTTTGAGTATTGGTCTGTCTTCTTTGAGGTAAGTATCTTGCCTAACTTCATGTGGGAGAACTACCCTTTAGGATTTCAGTCTTCTATGTTAATTGTAGTTTGTGAACGCGAGGTGACGAGTACGCACCCAGAGTTATTTGTGAAACATTGGCCTTTAGGGATTCTTAGGTCCTTGTATTCACTAAATATGTTGTTCTACCTGCTTTAATTTGAATTAATTGCTTCATGATCCACTTTTGTTGTTCATTTGATTCATATGTGCCTTAACTGAAATTGTATCGCTTCTATTGCCGTGTTGTCTTTTCCCTAACTGCTTATCTTTATCTGAAATTATAATTATCTCTTCGGTAATTGTTCATCCTTAATTGAGGAAAATGATTATCCTTATACTGCTTATCCTTAATTGGAGTTGTTGTATCTCTCTCTTAATTGCCCAACCTTAAAAGAAGTTAGATTTCCTATATTTTAGTTGACTTGTCCTTATTTGGAATTATTCGTCTTGTGTTAACTCCCTCGTTGTCGAACTGTAAAGTGTGGACCGTTGTTACATAATATTTCCTTTCTTGTTGAGTTGTTCTTATTATGACTGGCATTCTCTATTGTGGCTACTCCTTGTGACATAGTTCCCCCATTTCTTTGAGTTCAGGAATTTTTGAGTTGACTTATTTGTCGTACCCTTGTATTATTATCATTGTTGTTGTTGTACTTATTATGGTGATGCACGAGGTTTCTGCCGTGCAGTTGTTGTTATTGTGATGCACGAGGTTTCTGCCGTGCGGTTGTGGTTATTGTGATGCACGAGGTTTCTGCAGTGTGGTTATTGTTATTGTGATGCACTCTTATCCGATAAGAGTTTTTCTTGATTTTGTTGAGCATGGATGTTCACCCTTGTTTATTTGCCTTCTATGTAAGAATGGCTCTATTGGCACGTGAGTCGTCAGCGCGGTTATAAGGTGTTATGAGGGCACAGGATGCCAAGTGTTAGGGTTCAGGTATTGAGACCTGTAAGTTATGATTTGTCCGAGGTTCGGTACCTCATGGAGTTTGATGACTAAAACCTGATGTAAAAATGGTTGTAGTTGCTGACTTATTACTTGTCCTTGCTGTATTTGTGATTCCGGATTTAGATTGTGTTCCATTCACTTTTCTGTGTCATTTTTATGGTATTCCGCTGATACTTGTTGTTTCCTTTCTTATTGAAATTACTGTATTGTGCGCCATATTGCATAATATTTATGTAGATATCATATTTTTTTATGTTCCTGTACTTATACTTGTTCAGTTCATTAGACCAGTAGGTGTCTTGACTGTTCCTCATCACTACTCCACGGAGGTTAGTTTTGATACTTATTGGGCACCGCTGTGGTGCTCTCATACTATAATTCTACACATTTTTGTGCAGATCTAGGTATTTGTTCGTTAGTAGCTGTGCGGGTCTTTGCTGTGGAGACTCAACGTAAACCTGCTGCTGTATTTGTAGGCTTCAGAGTCACCTTCAAGTTTTCGTTTTGCACTGTTTATTCTTATTTCTGGACATTTGTATTTAGAAGTTTTCTAGCAAACACTCTGTAGAGCTTATGACTTGTACTACAGATTTTGGGATTTGTAAATTTTAAGAGATTTCTATTTCAAATTGTTAGATGTTATTTAAATAATATTGTTGTTTCAATTAATGTTAGACTTACCTAGTCCATAAGACTAGATGCCATCATGGTAGCCAAACAAAGGGGAAATTGGGTCGTTACAAGTTGGTATTAGAGCTCTACGTTCATAGGTGCTACGAGTCATAAGCTAGTTTAGTTGAGTCTTGCGGATCGGTACAGAGACGTCTGTACTTATCTTTGAGAGGCTACAAAACTATTATATTAGGACAGTTTCACTTCCTTCATTCCTATCGTGCGTGTTCATTGATCTCGAAGTTTGAACTTTTATTATTCCATTCTTTCACAGTTGTTGAGGATACGAGTTGCAATTGCTGATGATGTTGCCCCCGGAGCAAATGTCGCTAGAGGTAGAGGTAGAGGCCGAAGAGGAGCACGCGCCGCAGCTAGAGCACCTACTAGAGCAACAGTTAAGGAGCCGCCAATAGTTCTAGTTGGGGGGCAGGTACCGGAGGCGCCTGCTGTTACCCCCGAACTTCAGGAGACCTCAGCACAGTTCCTGAGCATGTTTGGTACATTGGCTCAGGCGAGGTTGATTCCAGTTGCACCAGCTACTTCACAGACTGGAGGAGGAACCCAGACTCCAGCCACCCACACCCCAGAGCAGCGAGTTCATGTTGGTAAAGTTCCAGGTATCATGACGACACAACATGTGGTCCTAGTTCAGCCCGTGGTTAGGGCAGCAATATCTAAAGAAAAGCAGCTTAGACTTGCAAGGTTCAAGAAATATGACCCTCATACATTCAGTGGTTTGGCTTCAGAGATTGCACAATATTTTCTGGATGAGTTCCATCACATTCTCCGCACTATGGGTATTGTTGAGACGAGTGGGGTTGCTTTAACTACGTTCCAGCTTAATGGAGAGGGTTATTAGTGGTGGCGGGCATATGAGTTGGGCAGCCCGGCAGATTCAGCTTCACTTACATGGGTTCAGTTTTCAGAGATGTTCTTGAGAGAGTTTGTACCTCAGTCCCCTTCGGGATGCATGGTGCGCAGAGTTTGAGCGGCTGCTCTAGGGAACTATGTCTGTATTAGACTATGCCATGAGATTCAGTGAGTTGGCCAGGTATGCACCTGCTTTGGTCGCCACTGTTAGAGAGCATGTCCATAGATTCATTGAGGGACTCAGGCATGATATTCATTTCTACATGGCTCGGGAGTTAGAGTCAGATGTTTCGTTTCAGCAGGTGGTAGGGATCGCTCGCCGTGTAGAGGGCATGTGGGATCGGGAGAGAGAGGATAGGCGGGGCCATGAGAGAGAGTACATGCGAGATCAGGAGAGAGGACAGGGCAGCGAGGAGGCCTCATAGACCGGAGAGATCTACTGGTCTTTATTTTGGAGGCAGGGTATGACATGGTAAAGGTTTTGTGGGTCAGCCAGTTCAGTTTGCACTTCAAGCTTCGCACAGTATTTCAGGTGCTCATGGGTCTCAGAGTACCCGTACCGCAAAGTTCCCACAGCCACATCAGCAGAGAGGTTGCTTCGAGTGTGGAGATACCAGCCACAGGGTGAAAGATTATCCTAGACTCCGGACAGGTGTTTCACATCGGAGTATTCAGGCGAGTAGAGGGCACCCAAGAGGGGAAGGCTCGGCCTGTTGATGTGTCTCATATAGTAGGTTGGAGGCCTCTGTGCCAGACGATGTCGTATCGGTATGCTTTTGATTTGTTACAGAGGGGCACCATTCGTATTTTCAATCGGTTCTTCTTATCTGGGCGAGTTCCCTTATTTGTTGTCCCACCAATGGGTGAGTTCATGACTTAGTATTATGTTTATGTGTTTGCCCTTGTTGGGGGATTCTATGAGTGATTGCCGTGTCTATCGTTGTTTTAATTCATTATTGAAAGTTACGAGATAGGAAGTGAATTCATGTTGTCCATTATTGTAGGTTTTATGTGATTCCTGAGTAGTTGGTTACGATTTGTGATTTGATATTCTACCGGGGTGAGAGCTCAGTAAGTGTTGTGATTTTATTGGCAGAACTGAGTTAGTGGAAGATTTCAATTTGTATGATGTGTATTCGGCTTGTGATTCAGAGTTAAGTGTAAGACCCTCGCGATTCCATGTGATTTGATATGTTTGAGCCAGGTTGCATGCCGCGATGGTAGTTATACCCCGATGAGATCCATATGATTTGTTCATGTACTTTGATTTTTCCTTTTAAATTAATTCGTAGTATGGTACTATTAGAGAGTTGTGCTTGTCGGGCTTTTTTGATATTTCTCTTATGTGTTTCTCTTTACATATTCAGTTATTTTCGTTGTGTGCATCTTGGGTTTTAGTTTGCGGGGTGTGTGCCCGGTGGCGTTAGATATGACTTATTGACCCGGGTGTGTAGTTATGAGGTCTTCATGTTTCTTGCATCACTATTAGCATTGTGGAGGTTTGAAACGAGTCTCTAGCAGGTATGAGGCTAATTGCCAGTGATGATTTTGATTACGGGCAGCTATTGTGATCAGAAATGTTATCATGGGCCTATGTGTGGCATGTCATGTTGAGTGGTCGTACCTTGTCAGTGTAGGCATGAGTTGTTGCAACTGGTTGAGACTGATACTTGGTATGGATATAGAATCGGGTCTTTTGAAGATAAATGGAAGGTGAGAATTTTTACTCTAAGGCTTATCGGTGTTGATAGAAAGGATAAATTACAGATGGGAAGATATCTCAGGCTTATATCGATTGGGGTGACGTGGGGTCACCCGCGGGTATATATTGGATATGTACTTTTAGTGATTTGAAGACTTCGAGGTGATTCTTAGTATGTACGAGGATGGACGTTTGTTTATGAAAGGAAGGATGTAACGACCCGACTGGTCGTTTTGAGAATTTAAGTCCCGATCAACGGAAAAAGGCCCCGAGCAACTTCGTATTAAGTGCATTAACTTGCGTGCATGGTTGAATTCAGTTACCGGATGATTCAGAGTGATTTGGAACACTTAGTCCCTAAAACGGAAACTTAAGTCTTAGGATTTTGACCGTAGTCGGAATTGTGTTACGACGACTCCGGAATGGAGTTTCGTCGGTTCTGTTAGCTCCGTTGGGTTATTTTGGACTTAGGAGCGTGTCCGGACTGTGAATCTTAGGTCAGTAGTTGATTTAGGGTTCAAATGGCGAAAGTCATTTCTTGGAGATTTGGACTGGAAGCGAGCGTTTTGATATCAGGGTTCGAATGCGATTCCGAGAGTTGGAACATCTCCGTTACGTTATTTGGGACTTGCCTGCAAAATTTGATGTCATTCTGGGTTGGTTTGATGGGTTTCGGCACGAGTTTTAGAAATTGGCAGATTTGGAAATTTATATGTTTGATTCTTGGTTCGATGTTGTTTGATGTTATTTGAGACCCCGAGCGAGTCCGTGTTAGGTTATGGAACTTGTTGGCATGTTTGGACGGGTTCCCTGGGGGCCTTGGGTGTGTTTCGGATGGGCTACAGACCATTTCCTTATATTTTTGCACTGTTGATATCTGTTATCTGGTTTTCTCCGTCGCGTTCGCATCTGTTCCTCCCCGTTCGCGATGAGTAATTTTGGAGGAGGGAATATTTGTTCTTCGCGTTCGCGTTCAAGCTCTCACGTTCGCGAAGGTCTGCCTTTTACCTTTTTCGCATTCGCATCCTTCCTTCCGCATAGTAGAAACCAGGCCCCGAGCATTGGTGATCATTTACTCTTCGCGTTTGCATGTCCTCTTCGTGTTCGTGGTGGTTCCTGTCCCTTATGCTTCGCATTGCGTCCCTTTGCTAGCGTTCGCGAAGGGTGTTCTGGCAGCCTTCATTTTTCTTCTTCGCGAACGCGATCACCCTTCCGCGTTCACGATGCTTTAAGATCTGGGCAGAATAAATAGTACTCTATTCCGAGGATTTGCCATTTTCACCATTGTTGGAGTTCTAGAGCTCGGTTTTGAGCCTATTCTTTGTTGGTTTTTCAAGCAAATCGATTGGGTAAGTGTTCTTCACCTAGAATTTAATATATTCAATGATATTATTTTTATTTTTATCATTTAATTTGGTTTTTAGTTGAGGAAAATGCTGGTTTTTGAAGAAAAGTTTCAAAATGAAAAATCATGATTTGAGGGACGAAATGGTATCGGAATTTGATGAGTTAGTATGGTTGAACTCGTATCGGAATGGGTGTTCGGGATTTGTGAAATTTGTCGGGTTTCGAGGTACGGGCCCGGGAGTCGACTTTTGGACCGATTTTCAGACTTTGTTAATGTTTGAGGCTTTATGATCCGGAATAATCTCTTATGAGTTTTATTTGTGCTTTGAAGTTATTTTGATTAGATTTGAGCCGTCCGGAGGTCATTTCACCCGAGAAGTTCATTTTTGAGTATTGGTGTGTCTTCTTTGGGATAAGTATCTTGCCTAACTTCGTGTGGGGGAACTAACCCTTAGGATTTGAGTTCTCTATGCTAATTGTAGTCCATGTACGCGAGGTGACGAGTACGTACATGGACTTATTTGTGGAAAATTGGCCTTTAGGGATTCTTAGGTCTTTGTATTCACTGAATATGCAGTTGTTCTCGTTACGATTACGTTTCTTAATTTCCAGTTTTACTTCTACCTGCTTTAATTTGAATTAATTGCTTCATGATCCACTTTTTTTGTTCCTTTGATTCATATGTGCCTTAACTGAAATTGTATCGCTTCTATTGCCGTGTTGTCTTTTCCCTAACTGCTTATCTTTATCTGAAATTATAATTATCTCTTCGGTAATTGTTCATCCTTAATTGAGGAAAATGATTATCCTTATACTGCTTATCCTTAATTGGAGTTGTTGTATCTCTCTCTTAATTGCCCAACCTTAAAAGAAGTTAGATTTCCTATATTTTAGTTGACTTGTCCTTATTTGGAATTATTCGTCTTGTGTTAACTCCCTCGTTGTCGAACTGTAAAGTGTGGACCGTTGTTACATAATATTTCCTTTCTTGTTGAGTTGTTCTTATTATGACTGGCATTCTCTATTGTGGCTACTCCTTGTGACATAGTTCCCCCATTTCTTTGAGTTCAGGAATTTTTGAGTTGACTTATTTGTCGTACCCTTGTATTATTATCATTGTTGTTGTTGTACTTATTATGGTGATGCACGAGGTTTCTGCCGTGCAGTTGTTGTTATTGTGATGCACGAGGTTTCTGCCGTGCGGTTGTGGTTATTGTGATGCACGAGGTTTCTGCAGTGTGGTTATTGTTATTGTGATGCACTCTTATCCGATAAGAGTTTTTCTTGATTTTGTTGAGCATGGATGTTCACCCTTGTTTATTTGCCTTCTATGTAAGAATGGCTCTATTGGCACGTGAGTCGTCAGCGCGGTTATAAGGTGTTATGAGGGCACAGGATGCCAAGTGTTAGGGTTCAGGTATTGAGACCTGTAAGTTATGATTTGTCCGAGGTTCGGTACCTCATGGAGTTTGATGACTAAAACCTGATGTAAAAATGGTTGTAGTTGCTGACTTATTACTTGTCCTTGCTGTATTTGTGATTCCGGATTTAGATTGTGTTCCATTCACTTTTCTGTGTCATTTTTATGGTATTCCGCTGATACTTGTTGTTTCCTTTCTTATTGAAATTACTGTATTGTGCGCCATATTGCATAATATTTATGTAGATATCATATTTTTTATGTTCCTGTACTTATACTTGTTCAGTTCATTAGACCAGTAGGTGTCTTGACTGTTCCTCATCACTACTCCACGGAGGTTAGTTTTGATACTTATTGGGCACCGCTGTGGTGCTCTCATACTATAATTCTACACATTTTTGTGCAGATCTAGGTATTTGTTCGTTAGTAGCTGTGCGGGTCTTTGCTGTGGAGACTCAACGTAAACCTGCTGCTGTATTTGTAGGCTTCAGAGTCACCTTCAAGTTTTCGTTTTGCACTGTTTATTCTTATTTCTGGACATTTGTATTTAGAAGTTTTCTAGCAAACACTCTGTAGAGCTTATGACTTGTACTACAGATTTTGGGATTTGTAAATTTTAAGAGATTTCTATTTCAAATTGTTAGATGTTATTTAAATAATATTGTTGTTTCAATTAATGTTAGACTTACCTAGTCCATAAGACTAGATGCCATCATGGTAGCCAAACAAAGGGGAAATTGGGTCGTTACAAGTTGGTATTAGAGCTCTACGTTCATAGGTGCTACGAGTCATAAGCTAGTTTAGTTGAGTCTTGCGGATCGGTACAGAGACGTCTGTACTTATCTTTGAGAGGCTACAAAACTATTATATTAGGACAGTTTCACTTCCTTCATTCCTATCGTGCGTGTTCATTGATCTCGAAGTTTGAACTTTTATTATTCCATTCTTTCACAGTTGTTGAGGATACGAGTTGCAATTGCTGATGATGTTGCCCCCGGAGCAAATGTCGCTAGAGGTAGAGGTAGAGGCCGAAGAGGAGCACGCGCCGCAGCTAGAGCACCTACTAGAGCAACAGTTAAGGAGCCGCCAATAGTTCTAGTTGGGGGGCAGGTACCGGAGGCGCCTGCTGTTACCCCCGAACTTCAGGAGACCTCAGCACAGTTCCTGAGCATGTTTGGTACATTGGCTCAGGCGAGGTTGATTCCGGTTGCACCAGCTACTTCACAGACTGGAGGAGGAACCCAGACTCCAGCCACCCACACCCCAGAGCAGCGAGTTCATGTTGGTAAAGTTCCAGGTATCATGACGACACAACATGTGGTCCTAGTTCAGCCCGTGGTTAGGGCAGCAATATCTAAAGAAAAGCAGCTTAGACTTGCAAGGTTCATGAAATATGACCCTCATACATTCAGTGGTTTGGCTTCAGAGATTGCACAATATTTTCTGGATGAGTTCCATCGCATTCTCCGCACTATGGGTATTGTTGAGACGAGTGGGGTTGCTTTAACTACGTTCCAGCTTAATGGAGAGGGTTATTAGTGGTGGCGGGCATATGAGTTGGGCAGCCTGGCAGATTCAGCTTCACTTACATGGGTTCAGTTTTCAGAGATGTTCTTGAGAGAGTTTGTACCTCAGTCCCCTTCGGGATGCATGGTGCGCAGAGTTTGAGCGGCTGCTCTAGGGAACTATGTCTGTATTAGACTATGCCATGAGATTCAGTGAGTTGGCCAGGTATGCACCTGCTTTGGTCGCCACTGTTAGAGAGCATGTCCATAGATTCATTGAGGGACTCAGGCATGATATTCATTTCTACATGGCTCGGGAGTTAGAGTTAGATGTTTCGTTTCAGCAGGTGGTAGGGATCGCTCGCCGTGTAGAGGGCATGTGGGATCGGGAGAGAGAGGATAGGCGGGGCCATGAGAGAGAGTACATGCGAGATCAGGAGAGAGGACAGGGCAGCGAGGAGGCCTCATAGACCGGAGAGATCTACTGGTCTTTATTTTGGAGGCAGGGTATGACATGGTAAAGGTTTTGTGGGTCAGCCAGTTCAGTTTGCACTTCAAGCTTCGCACAGTATTTCAGGTGCTCATGGGTCTCAGAGTACCCGTACCGCAAAGTTCCCACAGCCACATCAGCAGAGAGGTTGCTTCGAGTGTGGAGATACCAGCCACAGGGTGAAAGATTATCCTAGACTCCGGACAGGTGTTTCACATCGGAGTATTCAGGCGAGTAGAGGGCACCCAAGAGGGGAAGGCTCGGCCTGTTGATGTGTCTCATATAGTAGGTTGGAGGCCTCTGTGCCAGACGATGTCGTATCGGTATGCTTTTGATTTGTTACAGAGGGGCACCATTCGTATTTTCAATCGGTTCTTCTTATCTGGGCGAGTTCCCTTATTTGTTGTCCCACCAATGGGTGAGTTCATGACTTAGTATTATGTTTATGTGTTTGCCCTTGTTGGGGGATTCTATGAGTGATTGCCGTGTCTATCATTGTTTTAATTCATTATTGAAAGTTACGAGATAGGAAGTGAATTCATGTTGTCCATTATTGTAGGTTTTATGTGATTCCTGAGTAGTTGGTTACGATTTGTGATTTGATATTCTACCGGGGTGAGAGCTCAGTAAGTGTTGTGATTTTATTGGCAGAACTGAGTTAGTGGAAGATTTCAATTTGTATGATGTGTATTCGGCTTGTGATTCAGAGTTAAGGGTAAGACCCTCGCGATTCCATGTGATTTGATATGTTTGAGCCAGGTTGCATGCCGCGGTGGTAGTTATACCCCGATGAGATCCATATGATTTGTTCATGTACTTTGATTTTTCCTTTTAAATTAATTCGTAGTATGGTACTATTAGAGAGTTGTGCTTGTCGGGCTTTTTTGATATTTCTCTTATGTGTTTCTCTTTACATATTCAGTTATTTTCGTTGTGTGCATCTTGGGTTTTAGTTTGCGGGGTGTGTGCCCGGTGGCGTTAGATATGACTTATTGACCCGGGTGTGTAGTTATGAGGTCTTCATGTTTCTTGCATCACTATTAGCATTGTGGAGGTTTGAAACGGGTCTCTAGCAGGTATGAGGCTAATTGCCAGTGATGATTTTGATTACGGGCAGCTATTGTGATCAGAAATGTTATCATGGGCCTATGTGTGGCATGTCATGTTGAGTGGTCGTACCTTGTCAGTGTAGGCATGAGTTGTTGCAACTGGTTGAGACTGATACTTGGTATGGATATAGAATCGGGTCTTTTGAAGATAAATGGAAGGTGAGAATTTTTACTCTAAGGCTTATCGGTGTTGATAGAAAGGATAAATTACAGATGGGAAGATATCTCAGGCTTATATCGATTGGGGTGACGTGGGGTCACCCGCGGGTATATATTGGATATGTACTTTTAGTGATTTGAAGACTTCGAGGTGATTCTTAGTATGTACGAGGATGGACGTTTGTTTATGAAAGGAAGGATGTAACGACCCGACTGGTCGTTTTGAGAATTTAAGTCCCGATCGACGGAAAAAGGCCCCGAGCAACTTCGTATTAAGTGCATTAACTTGCGTGCATGGTTGAATTCAGTTACCGGATGATTCAGAGTGATTTGGAACACTTAGTCCCTAAAACGGAAACTTAAGTCTTAGGATTTTGACCGTAGTCGGAATTGTGTGACGACGACTCCGGAATGGAGTTTCGTCGGTTCTGTTAGCTCCGTTGGGTTATTTTGGACTTAGGAGCGTGTCCGGACTGTGAATCTTAGGTCAGTAGTTGATTTAGGGTTCAAATGGCGAAAGTCATTTCATGGAGATTTGGACTGGAAGCGAGCGTTTTGATATCAGGGTTCGAATGCGATTCCGAGAGTTGGAACATCTCCGTTATGTTATTTGGGACTTGCCTGCAAAATTTGATGTCATTCCGGGTTGGTTTGATGGGTTTCGGCACGAGTTTTAGAAATTGGCAGATTTGGAAATTTATATGTTTGATTCTTGGTTTGATGTTGTTTGATGTTATTTGAGACCCCGAGCGAGTCCGTGTTAGGTTATGGAACTTGTTGGTATGTTTGGACGGGTTCCCTGGGGGCCTTGGGTGTGTTTCGGATGGGCTACAGACCATTTCCTTATATTTTTGCACTGTTGATATCTGTTATCTGGTTTTCTCCGTCGCGTTCGCATCTGTTCCTCCCCGTTCGCGATGAGTAATTTTGGAGGAGGGAATATTTGTTCTTCGCGTTCGCGTTCAAGCTCTCACGTTCGCGAAGGTCTGCCTTTTACCTTTTTCGCATTCGCATCCTTCCTTCCGCATAGTAGAAACCAGGCCCCGAGCATTGGTGATCATTTACTCTTCGCGTTTGCATGTCCTCTTCGTGTTCGTGGTGGTTCCTGTCCCTTATGCTTCGCATTGCGTCCCTTTGCTAGCGTTCGCGAAGGGTGTTCTGGCAGCCTTCATTTTTCTTCTTCGCGAACGCGATCACCCTTCCGCGTTCACGATGCTTTAAGATCTGGGCAGAATAAATAGTACTCTAT
The DNA here is from genome assembly GCF_000715075.1 of Nicotiana tabacum. Taxonomy (NCBI): domain Eukaryota; kingdom Viridiplantae; phylum Streptophyta; class Magnoliopsida; order Solanales; family Solanaceae; genus Nicotiana; species Nicotiana tabacum. The sequence goes on from NC_134093.1 coordinate 115,138,714, forward strand.
TCCGAGGATTTGCCATTTTCACCATTGTTGGAGTTCTAGAGCTCGGTTTTGAGCTATTCTTTGTTGGTTTTTCAAGCAAATCGATTGGGTAAGTGTTCTTCACCTAGAATTTAATATATTCAATGATATTATTTTTATTTTTATCATTTAATTTGGTTTTTAGTTGAGGAAAATGCTGGTTTTTGAAGAAAAGTTTCAAAATGAAAAATCATGATTTGAGGGACGAAATGGTATCGGAATTTGATGAGTTAGTATGGTTGAACTCGTATCGGAATGGGTGTTCGGGATTTGTGAAATTTGTCGGGTTTCGAGGTACGGGCCCGGGAGTCGACTTTTGGACCGATTTTCAGACTTTGTTAATGTTTGAGGCTTTATGATCCGGAATAATCTCTTATGAGTTTTATTTGTGCTTTGAAGTTATTTTGATTAGATTTGAGCCGTCCGGAGGTCATTTCACCCGAGAAGTTCATTTTTGAGTATTGGTGTGTCTTCTTTGGGATAAGTATCTTGCCTAACTTCGTGTGGGGGAACTAACCCTTAGGATTTGAGTTCTCTATGCTAATTGTAGTCCATGTACGCGAGGTGACGAGTACGTACATGGACTTATTTGTGGAAAATTGGCCTTTAGGGATTCTTAGGTCTTTGTATTCACTGAATATGCAGTTGTTCTCGTTACGATTACGTTTCTTAATTTCCAGTTTTACTTCTACCTGCTTTAATTGGAATTAATTGCTTCATGATCCACTTTTTTTGTTCCTTTGATTCATATGTGCCTTAACTAAAATTGTATCTCTTCTATTGCCGTGTTGTCTTTTTCCTAACTGCTTATCTTTATCTGAAATTATAATTATCTCTTTGGTAATTGTTCATCCTTAATTGAGGCAAATGATTATTCTTATACTGCTTATCCTTAATTGGAATTTGTTGTATGTCTCACTTAGTTGCCCAACCTTAAAAGAAGGTAGATATCCTATATTTTAGTTGACTTGTCCTTATTTGGAATTATTCGTCTTGTGTTAGCTCCCTTGTTGTCGAGCTGTACATTGTGGACCGTTGTTACATAATATTTCCTTTCTTGTTTAGTTGTTCTTATTATGACTGGCATTCTCTATTGTGGCTACTCCTTGTGACATAGTTCCCCCATTTCTTTGAGTTCATGAATTTCTGAGTTGACTTACTTGTCATTGTATTATTATCATTGTTGTACCTATTGTGGTGATGCACGAGGTTTCTGCCCTGCAGTTGTTGTTATTATGATGCATGAGGTTTCTGTCATGCGGTTGTGGTTATTATGTTGCACGAGGTTTCTGCCGCGTCGTTGTTGTTATTGTGATGCACGAGTTTTCTGCCGTGCGGTTGTTGTTATGGGTTATGGGAACATTGTTATGCACGTGTGGCGAGATACGGCGGGTACTTACTTTATTATTGCCCACATGGCGAGACAAGGTGGGCTGCGTCAGGGATTGATTTGTGATGATTTGTGATGGCCTGGGGGCATTCTTGTTGTTGATATTTGTGTAGTGGTACACTTAATCTTGTGAGCTTCATCTTGTGAAAGTCGTGAGAAAATATTCTACATGTTGTCTGTTCTTTTTCCTTATACTTATTTACTGGTATGGACTATGTTAGGACACTTGCACAAGCATACACGTAGTTAAGCACTCTTATCGGATAAGAGGTTTTCTTGATATTGTTGAGCATGGATGCTCACCCTTGTTTATTTTCCTTCTATGTGAGAATGACTCTATTGGAACGTGAGTCGTTAATGCGGTTATAAGGTGTTATGATGGCACATAATGCCAAGTGTTAGGGTTCAGGTATTGAGACCCGTGAGTTATGATTTGTACGAGGTTCGGTACCTCGTGGAGTTTGATGACTAAAACCTGATGTAAAACCGGTTGTAGTTGCTGAGTTATTACTTGTCCTTACTGTATTTGTGATTCCGGATTTAGGTTGTGTTCCATTCACTTTTCTGTGTCATTTTTATGGTATTCCGACGATACTTGTTGTTTCCTTTATTATTGCAATTATCGTATTGTGAGCCATATTGCATAGTCTTTATATAGATATCATATTTATGTTGCTCCTATACTTATACTTGTTCAGTTTATTAGACCAATGGGTGTCTTGACTGTTCCTCGTCACTACTCCACCGAGGTTAGTCTTGATACTTTTCGGGCACCGCTGTGGTGTGCTCATACTATACTTCTGTACATTTTTGTGAAGATCCAGGTATTTTTTCGTTAGTAGCTGTGCGGGTCGTTGCTGTGGCGACTCAAGGTAAACCTGTTGCTGCTTTCATAGATTTCGGAGTCACCTTCAAGTTTTTATTTTGCACTGTTTATTCTTATTTCTGGATAGTTGTATTTAGAAGTTTTCTAGCAAACACTATATAGAGATATTTATTTCAAATTGTCAAATGTTATTTAAAAAATATTTTTATTTCAATTAATGTTAGGCTTACCTAGTCCCTAAGACTAAGTGCCATCACGATACCCGAACGGAGGAAAAATTGGGTCGTGACATCACAATAGTTAATGCATGACCAAAATCTAGATGTCCTATTATTGCTAATCTGTCTTCCTCCCCACTTTTCATCTTGCGTTAGAACATCGTTAAAATCTCCGCCTATGAACCAAGGCCCTTTATAATTATTAAATATTGACTTAACATTTTCCCAAAGAGTATTTCTATTAACTAGATATGTGCTTGCATAAATGGCACTAAATTGCCAAGGAGAGTGGTTAGGGAGTACCTGAACTGGGGCATGCAGCTCTTGGCCAATTTGCCTAATGCGTTCAACAGCTACCATAGTGTCCATCCACATAATTACTAAGCCGCCAGCTCTCTCATGGGTTGGAACTTCTATTAGGTTGGAAAAGTGGAACTCCTCCTTAAGGGTTGCATGTCTTTTCATTTTTGTTTCCAATAGGACTACCATATATGGGTTGTAATTACTAACCAATTTTCTAAAGTTACGTCTAAAATCTGCGTTGTTTGCACCTCTAACACTCCAAATGACTGTGCTAGTGGGTGTGTTCATGATTGAAGAGAAGGTAAGGTGTGTATCTCTCTTAGGGTTGGTTCCCCTCGTCCTGAATTGACTCTCTCTCAAATTGGGGTCAGTAGGACAACATGCTTTGCTGCAGCTCTGGTGATTGGTGTTGTTATCTCGATCGAGCATTTTTGAAGAGCTATCGGGCATCAGAATATGTATTTCTTGTCCTCCCTCTCCGATAATAGCATAAGGGATATATCTCTTATTGTTGAGATTTCTGTGAATGACCTTCTTCCCAGAGGGGGACGTATCTCCAGGTCTTCCACCTCTTCTATTTCTTGTCCTTCCTAATCTGGGCTTAGTGGCTGTTCCATTGGGGCCGCCATTTGTGGTTGTTGTTGTGTTGGCTGTGGTTGCCATAGAAATAGTAGTGGATTCATGTCTATCAGCACCTGAGGTTGGAAAAAAGGAGATCAAATATTTGGTTCATGTTCAGTAGTGGATTAAAGTGTTGAGGTAGGTTCCAGTGGTTGTGCATGGCATGGCATAATGCTGGTGCTACTACAGGTGCCAGCAGATCGAGGAGATTGGCCATCCACATGTAGTTCATAGAGTTGTCCATTGCCAATTTCATCCCTTTTGTCACTAGAAAGTTTGGATTTCGAATGGTCACCATAATCTCCTGTCCCTCGAGCATCATTGTGAAGAACAGAGCTTGGCCATGGAGGTCTTGCTTGATCCTCAAGGTTGGTTAGTGGTCTAGGTGTAGCAGGTATGTTGTGTACACCAGGTGTGGGAGTTGCATGTGGTTGTTCTAGTTGTTTATGGTGGGAAGTTGGAAAGCTGGTCTGGGAATTCTGTGAGTTAGCAGTATTAGTCGATTTGTCCTGTTTAGAGGAAGTAGCAAGTTTGGCATTATTCTCTTATGTGGTGTCTTTTAAAGTATTAGAGGAAAGCTGATTTGGAAGATTCAATTTGCATGTTAATGGGTGAGTTTGGCGTGTGCGAATAAATAGAGGCAGCTTGATCAGCTAACTCCATAGCTATGTCCATTTGGATGATGTCTGTTGACAAGTGTTGAGCATTGTTTTGTATTTTTGTGACTCATCATTTGTGGAGTGTATTTTGTCTGCATGTAATAGGGGAGGCTTAGTTAAACTTGATCTATCATTAGGATTTGGCAGCAAATCAGAATGCAAGGGTATAGGGTTACGATCATTTTGTGCCACGTCTGGGACACGTGTCTCTTCATTACTGGTTGATTTCTCTGGTTGTATCGAAGGGATAGAGCGTGCGGTAGGGGAAGCGTTTTGTAGGTCATTTGGAGCGTTTCAGGAATTAACGTCTTCTTCATGATCTTCTTGCAGAGAGCAAATTTATTAGAAGTGGTGGGGTACTGAATATTAATTATTGGATTCTTCTCTAACATGTTGTCTATGGGATTGGCGTGTAGTTGTCTTTTATTGTGTAAGTTAGTATTAGGATTGTTGGAATATTCAAACTCTTTAGATTTGAAAGCAAGTTTCTGGGTACAAAGATACTTACCTGTGGCGGTATCAAAGATTTTAACATTTATACCAAGCTCTCCACTTTGCAATTAGTGGTATTGTGTTGTACCATCTGTTTGCCTGGTTCTGTATCATAGTTCTTGCTGGATGTCACGACCCAAAATTCCACCACATGTGTCGTGATGGAACTTAGTGTCTAAGACTAGGTAAGCCGATTACAATTACAATTTAAGCCATTTTTTAAAAACATATAACTTAATACACGTGTTGAAACCAACAACGGAAATAATTCTATCAACCTCCCAAGACTGGTAATATTGTGTCACAAACTCTAACTGAATACATGGAATGATCTCGAGGATCAAATACTCAATACTGTTTGATTAATAATAAACAGTACAATAAAATGGAAAGACTCCAAGGGACTGCGACAACCAAGCAGCTCTACCTTAAATCCTTGCGATCACACTCTAATTCTATCCGAGTCCGATATCTCCAATACTTGGCTTTGCACAAAAATGTTCAGAAGTGTAGTATGAGTACACCACAGTCGATACCCAGTAAGTATCAAGACTACCCTCAGTGGAGTAGTGATGAGGAACAGTCAAGACACTCACTAGTCTAATAACATGTGCAATATAGTATACAAAAATAATAGGAAATAATTAACATTGATGGCAATAATAATCGACCAATGATATACACAGCCGGGCAACAAGAACACCATAAATATTGCTCAACAAATAATGAATACAAGTATAACCAATTAATCAAGTCCTTCAAATATAAATATTTCGCCTATATGTTTTTCAAATAATAATCTTCAGGATATAATATTTTCCAATAAATATATTTCGAATATACTCCCTTCAAATAAATATCTTTCAAATAAATATCTTTCTAATAAAAGTCACCCTGTGACACCTCATTTAAAAATCATAGAAATACCGTCTCAGCACACTTTCATATTTCCACGGTACCTTGTGCCAAATCATAAATGTTTTTCACGTATAATTTTTTCAAATAAATATATTTCGAAAACAAAAGTCATCCTGTGACACCACATTTAAAAATCATAGAAATACGAGTTTCAACCCAATTTTATATTTCTACGGCACCTCGTGCCAATTTCTCTATCACAACCGCACGGACAACTCACGTTCCAATATCATCATCATTTACTCACAGCACTTCGTGCCCACATTTTATTTCATAATCCGCTTGGCAATAGCCACATGCTCCCAATTTTAACATAAATCAAACTAATATTAATTTACCAACAACGAGACAAATTGCACAAGATATAAAAATAAACACAAGAAAAATCACAACATCACATGAAATTTACTAACGCAATAACCCCACATCATCACATAAAAATTACCAACACAATAATTACACATCATCATATATCATTACCAACACAATAACCTCACAATATCACGTATCATCCCTGACAATAGCCACCCTTATCTCTCCTATAGCCACCCTTATCACTCTTATAATAGCCTCCCTTATCCCTCCGCCCTGACAATATCAATAGCTACCCTTATCGCTCCTATAGCCACTCTTATTTCTCCTATAGACACCCTTATCGCTCCTATAATAGCCTCCCTTATTGCTCCGTTTAATAGCCTCCCTTATCGCTCCGCCCAGACAATATCTCAACATACTTAACAACAGTGAAATGCCACCATTATACCTGCATTATGTCAACAATGGAATTCCACCCTTATACGTCGCATAAGAGTAACCCAAATCACGCAATAATTCACACAGAATATTATCACAACCGCACACCATCATCATTTCGTATTTATAAATTGCCCGCAGGCTACAACCATTCCAAAGGTACAACAAAGTCAATTAATTTCACAACAGATAGTCCATATCTCAACACAATGTATATAAAATCTCAAAACAACCACAAGGATGGGAAAATAACTCATCATAGGACAACACCTTCTTTAATCTAAATTTTAGATAAATATATAAACGCCTCAATTTAAAATTATTTAATTAATTATTTACAAATGAAAAATCCATAACGAAATTATTTCCAAGAAATATCAAATATACAACACACCGAATTCACATAAAAATCCAAGTGACAATGACACCAAATAATCATAAAATACAAATTCGACAAAGAACGAATGAGGCATGACAAATCAAGGATTTACTAAGTTCCAACAATTTTCCAATTTAATACATAAGGGCGTCTACGAATTTCAACCGACATAATTTGCACATATAAACCAAGTTTGTACTCGTCACCTCGCGTACATAGTTTTCAATTACACAATTTCCACATAAGACTCAATGCCTAAGGGGTAATTCCCCCACTTATGGTTAGGCAAGATACGACCCTGTTTCAAAACCAAATTTCAAGATTCCAATAAAACCTTTGCCTCACGAATTCATGTCTGAAAGCTTCAAATCTAGTCACAAACAATTCAATATACTCAACACGAATAGTAGGAATTTATTCCATATGAATTTGCTAAATTTCATAATCTAAATGCGAAATTAACTCAAAAGTCAATAGTGTAGCCCACGTCTCGGAACCCGACAAAAGTTACAAAATATGAAAGCCCATTCAACCACGAGTCCAAGCATACAAAAATTATCGAATTCCGACATCGGATTGACCTTCAAATCATCTTTTTAAATTTTTGGAATATTTTATAAAACTCTTATTTTGCTTCCATAAATTTGCGGATTCTTGATATAAATGAGTATGGAATCATGAAATATAATCAATATAGGACAAGGAACACTTGCCCCAATGTTTTCCCGTAAAAATCGCCCAAAATTCGCCTAAACCGAGCTCCTAAAACTCAAAAATGAGTAGAAATGGCAAAACTCCCTGTTTTATGGGTTTTTTACGCTGTTTTCAGAACCCTTAAACATCCCAGTGCTAGGGCTAGCGCCCCGCGCTACCCCAGGCGCTGACGGCGACGAACAATCGTTCCCGACACTAAAATGGGCATAACTCTCTCATACGATGTCCGAATGCGACGATTCTTTTTGCTATGGCTCCGCAATTTCAATACGGATCTAATGATTCAATAAAAACTAAATTTGGAGCTCAATTTCTTAATGTGATACCCCATATTCTTGAAGCATCGATGTCCAAACATTCTAGGTTCGATGCTGAAATATAGCAAATCTTGTCCGATTGACCTCAAATTTTGCACACAAGTCATAAATGACATAACAAACCTATCAAAATTTCCATAGCTGGATTCCGACGCTGATATCAATAAAGTCGACTCCCGATCAAACTTCCAAACCATCCATTTCCAACTTTTTCCATTTCAAGACAAAATCAACTACGGACTTCCAAATAAATATCCGGTCACACTCCAAAGTCGAAAATCAACATATGGAAATATTGGAATCATAAAAATTCCATTCTAGAGTCGTTTGCTCAAAAGTCGACTCTCTGGTCAACTATTTTCTTTGAAGCTTCTTAATTAAGAATTGTTCTCCCAATTTGATCCCAAATCGTCCGAAAACCATACTCAACCACACACGCAAGTCATAATACATATTACGAAATTCTTCTGGACCTTAAGTTGTTGTACGGGGCGTAAATTCATAAAATGACAAGTCGGATAGTTACATTCTCCCTGTAAGGACCCAACCGGTCATTTTGCCTTTTAGAACCCCGTTCTCCTAAATAAAACTTCCTGAATGTGCTTTAAATGATTTATGAATAACTGGTATTCAGTATTGGTGAATGGGCAGTCCTCAGTGTTCTTTAAGTCGACAAAGGGTGTGAAGCAAGGGGATCCCCTATCTCCAGCATTGTTCATTCTGTCAGCTGAGCTACTTTCCAGGTCTTTGAATAAGCTTTTTGAAGAAAAGTCATTTGTGGGATTTGGAATGCCTAAGTGGTCTGATTCTTTAAACCACTTGGCGTATGCTGATGATACGATAATATTTGCATCTGCTCATCCTCCCTCTTTGAGCAACATTATGGCAGTGTTGGGGAACTATGAGAAGATATCAGGTCAGATGATCAACAAAGATAAGAGTTCATACTACATGTATTCAAAGGTTGCTAATGGATTATTTCAGGCAGTTGGAGCTATTACAGGATTTGCAAGAGGTCAATTCCCCTTCACATATCTAGGGTGTCCTATTTTTTACACTAGAAGGAGGAAGGACTATTATGAGGATCTTATCAAGAAGGTGAAGGCTAAATTGCATTCATGGAAATGAAAACTGCTGTCATTTGGAGGAAAGGCAACACTCATCTCTAGTGTGTTGCAAAGTATGCCAGTTCACATGTTATCAGTCCTTGATCCACCAAACAGCATCTTGGGGCATCTACATAAGACTTTTGCTAGGTTCTTTTGGAGCACAAAGGAAGAAGGGAGAAGCAGACACTGGGCTTCATGGCAAAATCTTTTCCTTCCTAAAGAGGAAGGGGCGCTAGGTTTTAGGTCCTTAAATGATGTCTCAAGGGCACTGTTTGCTAAACTATGGTGGAGGTTTAGGACCACAAAATCTTTGTGGTCTAATTTCATGTGGAATAAGTATTGCAAGAAGGAGCCACCAACCGTGGTGCATTTTAGGGGAGGGTCTCATGTTTGGAGACAAATGCTGAATGCTAGGGAAGAAGTAGAACATGAGATCGTATGGGAATTGAAGAGTGGAACAACTAATATTTGGCATGAAAATTGGACTGGATTGGGTGCACTTTATCATGTATTACCTGAAGACTTTCCAATCAATGAAGGTCTTCAGGAGGTGGCAGAACTGCGGCAAGGGGAAACATGGGATGATCAGCTGCTAGATCAAACTTTCAATGAGGAAATTGCAGAACATATAAGGCTAAATGTGCACTATGAAGGCAGTGAGGGATATTGGGATAAGCCATACTGGATGCCAACTCCTTCAGGCAAGTTCAGTGTTAGCAGTGCTTGGCAAATATTAAGGCATAGGGTAGATCCTAATCAGGAATTCAAGTTAATGTGGATTAAAGGTTTACCGTTCAAGATATCCTTCTTCTTGTGGAGATTGTGGAGGCAGAAAATAGCCACCGATGACATGTGGAGGAGGCAAGGGCAAATGGTGATGTCTAGGTGTTGGTGTTGTCAGCAGCCCCAAGAGGAATCCATTGAGCATATATTTGTCACAAGTCTTACTGCCTCTAAGGTATGGAACTTGTTCATGGGGGCTGCTGGAATTTCTGTGCAATTGATTCAATTGAAGCAGACTATAAGGCATTGGTGGTATGCTCAGTGTTGTCCGAAATTAAAGCCACTATTTCAAGCAGTACCAGCTATCATCACTTGGGAGCTGTGGAAGAGAAGAAATGCAGGTAAACATGGTGGTTCAATGTCCACAAATAGGGTGATTCATGAGATAAATAGGACATTGCATCAACTGGCAAGGGTGAGGTATGCTTGGATCCCTAATATTCCATTGTTATGGCCATACATTATTCAATACTTTGAAGGATATAAACCTATATTGATCACTACAAGAGTAACATCGCAGCTTCCTTGTCATGGTTGGTACAAATGTAATACTGATGGAGCTTCAAAGGGCAATCCTGGACCTAGCTCCCTAGGCATTTGTGTGAGGGATGATGAAGGTGATGTGGTGTATTCTAGGGTAGTAAACCTGGGAGTGAAAACTAATGTGGTGGCTGAAGCTAATGCTATTCTTCAAGGGTTGGAATATTGTGTGGAGTATAATTTTCAACCTCTCATACTGGAGAATGATTCATTAGTGATGAAGAAGGCGATAGAAGGGGAATGAGATCCTCCTTGGGTAATTGCATAGGATGTGAAGAAAATTATAGAGATGAAGGACAACTTCAATGTGATCTTTCAACATGTGTTCAGAGAAGGCAACTCAGTGGCGGATTTTATAGCTAACATTGTGTTCTCTTTTGCAGGTACATCTGAGTTTCATTCATTCTCTGAACTGCCTAGTGCAGGGAGGAGGTTGATCAATCTAGACAAATCTCAGTCACCTAGCCTTAGGATTAGGATAGCAAAGAGAAGAACCCCAGGCTGATGGCTTCACAAGATTGGACTCTGCACAAACTGATATGTCCAAATGCTAAGGAAAATGCTGAACCCATCATATGGTATTTTTGGAGATTGTTGAATCATTTCTCAGTGGTATTAGCATGCTTTCAAGCTCAATCTGAGGATGGTTTACCAATGTTTTGAATGATGTCTACATTAAAGGTCATAGTAGGGAAGGATCTGAGCTTACAAGATCACAAAAAGGCACATTCTCAAAGGCTGGCCTTTGCCTTGCAAAGTCTGCTTAAAGCCAGATCATTCCTGACTTTTGCCTTGTAAAGCCAGCCTAAAGCCAGCTCATGCCTGGCTTTTGCCTTGTAAAGCCTGGCTAAAGCTAGCTCATGTCTTGCTTTTGCCTTATAAAGCCTGCCTAAAGCCATCTCACGCCTGGCCTTTGGCCTGCAAAGCCTGCCTAAAGCCAGCTCAAGCCTGGCTTTTGCCTTGAAAAGCCTGCCTAAAGCCAGCGCATGCCTGGCCTTTGCCTTGTAAAGCCTGCCTAAAGCCAGCTCAAGCCTGGCTTTTACCTTGCAAAGCCTGCCTAAAGCCAGGCTTCTCTTCAACACATTAATCTTGATGAGTGAGCACATGATTAATACTTGAACAAAATCATTCCACTGCATATGGAGATCATATAGTAGTGACACTTGGAGGACGATGCGGACTTCAACTCTGCGGTGGAGATGTTTGGAATTCATTTTAGCCTATGGACAATATACCCTGGCCCCTAGTGAGGGCTTGATAGGTGCTGCTTGGTATTTGCCAATGACAATTAGATTCACATACACTAATAGGAGAAGGAAGCATTCAGCTTATCATGTTGTAATAGTTAGTTCATTAGATTTTAGCTTTTCTATCTTTTTTAATAGCTAGTAGCTTCATGCAACTTCTATTTTGGTTTGGACATCTTGTAAGCATTGGACCCATTTTGGGATTTTATTTATATATTAGCCATTAGACTAAAAAAAATAAAAATAAATGATTTATGACTTGCGGGGATGGTTGGTTCGGGATTTGGAAGTGTTTGGGTTGAAATCAGAACATTTGGTTATTTAAGATGGCTTTAAAAGGCCAAGTTTGACTTCGGTAAATATTTTGAGAAAATGACCCAGGAATAGAATTTTTACGATTCAAACAGTTCTGTATGGTGAATTTGGACTTAGGAGCGTGTTCGGAATTTTATTTGGAAGTCCGTAGTTAAATTAGGCTTGAAATGGCTAAAATAAGAATTTAAGGTTGGAAGTTTGACCGGGGAGTTGACTTTTTGATATCGGGGTCGGAATCCAGTTCCAAAAATTTTTATATCTCCGTTATGTCATTTATGACTTGTGTGCAACAATTGAGGTCAATCAGAGTTGATTTGATAGGTTTCGTAATCGAATGTAAAAGTTGGAAATTTTAAGTTTTATTAAGCTTGAATTGGAGAATAATTTGTAGTTTTAGCGTCGTTTTATGTGATTTGAGATTTCAAATAAGTTCGTATGGTGTTTTAGGACTTGTTAGTATAATTGGTTGAGGTCTCGAGGTCCTCGGGTGAGTTGCGGATGGTTAACGGATCACAAATATGACTTTAAAAGCTGCAACAATTGTTCCTTTTGTTGGATATTTTTGGGTTGTGATCGAGCCCACGTATCGAGCCTAGGGTCGACGTCCTAAGGCGAAGCCAGGGACGAGGCTCAGTATTGAATCCACGATCGAAGATCCAGCTCGAGGGCCATGATTGAAGGCAATGATCGAGGGCCATGATCGAGACCCAAGATCGAGGGTCACAATCGAAGGCTCAGGCTCGATGCCATGATCAAGGCTATGATCGAAGGACCAGGCTCGATGCCATAATCGAGGCCATGACCGAGGTTCAGGCTCGAGCCTATGATCGAAGCCACGATTGAGGCCTAGGCTCGAGGGCCATGATCTAAGCCACGATCGAGGCCCAGTTCGAGGCCAATTTCGAATGCTGTCTGGGCAGTTTTATAAAAAGAAGGCATTCGTCTCATTCGCCATTTTTAACAATTTAGAGCTTGAGCAGAGGCGAATTGCGATAGATTTTCAAGGAAAGATATTGGGGTAAGTGATTCTAACTTGGATTTGGTCTATAAACACAAATATATCATTGTTCTCATCATTTAATTAGTGTTTTGAGATTGAAATGTTGGAAATTTTTAGAAATCTCATAGAAACGAATTTTTGAGATTTCGATATCGATTCGGAGTCGGGTTTGAGTGAAACTGGTATGGTTGGACTCGTAATTGAATGAGTTATCGGATTTCGTAACTTTCGCCGGATTCCGAGACGTGGGCCCCACGGACGAAATTTTAATTAATTTCGGGATTTTATTGAAAATGTAGTATTTTCTGATAGAATTGATTCCTATAAATTTTAATGATTGTATCAAATTATTTTGGCTAGATTCAAGCCAGACAGAGTTGGATAATCGAGGAAAGAGTCTACTAGTGGATTAAATTGGAGCAAGACGAGGTAAGTCTATTGTCTAATCTTGTGAGGGGGAAATTACCTCATAGGTGATTAAAATTAAATAATTGTTGCTAATTGTGGGGGCTACGTACGCACGAGGTGACGAGAGTCCGTGCGTAGCTACTATTAATGCTAAAGTCTAGGTAGTTTAGGATTTAAAGCATGAATTACTTGTGTAAATTGTATTCTTTGTTTAATTAATATTATTTGATATATATATATATATATATATATATATATATATATATATATATATATATATATATATATATATATATATTGTGAATTGTTAGATAAAAATATTAAAGGATGGAAATCTCATATACTTGATTTTTTTTGTTTAAATTAATTAATTGCTAAGAGAAATTGTTCTTCCTCCTGAATTTATCTTATAACAAATATACTCTCATACCGGAGGTACATAAGAAAAAGTCCTCTTTTCTTGTGGAGCGGACCGAACGCCTCGGGAGGATAGATGCATCTATGGATCGTGCCGCACATCTCTCGGCAGTGTACACGACACTCTAGATCAGGCCGAACGACCTCGGCAGAAATCATGCTTAATAATAATAATTACACGATACCTTAATAGTTTATTTCAGCTTGCGATGCTAATTGATAAATTGGAGAATCCTTGGAATTTAATGCATTATTATTCTTGCTTGTTATGGAATTAATTATTATTTCTGTAAATGATATTAATTGATGAATTGAAAATTATTTGAATTTAAGGAATTTAATTAATATATTGAGAATTGTTGCATTTGAAGGAATTTGATTATTTCTGTTGGTCACATAAATTATTGTAAATCCTGTGAATCATGCTGATTTAGATATTCTAGTTTTATTTCAATTATTATTATTGACCCATAGTGAATGTCAAAGTCGGCTATCTCGTCTCTACCACTTCGAGATTAGGCTAGATACTTACTGGGTACACATTATTTTTTTACTCATACTGCACTTGCTGCACATTTTATTGTGTAGGTACATATATGAATAGCGGCATAGTGGACGCATAGGTGTGGTTAATAGTTGTGGGGACATAGGTGAACTGCATTCTATATTACGATCCGCAGCTAACAGAGTCTCCTTCAGAGTTATTATATTTTCCTGTATGATTTGTATTCTGGACAGATGCTGTATTTTATTTTAATTCCCTAGTAAATGCTCATGCACTTGTGACACTAAGTTTTGGGAATGGTTGTGAATTGTTTAGAAATTTATTTGCTAAAAATATTTATCATTTACTCTATGAGTTTTATCTTTACTATTTCATTGAAGAAAATTATATTTCAAAAATACTAAAATGGGTAATTAAGTTAATTGATTATGGTTGGCTTGCCTGACAGTGGTGTCCGACGCCATCACGACCTTGTTGGTGTGATGACCCAAAATATCATATTTAAATTTAATAAGTAATTCTGTATTCTAAGACCTCAAAAATCACCATTTATCATTCCTCGACTTGTGTGCGTATTTCGTAAATATTTTCGAAAAGTTTTCATGTGAAAAATGAATTAAAATGTGAAATAGAGCTTTGAAATTCATGTGAGTTGACTTTAGTCAACATTTTTAGCAAACGGATCCGGATCAGTATTTTGACAGTTCCAGTATCTCTGTATCGTGATTTGGGACTTGGGCATATGCTAGGAATTTAATTTGAAGGTCCCTAGCTCAAGTTATGACCATTTAACGGAACTAGCAATTTAAAGGATAAATATTCCAAGTTTGACCACGCGGTTGAGTTTTTTATATCGGAGCCGGAATCCGATTCTAGAAATTTGAACAGCTCTGTTATGTCATTTATGACTTGTGTGCCAAAATTGAAGTCATTCCGGATTCATTTAATATGTTTTGGCACGAGATTTGCAAGTTGAAAGTTTAAACCTCAAAGTTCGAATAGGGGTATGAATTGTAAATTCAGTATTGTTTGACTTGATTTTAGACCCCGAGTCAGTCCGTATTATGTTACGGGACTTGTTGGTATATTCGGACTAGGTACCGAGTACCCCGAGTGTGATTCGAATCGAAATCGGAACAAGAATTTGACTTAAGAAAAATCTAAATTTTTGGGTTCTAGTGTAATCGCACCTGCGTAATTTTGACAGCAGGTGTGAGCTCGTAGAAGCGAGACTTCCATCGCATATGCGGTCTTCGCATGTGCGGCCCTTTTGCGCAGAAGCGGATGTTGCAGGTGCGACATTTTCGAGCGCAGATGCGGCCACTGGTCAAGCTACCTTGTTTCTCAAATACGAGCTTTGTCTTGAAAATGCGAGACCGCAGGTGCGAAAATATAGCCCGCATATGCGACAATGCTGGGCAGAATACATAAAATCGGGTCTTAGCCATTTTTATTCATTTTTTAGTTTTAAGCCTCAGATTTGGGCGATTTCAAGGGGGATTTTCACGACTTTGAATTGGGTAAGTGTTCTTTAACTAAAAGTGATTATATTTCACAAATCCATGTCTATATTTATCATTTATTTCGGATTTAAATTGAAGAAATTGGAATTTTTGTAAAACTTTCCAAAAACGAAAAATTAAGATTTGAAGGTCCATTTGATATTAGAATTGGACAAATTTTGTATGGTTGAACTCGTATCGGAACGGCTGTTCGGATTTCGCGAGTTTTTTTGGGATTTGATATGTGGGTCCCACTGCCGGAAAAATTGTAAATTTATATGGAATTAATTCCTATGATTCGTATTGAATATATCGAATTGTTTGTGAATAGATTTGAAGCTTTCGGAAGCAAATTTAAAAGGAAAAGTTGTGGTTGAATAATTGATTGGAATTTGCAAGGCGAGGTAAGTGTCGTGGTTAACCTTGACTTGAGGGAGTAGAATCCTTAAATTATGTGTTATATGAATTGCATGTGAACGACGTATAGGCGAGGTGACGAGTGTCTATACATCGTCAAATTAATTTTTTGCCTGTTTACTTGGAAATCATAAATTGTTTTTATTCAAAAATTAATTATTATAATAATTGTTTCTCTCTTATTCTTTGTCAAAATATTAATTTTTGAATTCCTGCGTTAATTGTTACATGCTATTTGAATTATGTGTTTTAAATTGTTATTTGACATTTAGCATATTAAATATTAAACTGCCTATTTTCTCGCTGATTTCTATAATAAATTACTAATTGTCATTGTTTGTTTCATAATTAAATTATAATTATTGTATGCTTGTTGTCTTATAATTTTTATATTAATTGTTGCGTTTATTGAGGAATTGCTTCTATAAGAATTGATTGGTAAATGAATATGTTGGAGGAGCGAGTTGCACGCCGCAACAAGATTGATTATAATGAATATATTGGAGGATCGGGTTGCACGCCATAAGAGACTTATTAAAAGTCAATATTGAAGGATCGGGTTGCACGCCGCAACAGACTTATTAAAAATCAATATTGGAGGATCGGGTTGCATGCCGCAACAGACTTATTAAAAAGTTGATACTGGAGGATCGGGTTGCACGCCGCAACAAAGTTATTAAAAATCCATATTAGAGGATCGGGTTGCACACCGCAACAGACTTGATAAAAATAAAAATATTGTGAGAGCGGATTGCACGCTGCAACTAAATTGATGGAAATGATAATTGGTTATGGCTGCTGAATTGGCTTCGATTATTATAAATTAGTTACTTGATTTATTTCTATTATTGTTGTTGTTTCTAATATTGCATATAGGTAATATAAGTGACCCACCTTAGCCTCGTCACTGCTTTGTCTATGTTAGGCTCAACACTTACCAGTACATGGGGTAGGTTGTACTGATACTACACTCTGCACTTCTTGTGCAGATTTTGGAGTTGGTCTCTGCGGCGTGCCATAGTTTTTCTCGGATTTCAACTATTCAGAGGAGACTTGAGGTATAACTGCATGGCGTCCGCAGCTCTGAAGTCCCTGTCTATTTTACTTTGGCTATGTGTTTATTTCCAGACAATTTTATTTTATTCAGACCATTTTTTTGTATTTATTCGAGAAGCTTGTGAACTTGGGACACAAATTCTGGGATGGTATTTAGACACCGTTGTTCGATGGATTATTTTACTATATTTCAAACTTTGCTTCCGCATTTGTTTCCTTGTTATTAATACATTTAAAAATTATTTTAAAATGGATACTATTTTTGTAACGTTGGCTTGCCTAGCAAGTGAAATGTTAGGCGCCATCATGGTCCGAAGGTGGGAATTTCGGGTCGTGACAGTTGGTATCATAGTACTAGGTTACATAGGTCTCACGAGTCACGAGCAAGCTTAGTAGAGTTTGAAGGATCGGTACAGAGACGTTTGTACTTATCTCTCAGAGGTTATGAAGTTTAGCAACAATATCACTTCTTTCTTATTCTATCATGCAGTTTTATTCTATCATCGACGATTGAACCATTCTACTTTTATTCTCTCGCAGATGGTGAGAACACGCAATACCTCTACCGATGGACAGGGACCAGTACCCCCGGTGGCAACTATGGTCAGGGGTAGAGGCCGAGGTGGAGTTCAGTCCAGAGCTCGAGCAGCTGCACCTATTGTAGAACCTCAGGTAGACCTTCAGGAGGAGGTCCCAGTTCAGAATGTACCAGTTGGACCAGTTCAGGTCCCGGAAGGATTCATAGCCACTCCAGTGCTTCAAGAAGCTCTAGTCCAATTGATGAGTCTTATGGAGGGCGTGGCCCAGAATGGTGCATTTCTAGTGGCACCAGCCGTCTCACAGGCTGGGGGAGGAGCACAAACTCCCATTACTCCCGCTCAGAAGCAGATGGCTCCCCAGAATCAGGCTCCAGTAGCCCCGCCAGTTGGGGTATTTTAGCTAGTCGTTGGAGGATCGGGTTGCACGCCGCAACAGACTTATTAAAAAGTCAATATTGGAGGATCGGGTTACACGCCGCAACAGACTTATAAAAATAAAAATATTATGAGAGCGGGTTGCACGCTGCAACAAAATTAAATGTGAATATATTGTGAGAGCGGGTTGCACACTGTAGCTGAATTGATGGAAATGATAATTTGTTATGATTGCTGAGTTGGCTTCAATTATTATAAATGAGTTACTTGATTTATTTCTATTATTGTTGTTATTTCTAATATTGCGTACAGGTGATGTAAGTGACCCGCCTTAGCCTCGTCACTACTTCGTCGAGGTTAGGCTCAGCACTTACCAGTACATGGGGTCGATTGTACTGATAGTACACTCTGCACTTCTTTTGCAGATTTTGGAGTTGGTCCCAGCGGCGTGCCATAGTTTTGCTCGGATTTCAGCTATTCAGAGGAGACTTGAGGTATAACTGCACGGTGTCCGCAGTTCTGAAGTCCCTGTCTATTTTACTTTGGCTTTGTGATTATTTCCAGACAGCTTTATTTTATTCAGACCTTTATTTGTATTTATTCTAGAAGCTCGTGCACTTGTGACACCAATTGTGGGATGGTATTTAGACACCGTTGTTCGATGGATTATTTCACTAAATTTTAAACTTTGCTTTCGCTTTTGTTTCCTTGTTATTAATACATTTAAAAACTATTTTAAAATGGATAATATTATTCTAACGTTGGCTTGCCTAGCAAGTGAAATGTTAGGCGCCATCACGGTCCGAAGGTGGGAATTTCGGGTCGTGACATTTGGATTTTGGGTCATGACACTCCCCCTCTTAAACATACGTTCATCCTCGAACGTGCCAAGAATTATTCTGATGAAATTAAATTACTGAGTGCATTCTTACACACATAACTTACGGGTGATTCTACGTCACCAAAAATTTAACATGGATCTGACAACGCCATCTCAGTTAAAGATTACTTCTTTCATCCATACTTATAAACTTTAAAACAAATTTCTTACACTCCAAACATTTTCAATAGGCCTGATTTTCACATCAACACACGGTATTAGTCTCAACTGGCTATAACAACTCGTGCCTACGCACACATCAACTTTCTTGATAGTGCTGAAGTATTTCAAAATTTTCTGGGGTGTTACATTCTCTCCCACTTAGGATCATTCTCCATTGAATGAAAAGTAAAGTTCTCCCTCAAGCATATAACATAACTTATATCTTCTTTCGCACATGTCAATTCCCCAAATTTTACTAACTCCCAAATAGTTTTTAGAAATTTCGGCAGAGTCTCCCCTGTAATTGGCCCTATCCTCATGCCAGAGTAACACCAAAACAACTCCTAACAACACATCCCCACCCAACAAAGCACCACAATGCATATATCAATAACACTAATCTCAGCATTACAAGCACTATATTATCATAATGATATGTGGACATGAAGCACATCATATGTATGCCCATAACCACATCTACGGTCTTAATAGTTGTTCATAATCGATTACAACATCGCAAATTAACCTCATGTTAACAAAATCTCGTTTCAAACCTCGACTTTACTAACAACGAGACACGAGGCATGAAGACCTCATAATTATTTATCCAATTTAACGAGTCATATTGAACGCCACCTGGGCAGTCACCTCGTAGGCTAAAACTCAATAATTACAACACGAATATGGCAAATTATGCACAGAGAAATTCATACAAGAATTTTCAAATAAGCCTAACAAGCATGACTCCCTATAAGTACTATAGTACAAATTTAGTTTCACAAAGGAGAATTTAAACACATAAATTTTCATCATAAGGATCTCTTCCTTATATAACTTCCACCGCGGCTCGTAGCCCAGTTTAAACATATCAAATCATATTAAAATGCGAGGATCTCGTCCTCAGTTCTGAATCACAAGTATTTTGCACATTGTGCCTACAAAAATTTTCCATTTCCTTTCTTTCTTATTTTCAATAAATTCCGTAAACAGTTTTCACAACACATAATGAACTCCCATACCGGTAGGGCATATAGTTCATAAACTTATAATCAATTATCCCAAAGTTACATCAAAACCCATTGCAGTAAGTAATAGAAAGTCAATTTTGGACTCATAGCCCTCAATAGTGTGCAAAACAACATGATAGACACGGGCTAACACCATCAAATCTCCCAACAAGTATAAACAAGTGAGTGGCGTACAAATCACAAACTCGTCCTATATGCAACACGATTAGAGGTATCACCTCGATAGTCAGAATTGAATCAAAATAAGAATAGTGCTCCTTTCATTATAAATTAAATCATGTTGGTAATGACACCATATGGTGTAGTGGCCTTAGCCACACCATAGAAAATATATCAACGGGCTGGGCCTACCCCTCTAGGGCACCCTCTACCCGCTTATCCTTCACCTCTAACTGGGTGTCCACGTGTGTAGTAACTACATTGGGGCCCAGAACCTGAGTGTTCAGTTAAAATCCAGCCCTCCCAAGTTTGGGACAATCTCTCATGATGTGCCTAGTATCATCACACTCATACCAACCCATATGAGGTCACGACAGCTCGTACTAAGTCTGTGCCAGATAACTGGAATAAACACTGTAAGAATTTTGTGTCGGTGGTGTACTGTAAGAGCTTACTGGAGAACCCCGAGTAATCTGATATGCGGATTGAGCTGGCCGACTGCTCGAGTCTCCTCCATAATGGGTCATAGGTGAAGAGTAAAATCCACTGAATCCTCCAGAGCATCGAGACCTTTTGGCCTCCTTAGACTCCATTTCCTTACCTAGAACACCCTCAATCCTCCTCACAATCAACACTACTTTCTAAAATGGAGTATCGGTTTGCAACTCTCGAGCCATGCTTATTTTAAGATCATAATTGTGTCCCTCAATGAATCTGCAGACCCGCTCTCTGACTGTAGAAACCAAGATAGGTGCATGATGGGCTAACTCACTGAACCTGATAGTATATTATGACATTGTCATAGTGCCCTAACGCAACCATTCAAACTCTGTGTGCCACACATCTCGGAGAGTTTGGGGAACAAACTCTTTCAAAAACATCTGTGAAAATTGAGCCCAAGTAGGTGGTATTGCATTGGCTGGTCTACCTTCTTCATAGACTTTCCACCACTGATACGCTACTCCTGACAGCTGAAATGTGGTAAAGGCAACTCCGCTCACTTCCACAATACCCATGGTGTGTAGAATACAGTGACACTTTTCTAGAAATCCCCGAGCATACTCAATAGATGTGCCACTAAAAGTAGGTGGACGATATCTCTTAAGTCTCTCTAGTCTCTTTTGTTCTTCTTCTAATGCCTCTGGCCTGACCTCAGGCTTAATCGAAATAACAGGTTGCACCGGTACTACACCCGAAACCTGACCAACATGAACTCGCTGCTCTAGAGTACAGGCGGTAAGAGTTTGAGTTACTCCCCCAATCTGTGAAATATTCGATGCAACAGAGATCAATCCCGCCTAAGTTAATGTACCAAACATATTCAAGAACTGTGCTAAAGTCTCCTGAAATCCGGGGGTAACAACAAGTGCTTCTGGTACCTATCCCCCAATTGGAGCAACTGGCGGCTCCTCAACTCTACCTCTAACCGATGTTCTAGTTGTGACACATGCCCTTCCTCGGCCTCTACCTCAGCCCCGGCCTCTTGCGGCCCTAGAAGTATGTGCGGGTGCGTGCTCAACTGACCCGGTAGTACGTATCCTCACCATCTGTGAGAGACTAGAGATACAAAGGCTCGAATTTCACAATCAACAAATCCGCACGACATGAATGAAAGAAGTGGAAGTTTCCTAACAGTTCTGTAGCCTCTCAAATATAAGTACAGACATCTCCGTAACGACCCGCAAGACTTTACTACACTTGTTCGTGACTCGTAAAACATATGAACCTAGAGCTCTGATACCAACTTGTCAAGACCCAAAATTCCACCACAGGCGTCATGATTCCACTTAGTCTCTAAGACTAGGTAAGCCGATTACAATTACAATTTAAACCTTTTTTTGGAAACATATAACTTAATATACGTGTCGAAACCAATAGTGGAAATAATTCTATCAACCTCCCAAGACTGGTAATACTGAGTCACGAACTCTAACTGAATATATGGAATGATCTCGAAGATCAAAATACTCACTATTGTTTGATTAATAATTAACAGTATAATAAAATGGAAAGACTCCAAGGTACTGTGACGACCAAGCAGCTCTACCTTAAATCTTTGCGATAACACTCTAACTCTATCCGAGTCTGATATCTCCAAAACTTAGCTCTGCACAAAAATGTGTAGAAGTGTAGTATGAGTACACCACAGTCGGTACCCAGTAAGTATCAAGACTAACCTCAGTGGAGTAGTGCCGAGGTACAGTCAAGACACTCACTAGTCTAATAACATGTGCAATATAGTATACAAAACTTATAGGAAACAATTAACAATGAGGGAAACAATAATAGACCAATGATATACACAGTCGGGAAACAAGAACACAATAAATATTGCTCAACAAATAATGAATACAAGTACAACCAATTAATCAAGTCCTTCAAATATAAATCTTTCGCCCATATGTTTTTCAAATAATACTCTTCATGATATAATATTTTTCAATAAATATATTTCGAATATACTCCCTTCAAATAAATATCTTTCAAATAAATCTTTTTAAAATATAATTCCTTCAAATAAATATCTTTCAAATAAATCTTTTTCAAATATAATTCTTTCAAATAAATATCTTTCAAATAAAAGTCACCCTTTGACACCTAATTTAAAAATCATAGAAATACGGTCCTAGCCCACTTTCATATTTCCATGGTACCTCGTGCCAAATAATAAATATTTTTCACGTATAATTTTTTCAAATAAATATCTTTCGAAAAAAAGTCACCTTGTGACACCTCATTTAAAAATCATAGAAATACGGTTCTCAACCCACTTTCATATTTTCATGGCACCTCGTTCCAATTTCTCTATCACAACTGCACAGACAACTCATGTGCCAATATCATCATCATTTACTCACGACACCTCGTGCCCATAATTCATATCACAACTACACGGACAGTTCACGTGCCAATATCATCACTATTTACTCACAGCACCTCGTGCCCACATTTTATTTCATAATCCGCATGTTACCTATTTCAACATAGATTATACTATTATCAATTTACCAACAACGAGACAAATTGCACAAGATATAAAAATAAACAGAAGGAAAATCACAACATCACATGAAAATTACAAACGCAATAACCCCACATCATCACATAAAAATTACCAACACAATAACCTCACATCACCACATATCATTACCAACACAATAACCTCACATCATCACATATTATCTATGACAATAGCCACCCTTATCTATCCTATATCCATCCTTATCACTCCTATAATAGCCTCCCTTATCCCTCCACCCTGACAATATCAATAGCCACCCTTATCGCTCCTATAGCCACTCTTATCTCTCTTATAGCCACCCTTATCGCTCCTATAATAGCCTCTATTATCGCTCTACTTAATAGCCTCCCTTATCACTCCGCCCAGACAATATACCAACACACATAACAACAGTGAAATGCCACCCTTATGCCCGCATAATGTCAACAATGGAATTTTATCCTTATACGCCCCATAACAGTAACCCAAATCACACAATAATTTACATAGAATATTATCACAACATCACAACATCATCAACTCGTATTTACAAATTGCCCATAGGCCACAACCATTCCACAGGTACAATAAAGTCAATTAATTTTACAACAGATAGTCCATCGCTCAACACAATGTATATAAAATCTCAAAAGCAACCACAAGGATGGGAAAATAACTCATCATAGGACAACACCTTCTTTAATCCAAATTTTAGATAAATATATAAATGCCTCGATTTAAGCTTATTTAATTAATTATTTGTAAATGAAAAATCCATAATGAAAATATTTAAAAGAAATATCAAATCAACAACACACGAAATTCACATAAAACTCCAAGTGACAATAACACCAAATTATCATATAAAATACAAATTCGACAAACAAGGAATGTGGCATGACAAATCAAGGATTTACTAAGTTCCAACAATTTTCCAATTTAATACATAAGGGCGTCTACGAATTTCAACCGATATAATTTGCACATATAAATCAAGTACGTACTCGTCACCTTGCGTACATGGTTTTTAATTACAAAATTTCCACATAAGACTCAATGCCTAAGGGGTAATTCCCCTACTCAAGGTTAGGCAAGATACTTACCTCGTTTCGTAACCAAATTTCAAGATTCCAATAAACCTTTGTCTCATGAATTCCTGTCCGAAATCTTCAAATCTAGTGACAAACAATTCAATATACTCAACACGAATCGTAGGAATTAATTCCATATGAATTTGCTAAATTTCATAATCTAAATCCGAAATTAACTCAAAATTCAATAGTGGGGCCCACATCACGGAACCCGACAAAAGTTACAAAATATGAAGGTCCATTCAACCACGAGTCCAACCATACAAAAATTATCGAATTCCGAAATCAGATTGACCTTCAAATATTCTTTTTACATTTTTGAAAGATTTTATAAAAATCTGATTCCCCTTTCTCCCATAAATTCACGGATTCATGATATAAATGAGTATGGAATCATGAAATATAATCAATATAGGATAAGGAATACTTAACCCAATATTTTCCCATGAAAAGCGCCCAAAATGGGCCTAAACCGTTCTCCCAAAACTAAAAAATGAGTAGAAATGGCAAAACATCCCGTTTTATGGGGTTTTTACAGTTCGGGCGCCACAGTTGGGGTGGAGCGCTGTCTGTGGCACTATTGCCAGAACCCTTAAACATCCCAGCGCCAGGGCTAGCACTCTGCGCTACCCTGGGCACTGACGGTGACGGAAAATCGTTCTCGACACAGAAATGGCTCCAAAATTTTAATATGGATCTAATGCTTCAATATGTGATACCACGTATTCTTGAAGAATCTATGTCGAAACATTCTAGGGTTGATGCTGAAACATAGCAATTCAAGTCTGATTGACTTCAAATTTTGCACACAAGTCATAAATAACATAACGGACCTATCAAAATTTCCATAACTGGATTCCAACACAGATATCAATAAAGTCGACTCCCGGTCAAACTTCCAAACCTTCCATTTCCAACGTTTGCCATTTCAAGCCAAAATCAACTACGGACTTTCAAATAAATATCCGGACACACTCCTAAGTCCAAAATCACCATACGTAACTATTGGAATCATAAAAATTTCATTTCGGAGTCGTTTGCTCAAAAGTCGACTCTCTGGTCAACTCTTTACTTTTAAGCTTCTAGATTAAGAATTGTTCTCCCAATTTGATCCCAAATCACCCGAAAACAAAACTCAACCCCACACGCAAGTTATAATACATATTGCGAAGTTGTTCTGGACCTTAAGTCACTGTACGGGGCGTAAATTCTTAAAATAACAAGTCGGGTCATTACACTGGTGTCACGACCCAAACTCCAACTAGTCGTGATGGCACCTAACCCAGCCCGCTAGGTAAGCCAACTTTCAATTATCCAATTCCAATAGCCATTATTAGAGCAATTTAAGTGAATAAAGGTCTATATCTGATACATCCCCAAAGAACTGGTAGTACAAATCATGAGCTTCTAAGAATAGAGTAAACAAAGTGGAAATGAAATAAATACATAGTATGTTCGGATAATACATAAACAGAGCTTTTATAAATCTAAGGCTACCCTGAATAAGAGGAAGCTACAACAAGAATGCAGGTACATCTTCAAGTCCTGCAACCATCGAGCACAGCAACAACAACAGCCAACATCTGCACGCAATGTGCAGAAGTGTAGTATCAGTACAACCGACCCGATGTACTGAGTAAGTAACAAACCTAGCTGTAGGTTGAAAGTAGTGACGAGCTTCTACCAAGGTCGGGTCCAAATCCACTAATCCACAACAGTTAATAACGACATAAAGCAAAAAATACCAAAAGTAACTCAGAGATAAAATGCTCAGTCACATTATGATTTCAGCAATAATATTTCTTCCTTTCAAGTAGATTAGTGAAAACCCAAATCTTTTGCCAAAGTTACCAAAAAATGTGAATAAGTTTGGAAACAGAAAATTTTCCAAAATCCTTTCAATAATAAATAAAATATCTCATTTTTTAGATAACCATTGTAAAATAAATGCATCACTTTGCCCATCTGTCAAAATGTGTGAGAAATCATGAATAATGTAATACCGTACAGCATGGGGAGAACACATCTCTATGCATATATGTCATGTGTGCATGTCAATGCAATGTATCTCAGAGATTGTACTCATAAACTCACACTCTCAGAGTACTAAATGTCACTGCCTCGCATTCTCTATCACTTTGGTCAACACACTCAATCATTCAGCGCTATACAATACCTGCTATGGTGTGCATCCCGATCCCTGTTTATAATCGACTGCGCTCACTGGGAGTGTACAGACTCATGAGGGGCTCCTACAACCCAAGCGCTATAAGCACAGATAACTCACGTGCTGCACGGACAACTCACGTGCCATAATATAAATATCTGGATCCGCACGGCCAACTCACGTGCAATAATAATATAAGGATCCGCACGGCCAACTCACGTGCTATAATAATATCTGGATCCGCACGGCCAACTCACGTGCTATAATAATATCTAGATCCGCACGGCCAACTCACGTGCAATAGTATAATATATAGATCCGCACGGCCAACTCACGTGCAATAATATAATATATAGATCCGCACGGCCAACTCACGTGCAATAATATAATATATATATAAAGCCAACATGGACTGCTGCGGCGTGCAGCCCGATCCCAAAAATATCCTCAAAAGATCAGGCCCTCAGCCTCCCTCAATCATCAATCTCTCCAGTCTCTCTTTCATGGGCTCACAATGTCATAAGAATAGCCCAAACAAAAATGATGATATGATGTATCAATAAATAACAATAGATACTGGGATATGATATGCCAGGAAAAGAATATGACTAAGTATGAATTTTAATTTTAACTACAAAATTCCACAGAAATCATTATGCCACAATTTCTATAGTGCACGCCCACACGCCCGACACCTAGCATGTGCGTCACCTCCCAACAATTCACAAAATACATATATTCAGGGTTCATACCCTCAACTCCAAGATTAGAAGAGTTACTTACCTCGAATAAGACAAATCCAAATGTCGAGCAAGCTAAGGAACGCTCCAGCAATTCCACTCTGCGTGTATCAACTTCTAAACGGCTCGAATCTAGTCATAATTAATTTGATTCAGCCCACAAAATTTATTGGAATTAATTCCATATCAAAATACTAATATCTCCACAAAATCTGAAATTACTCCCCCAAAAATCACCTGTGGGGCCCACGTCTCGAAATCTGACGAAAGTTACAAAATATTAACACCCATTCAATC
Source organism: Nicotiana tabacum (assembly GCF_000715075.1). Taxonomy (NCBI): domain Eukaryota; kingdom Viridiplantae; phylum Streptophyta; class Magnoliopsida; order Solanales; family Solanaceae; genus Nicotiana; species Nicotiana tabacum. Next base: position 115,166,060 of record NC_134093.1, read on the forward strand.
GCGAGTCCAACCATATAAATTTTACTCAAATCCGACATCAACTCGACCCTCAAATATCCAAATTAAACCAAGAGGGTTTTCACAATTTTCCAACTTAATTCACAAATTAAATGTTAAAAACAACCATGGATTCGGGTAATTTAACCAATATTGAGTTAAGAACACTTACCCCATTGTTTCCTCTGAAAATCTCCCAAATATCGCCTTAATCCGAGCTCCAAATTGTTAAAAATCGAGTCCCATTTTCTGAACTTAAACTTTCTGTCTAGACCTCTCTTCTTCGCGAACGCGACAGGTCCCTCGCGTTCGCGAAGCAAAATGTACTTCCCAACATTTGCTCTTCGCGAACACGAGACACTGCTCGCGAACGCGAAGGTAATAACCCATGCCCACTATGTTTCCCTTCGCAACGCGATACCCCAAACGCGAACTCGATGCACAACCCAGCTCCTCCTCGCGAACGCGAAGAGTAAATCCTGCCTGCCTAAAATTCCTCTTCGCGAATGCGAGGGCCCACTCGCGAACGTGAACGAGAAAATCCGAAAAATGTAGCAACAGATATCAGTAATCTCACCAAGGACACAAATGATCCGCTAACCGTCCAAAACTCACCTGAGCCCCTCGGGACCTCAACTAAATATATCAACAAGTCCTAAAACATCATACGAACTTAGTCGAACCCTCAAAGCAGCTAAAACAACAATTAAACCATGAATTACACCCCAATTCAAGCCTAATGAACTTTGAAATTTCTAATTTCTACAAACGACTCCGAAACCTATCAAATCACGTCCGATTGACCTCATATTTTGCACACAAGTCATAAATGACATAACAGAGGTATTCCAATTTTCAGAATCGAATTCCGACCCCGATATCAAAAAGTCAACCCCCCGGTCAAACTTCCCAAAAATTAAACTTTCGGCATTTCAAGCCTAATTCCTCTACGGACCTCCAAATAATATTCCGGACATGCTCCTAAGTCCAAAATCACTATACGGAGATATTGGAATCATCAAAATTCAAATCCCAGATCGTTTACACATAGGTCCATATCGGACCACTTTTCTAATTTACATTTTCAATTATGAGACTAAGTGTCTCATTTCACTCTGAGTTTCTTCCGGACCCGATCCAACTAGCCCGATAAGTCATAAATCAATTGCAAGACATAATTTGAGAAGTAAATGGGGGAACATGGCTATGATACTCAAAACGACCTGTCGGGTCGTTATATTCTCCCCCACTTAAACATACGTTCATCCTCGAACGTGCCATACCCGGGGGTGAACTCACGTCACCCAATTATATATAGGCATGACCGCACAACATAACTGAAAAATCATTAATTCCAAATTGGCCCAGAAATCATGGAGGCAAATTTCTAACATCCAGAATTCTTTTCAAGATCAGAATCTCACATCTACACACTATATAAGCCTGAACGAGTTGTATCCATCCATAACCATAATCCTAGATATAATCACATAACATACTACACAACTCTCATACTCGTAGCACCATTTCTGATCACAGTAATTACTCAAAACCAACCAAGTACTAGTATAAAACCCCGCATTCAACAGAATCTCATTCCAAAACCTTTGTACACTACCAATGATGAAAGAAACAATCAAAACTCATAACCACTCATCAGATCAACTAGCCATGGAGCTCTCTCGTCTCAAACAGAACCATAAACCTCTCCTAAGCCGACTTTCAATATTATCCTCCAGAATATACCATAATCAAGCCTGATAGAACCCATTCTAGGTCCAATGACCTTATATTATTACACACAACTATCCCACAGACACGCCACATCAATATAACTCAAGCCACAGTTGCGCAATCTATGTACCCAAATACGGGAGATGTCTCAAGGAATAGAACTGTATTACAAGTTCAACAAGCACTACCACAACCGCAATGTTACAACCAACTCCTCCAATTTCGTGAAGAGGATAACAATAGGTGCATGTGCACAATTGTATAAGAAGGAAATTAATGAATCAGATAAATTATCATAGAAATACAATTCTCACACACGACACGGTCGACTCACATGCCATTAATATGAATCGCTCGGCATGGTCACAGGCCTCCAGTCCCAGCATATCATACATGAGCAATTAAACAAGTACACTTGTATATGATAATGAAATAAGATTTTCATGCTCCTAGACTGGTATAAATAACACGCCATAGTGTAAGCATGTGCAAAGTCTACTACCACACTTCAAATCGGCAATTTAACGTAGAAATAGTAACTACCCCATTTATTCAAGGAAATTAGCCTATGTGTAACCTCAAATGTAGCCCAGATAGTTTTCAACAGAGGTATGAACATGAGAAACGTTATAACTTTACGCTTAACAGTCAATCTAGGCATATCATAGCCTAAGCATTCTTTCGAGTATGAATACATGCCCTGATGCTCGTACATTGGCTCAACCCTCACATATGTGCACACTTATAGCGCGTAGCTATCACAAATAATTAACGCAACTAGTGCCTCCACTAAGTTTAAAGAAAATACTCATCTCAAACAGGCCGCAACCCAAAACAATATACTTCTGAGAACTCCCAATCTCCAAATTCATCAAACACATAAATCACCGTAACTGATCTCAACTCCAGCACTAGAATGACTAACACATCCTCCATTCACGATCTTCCCATAAGGAATACTTTCATAATTCTTTTGTGCCACATAGCAATAATTTGAATATCTGCAGTCTATCAACTAGGTGAGTACTGCAATACCAATAAACATTCATAAGTCAAAACACAATGCGCCTTTTGAAATGCGCACCCTTCTCAGGGATTACCTAGCAATTATAACATTCATCTAATTATCTAAAAGTGACCATTTTGTCAAAAATTCGCGATCTTCCCTTCAAGAATGAACTACCATCTTGTACATGTAAATCTTAATTCCGTGCCACATGCCACATCTATCATGTCATCATGTGACAAGCACGAGAATCTCATTATTAACTTTGGGTAACCATCAAATTACATACCCGGTCATTCAGTAACCTTCATCTTGCTTCCTTCCAGGCAGAATTTATAATACACAACACGTTCCCTACACCGGTAGAATATATCTGGTTCAACCCATGGTAGAAACCATTAAGAACACTTTGAAACCATTTTCACATAACCAAGCTATCAGAACTAAATCCCTATAACTCCACCAAGCCACACAAGTTGCCAAATCCAAGAGTATTGCCACAAAACACCCGTAAAGCCTCACCTCATCATAAGAACTAAAAGAACCGAGCATACCATTACCATATTGATCCATCATGTTACCCATTTGTCCTATTTTATCCGAGTTTCTTCCGGATTATCCTCAAGTTGCCATTCCTCCTTGTCAGAACACCACTAATTTATCCAAAGCTCACTACAAGACATCCTAACAAAACACTGCACCGCCTTAAGGCCCATAAGCCACTGTATTCTTCTTAAGCACCTCCATAAATACAAAAACTGTAACACTCACTTTGAAAATACCTTATGCGAATTTAAAATTGTTCCTCTTTCCTTTCTTATACTGAAATGTAGAATCCACTAAAACCCTCTCGAGGGTCATCCACTCTGCTCACATCTAATTTACTCCGCCCCAAACAGGCCGAAAGATATGTGCTCTTTTAGCACGATCAACATTCAAAGAAGTAACCCTGCCTTAACACGACCAATTCATACTTCGTGCGCACTACATCCTTCAAATTAACAACTTAATCATTCCATAATTTTCATAAAGTTCAATGTAACCCGTATCGAGGAATTTACTTACTCGAGTCATCCTCGATCTCTACCTCTGTAAGTCATAACTAACCAACAAGTATGCCTCAAACCAAAACTAAAATTTAACATATATCCATGAAATTGAATTGTCAATAGGAAACTCCCCCACTTGGCTCAAAGCCATAGAACAAAACACTCGATAACTCACAATACCCATACTTCATTACTGCCATAATACTGCAGTTAGTTCAACGAAAATGTTTCTCAAGCTTATGCAACACCCACCATAAAATACCTCAATCATCCGCTAAGTTAGCATTTATGCTCACGACAATCAAGTCAAATTTTCTCAACCCGATTCAAATTCAAATCTCAACACATACCGCCCGTTGGTAGAAAAGAAACTCTTTATTCATATCCTAAGGAACACACCTACATAGATTACTGCGGAGGAGATAGCCCACCTGCTTAGTCTCAAATTGGCATCTTGTTATACCCTTTTACAACCACAATTATTATGAAATCACTTAATCTTTCTAAGTCCAAACTTATTAACTAGACACGAGAATTTAATTTTCCCCAAAATGTAACAACGTGAAGAATCTTTCAAAACATTCACACTAGAGATTGTACGTCACATCAAACGAAAATAACGAACCCAATGGCCTTCCTTTACATTTCAAGGAAACACTTCTTGTTAAGTTCAAATCGTCTTAACACATCCCGCGGTCATATCATACCCATCATACCGCTATTTTACCGCTCATCGAGCCAGAAATTTCCATGTAGGGTCATCACCGGATATATAAGCCCAATTGTACGAGTTACAATTGAAGCTACCGAGCTTAAGCTGCGGTCTAACCATAGCCTCAAGTCCTCCAGATTGGCCCACTATCAAAACACAGAATACTCACCTCGAACCTTGATCATAGAATCATAAGTCGGCGATGCACAGCTGATACTGAGCGCTCATGTACGCATACGAATACGTGGAAGGAATTTAAAGAGTTATGTACCAAGCTGAACCAATCACGCACGATAAGGAAAGAAAGATGGGAAGTATATATCCTAAATGCCTTGTATCCTCTCGAAGATAAGTATGGACGTCATCATACCGATCCGCAAGACTCTACTAGACACTTGCTCATGACTTGTAGAACCTATGAACCTAGAGCTCTGATAGATACCACCTTGTCACGACCCAAAATCAAACTAGTCGTGATGGCACCTAACCCAGCCCGTTAGTTAAGCCAACTTTTAATTACCCAATTCCAATAGCCATTATTAGAGAAATTTAAGTGAATAAAGGTCTATATTTGATACATCCCCAAAGAACTGGTAGTACAAATTATGAGTTTCTAAGAATAGAGTAAACAAAGCGGAAATGAGATAAATACATAGTTTGTTCGGATAATACATAAATAGAGCTTTTATAAATCTAAGCTACCCTGAATAAGAGGCAGCTACAACAGAAACGCAGGTACATCTTTAAGTCCCGCAACCATCAAGCACAACAACAACAACAGCCAACATCTGTATGCAATGTGTAGAAGTGTAGTATCAGTACAACCGACCCCATGTACTGAGTAAGTAACAAACCTAGCCGTAGGTTGAAAGTAGTGACGAGCTTCTACCAAGGTCGAGTCCAAATCTACTAATCCACAACAGTTAATAACGACATAAAGAAAATAATACCAAAAGTAACTCAGAGATAAAATGCTCAGTCACATTATGATTTTAGCAATAATAGTTCTTCCTTTTAAGTACATCAGTGAAAACCCAAATCTTTTACTACCTTTACCAAAAAATGTGAATAAGTTTCGAAACAGAAAAATTTCCAAAATACTTACAATAATAATTAAAATATCTCATTTCTTTTCAGATAACCATTGTAAAACAAATGCATCACTATGCCCATCTGTCAACATGTGTGAGAAATCATGAATAATGTGATACCGTACAGCTTGAGGAAAACACATCTCTATGCATATGTGTCATGTGTGCATGTCAATGCAATGTATCTCAGAGATTGTACTCATGTACTCACACTCTCAGAGTACTCAATCTCACTGCCTCGCATTCTCTCTCACTTAGCTCAGCACACTCAATCATTCAGTGCTATACAATATTTGTTGCGGCGTGCAACCCGATCCCTGTTTATAGTCGATTGCGCTCACTGGTATGTACAGACTCTTGAGGGGCTCCTACAACCCAAGCGCTATAAACACGGACAACTCATGTACTGCACGGACAACTCACGTGCTATAATATAAATATCTGGATCCGCACGGCCAACTCACGTACTGCACGACCAACTCATGTGCAATAATAATATCTGGATCCGCCCGGCCAACTCACGTGATATAATAATATCTTGATCCGCACGGCCAACTCACGTGTAATAGTATAATATATAGATCCGCACGTCCAACTCATGTGCAATAATATAATATATAGATCCACAAGGCCAACTCACGTGCAATAATATAATATATATAAAGCCAACATGGCCTGCTGCGGCGTGTATCCCGATCCCAAAATTATCCTTACAATCAGGCCCTCGGTCTCCCTCAGTCATCAATCTCTCCAGTCTCTCTTTCATGGGCTCACAATGTCATGAGAATAGCCCAAACAAAAATGATGATATGATGTATCAATAAATAACAACAGAGACTGGGATATGATATGCCATGAAATGAATATGACTGAGTATGAATTTGCATTTTAAAATAAATATTTCACAACAATATGACCTCGGTGGGTCCCAATAATACTGGAACATAGCCTCAACATGATTTTTAATATGCCTTTCTGCTCAATTTCTTTGACTCATAAAATCGCATGGAAAATGCCAAGATCATTTAACTACAAAATTCCACAAAAATAATTATACCATAATTTCTATAGTGCACGCTCACACGCCTGTCACCTAACATGTGCGTCACCTCCCAACAATTCAGGAAATACATATATTCAGGGTTCATACCCTCAACTCCAAGATTAGAAGAGTTACTTACCTCGAACAAGCCAAATCCAAATGTCGAGCAAGCTAAGCAATGCTCTAGCAATTCCACTCTGCGTGTATCCACTTCCAAATTGCTCAAATCTAGTCACAATTAATTTTATTCATCCCACAAAATTTATAGGAATTAATTCCATATCAAAATACTAATATTTTCACAAAATCCGAAATTAAGCCCCAAAAATCACCCATGGGGCCCACGTCTCGGAATCTGACAAAAGTTATAAAATATTAATGCCCATTCAACCACGAGTCTAACCATATAAATTTTACTCAAATCCGACATCAACCCGACCCTCAAATCTCCAAATTAAACCAAGAGAGTTTTCACAATTTTCCAAGTTACTTCACCAATTAAATGTTAAAAACAACCATGGATTCGGGTAATTTAACCAATTTTGAGTTAAGAACACTTACCCCATTATTTCCTCTGAAAAATTTCCCAATTATCGCCTCAATCCGAGCTCCAAATCGTTAAAAATGGAAAATGGGACGAAGTCCCATTTTCTAAACTTATACTTTCTGTCCAGACCGCTCTTCTTCACTAACGCGACAGGTCCCTCGCGTTCGCGAAGCACAAAATATATTTCCCAACATTTTCTCTTCGCGAATGCGAGACACTGCTCGTGAACACGATGCTTAACAGAGCCCTTCATCGCAAACGCGAGCTCCCCTTTGCGAACGCGAAGGCAAAAACCCATGCCCATTATTTTCCCCTTCGCGAATGCGATACCCCAAACGCGAACGTGATGCACAACCCAGCTCCTCTTCGCGAACGCGAAGAGTAAATCTTGCCTGCCTGAAATTCCTCTTCGCGAATGCGAAAGAGAAAATCCAAAAAATGCAGCAACAGATATCAGCAATCTCACCAAGGCCACAAATGATCCGTTAACCATCCAAAACTCACCCGAGCCCCTCGGGACATTAACCAAATATACAAACAACTCCTAAAATATCATACGAACTTAGTCGAATCCTCAAATCACCTAAATCAATATTAAAACCATGAATTACACCCCTATTCAAGCCTAATGAACTTTGAAATTTCTAATTTCTACAAATGACTCCGAAACCTATCAAATCACGTCTGATTGACCTCAAATTTTGTACACAAGTCATAAATTCCATAACATAGGTATTCCTATTTTCAGAATCGAATTCCGACCCCGATATCAAAAAGTCAACTCCCCAGTCAAACTTCTCAAAAATTAAACTTTCGGCCTAATTTCAAGCCTAATTCCTCTACGGACTTTCAAATAATATTCTGGACATGCTCCGAAACCCAAAATCACCATACAGAGCTATTGAAATCATCAAAATTCAAATCAAAGGTCGTTTACACATAGGTCCATATCCGGTCCACTTTTCTAACTTAAATTTCCAATTATGAGACTAAGTGTCTCATTTCACTCTGAGTTCCTTCTTGACCCGAACCAACTAACCCGATAAGTGATAAATTAATTATAAGACATAAATTGAGCAGTAAATGGGGGAACAAGGTTGTGATACTCAAAACGACCTGTCGGGTCGTTACAACTGGAGCTCTCTTTCTATTGGCGAATGAAACAGTTTGCCATTATTCCCTCGACTGGTTATTGTTAGGCGCTGCTATGGGCTATGTTTAGTTGGTTGATGATGATGGAGTTTGATGGGTGCAATGATGGAAGGTGTGGCCTAGCCTCCCACATAACTTGCAGAGGATCTGTTCCCCCTCGTAGATGATTTGCTGCTTATATTTGCCTATGAAGATGCAGGTCTGGACTGGTTCATCAAGAGGCAGCTCAATACACAACCATGCATATCTTCCACGCAATGTTGCACTGGTGCATGCGTCTATTTTTAACAGGCGCCCAATGGTGTTACCTATTTTCCTTAGTAGTAAGGCATTGTAGAACATAGTGGGTAACTGTGGGAGGCATATCCAAATTGCTGATCTATCTTGTGTTGCTTTGCTTGCTATGAAATTAGGTTCTCATTTTTTACAGAGATGAAATAACCATTAACAAACTGATAACTTTCATCGAAATGGAGTTTGCAGCTAGAGAGACGACGAAGGAGAAGAAGATAACCTCTGCAGTACATGAGGCCATGCTTCTAAATTCAGCTTTGGCTGAGCTTCTAGAGACAATATCTTGCTTCTTTTATTTCCATGAGATAAGAGCACCACCAAACTTCACTAGATAGCCTGTAACCGACCTTCTTGTCTCCATACAGGCTCACTAGATATTCTCTGCAGGCATTAAGAGTCCTAGACCAAGTTTTGCGTTGACATATTTCACCACTCTAAGAGCAGTTTCTAGGTGAGATGTTTTGGTGAACTGTCTTAATGCCTTGGCTAAGTGAGTGAATTTGCTTATAAAAAAACTGCACCCTCGAGCCATTCACCTTATCAAACCTCTCTCTCAAATCCTCCAAGACCTTATGCGCACTCGATGCATATAACACACTACTTAGTAAACCAGGTCTAACAACATTCATAATCCATGAAAGGACAAAAACATTAACCTTTTCCAACAGATCGTGTAGTTCAAGTACAAAACTAGATTTAGGATATCGACCATCTATAAACCCTACCTTGCTTTTCCCTAGCAGACCAATTCGCATAGCACGACTCCGTAATGCATAGTTTTCAGATCCAACAAGTTGAAGAGAGATCAGAGAACTACATGGTGTGTCGGTTGGCTGCAAGTACAAGGGGTGATTATGATCGATTGTAGGGAAGACACTTCCTCCTGTTGTAGCATTCATTGGATTTGAAGTTCCAGTAGCATTTGCAGAAGTAGTGCCATGAATTACATCTTCAATTGTCATCTCTAGATGAATTAATGAGTGAACAAAAAAAAACAAGCCCTATCTTCAATTAGAGTTTCCTCACAAGAATTCACTCAATTAATTGAATGAATTAGAGAAACTAACAAAGACAACTAAGTTATTGAGTGCCACCGATCAGCGTTACAGGCTCTGATACCATGATAACTTCAATGGTAATGGTGTTTGCAGCTAGAGAGACGACGAAGGAGAAGAAGATCTGAGTTGAGAGAAAGCAGAAATGCTCTATATTTCTGAGAAAGAAGGAAGTGAAAAATTTGTTCTTACCTCCTACATGTACAGTGTATTTATAGTTATAACTAACTAACCAAATATTACACAAACATATGTAATATCTTAACTAACTTAAGATGAGTTGGATCCTAGCTGAAATGTTACAACTACAACTTGAACTTTGCCTTCACACGCTTATTGTTCAACACAAACCATGGCCTATTTTGAAGTACTTTGATCATGTTCTCCTCTTTGTTGAATTTCACAATAAAATAGTCAGACCCAAGGTCAATCAATGGAATGTTTTTTGATGGTTTTCACAATTCTTGTATTTTCCTTTTTAGGTATTGATGTTGGATTCTTTTTCCTATAAGCTTAATTATCAGCGAGTGCTTCCATGGTTGGTACGTGGGATTTTTGTCTTCCTCTGTGAGTTGGATGAACCTTATGCCTTGAGAGAGTTTTTCTAGGTCTATATCCATTCTTGCATCTAGTGGGGATTGTAGGTCCTTTGTAATTGCATTTTTTGATAGGTCAATGCTCATCATATATTCGGTTGAGAGGAGTTTTTCTTTGAAAGAAGACAGTTGGTTAGGTTCATTATTAATACTTGTACTATTGATATCTGGTGGTTTGGGAGGTATCTGGTATTGTTTTTATTCTTATTTTTGTAGTTTCTCCATAGTTGGATTCAGTGGTAGTTTGATGACGTTTGCGTAGATGTTATAGAGAAGGTAGAGCTTCTCACTCTATCAGATTGCGGCGTATATCTTTTTTGAATTCATAATGATCATTAAGATAAATTGTACACAATTACATTGAGAATATTTTTTGTTAATACCAAACGTTGCTGAGAATTCGCTATATTCCGAAGGCTAGAAATGCGATCAGAAACTTAACATGTTCAACAAAGTTTTTGGTGGGAACATTCTAGTCCGAAAAAGTGCTCGTCCCTAAAACTATATTGTCAAAATTATTACGAAGAATATTAATAAAAACAAGCTAGACCGGAATCTAAAAAGTAATATAATATGTAGAATAACCAAAATGCATGAACTTTGATTACAATAATTTAAGAGTCTCTACCCTTAGAGAGGCTACATGATGTCATTTCTACTTCATCTTCGTGTATATGGGCTAGACTGGACAGAAAAATTGGATTGCCATGAAGATGGACCGAAAACAAGAAGCTCAGTCTAATATTAGGAGAATGTGTAAGGGATCTTTACACAATTAGCCGTGCATATTCATTATTTATTTTTTCTAGCCATATACATAAATTATACATAATTATACATATATAATACATAAATTTTGTATGTATTATAACTCCACCAGTTTTTTTTAGTTTAAGTGGTTGGAGCTATTTGGGTTAATTCTTCAAGATGGGGATGTGAGCCATAATGCATAACTATGGGTTTTGGACTATCATTCAGTGCGGTACTTTATCATTTAAATATAAGAGATTTTCCACAAATAGCCGTCCGAATTCTCTATTTAATTTTTGTAGTCCTTATACATAGATTTTAGATTGATTATATATGATTATACATATAATATTGAATTATATGAAGCCGAAGAGGCAAATATGTTATTTGGCGCAAGAGCTAAGAAGGAGTTGAAGGGGTAAAAATGTTATTTGGTGCACAAGCGAAAGAGGTAGATTCCATTTATTAAATACAGCCTTTATATGTCTACTCTAATGTTCATTGTTCCAACAAAGAAAGCACACAGAAAGTGATGAGTGATGACTAAATATGGATCGAATGAATGAAATAAAAAGAAAGAAATAAGGTAATTCAGATTAAGTCAAATGATTAGATGGAGTTAGAAACATCATTTTTAGGGTACATTAAATATATTAACATAGACAAAATTTCTAACATTGTGACATTGTACTAAAACTACTCTTAATATATAGTTGCCAGCAATTGACAGGACAAGATACAGACTATATTAATTTACTGAAATACATGCACACATTATTCATACTATAAGCATTAAATAAAATCTTGATCCTGTAATTAGCAGGAGTACTACTCCAGCATACAACAAAATTTTCTTGATATCTCCACCAAACGACGTCAAATTTTCATCCTTATTAGGAATTGTTGATGCTGGAACAGGACGGCCACCCAGAATTGCTGGCGATTGAATCAAAGGGTTATTTTTATCGTCTCGGGTTGAATTTAGAACAGGAATATCATCCATATTTGGTGGTAAGGGCAACATCAAATCCTTTGGCATAGATGGTAGTGGTGATGGTGGTGGCTCCTTTGGTACCTTTGGAAAAATTAGCACTGCTCTACTTGGTAGAGGCTTCATTTCCTGTACTGTACTAAACATTGCTTGAGGTGCTACAAAAAATTTACAATAATAAATTAGCCCCAAAATTAGATGTCTTGCTGCAGAAGGTGTCATATGACATTGTTTCGCAAAAAGAAGAAGAAGAAAATATATGTATAAGTAGTACTCGCCCTATTTTGTTTTATATGTCTTGTTTTTACTGTGTACGAGTTAAAGAATGAAAAATGGACTTTTAATTCACACGACCTTCAACTAAATGTGTTTATGATCTATAACATACTTACCAAATTAGCCTTTGAATCTAGTGGTATTAATTAAACATGCCAAGTTATTTCTATAAGAGAATTCATTAAGGGCAAAATGAGTGGTGAAAGGTATATTTTCTAAAACAGATGAAAAACGTAAATCACATAAATATAAATGGAGAAAATATTTTTTTCTTTTTGGTAAAAATATATTGTATAAATATATTTGTACGATAAAGTCACGACCCGAAAGGTTCCACCGACGGGACCGTGATGGCGCTTAACATTTCACTTGCCAGGCAAGCCAACGTTAGAGAATCATTAAACCATTTCGTTATTTCGATTCACTAAATAACAATAATTAACTCAAATTAAAAATAATATGTGCGGAATAGCATAAAATTATGTTAACTACTACCACCCGTATCTGGAGTCATAATTCACGAGTATTCTAGAATTTACTATAAGTAATAGTCTAAAAGAAATACAACTGTCTGAATAAAAGAAACAGTAAAACATAAATGATAGACGGGGACTTCAAAGTCTGTGGACGCCGACATATCTACCTTGAATCTCCGGACAGCAGACCAATAGCAAAATCTCGATCAACCAGAGCAGTTATCAAAATCTGCACAGAAAGTGCAGAGTGCAGCATCAGTACAACCGACCCCATGTATTGGTAAGTGTCGAGCCTAACCTCGACGAAGTAGTGACGAGGCTAAGGCAAGGCACCTACAAATCAACCTGTACAATTTAACAGTGTATATACAAATAACAGAAATAAAAAACTAAACAGGAAATGTCGGGAGGGGAAACATACTGAGGGGAATGCAAGATAAAGAACTACAACAGAATGATCATCGAAGCAGTCAATATACCATGAATCAACAGGAATAGTGAATACAATAAGAAAAAATGCACGGCATCACCCTTCGTGCTTTTACTCTCAATCTCACCATAACATTAATAGAAACGTCACGACATCATCCTTCGTGCTTTTACTCTCATATCATTGCACGGCATCACCCTTCGTGCATTAACACTCACAATATGGCACGGCATCACCCTTTAAAATAAAAACTCAATTATCACTAGAAAATCCGTAAACATGATAAGAACGATAAATTGAACAATACTAGCATAACACGTAGCAATTTGACATAGGAAAAGACAATATAAGAAAAATAGAGAATTATGGAAAAGCAGGTAAATTTGGCGGCGCATAAGTACTCGTCACCTCACATATACGCCGCTCACATGAATTTCACTTAGCAAGTAATCTAAGGTTCCTAATTCCCTCAAGTCAGGGTTAGACACAACACTTACCTCGCTCCGAAGGCCACTTAATTCTCAATCATAGCTTTTCCTTTGGAATTCACCTCCAAACCACTCGTATCTATTAAAAAATAACTCAATAATATCAAATATTGCTAAAGGAATCAATTATAATGCATAAATTTAATGTTCTAATTTTTCCTCCAAAAAGTCGAAAAATCGACCCCGGGCCCGCTTGGTCAAAATCCGAGGTTCGGACCAAAATATTTTTACCCAATCAGCCCCGAGCCCGAATATGTATTTAGTTTTGGAATCCGACCTCAAACTGAGGTCTAAATCCCCAAATTCCCGAAATCCCTATTTTCTACCCTAACCCCTAATTCTACCAAGAAAACTCTAGATTTTAGGTTGAAACTTCAAGAAATGTAATGGGTAATTTAAAAAAAATGGTTTAGAATCACTTACCAACAATTTGGGGATGAAATGGCTCTTGAAAAATTACCTCTCACCGTTTTGTTTTTGAGAAAAAATGAATTTTGGCTAAAATCCCGTTTTTGGGTTCTGTTAAGTGTTGGGCGACAGTGTTCATCGCGTTCGCGAGAGCACTGTCGCTTTCGCGAAGTGTATGGCCTTCCATGCTTTCGCGTTCACGAGGCAGTGCTCGTGTTCGCATAGGCTACCCTTCCCCGGTCTTCGCATTCGCGAGACATTGCTCGCGTTCGCGATGAAGAAAAGGCTGACTCCCCCTCCCCAGTGCCTAACGCTACGCGTTCGCGACGGGCTTGTCGCGTTCGCGAAGGGTAATGCCCCCATCCCTTCGCGTTCACGACCAAGCCTTTGCGTTCGCGAAGAAGAAATCCTCAGCTGCCCAGTTTACCTTCTCGAACGCAAAGTAGGACATGCCAGAACACAGATTCTGCAGAAAAAACTAGATTTCCAAAGTCCAAAATATCCCGTGGCCTATCCGAAACTCACCCGAACCCTCGGGGCTCCAAACCAAACATGCATACAAGTCTAAAAACATCATACGAACTTGCTCGCGTGATCAAATTGCCAAAATAACACCTAGAACTCTAAATTCAGTACCAATTCAAATGAAATTCTCAAGGAACACTTTAAAACTTCTAATTTCTCAACTGGACGTCCGAATCACGTCAAACCAACTCCATTTCTCACCAAATTTCATAGACATGTCTTAAATATCATAATGAACCTTTAACGGGCTCCGGAACTAAATACCGACCCGATACTAATAATGCCAAATATCAATCGATTCTTAAAAACAAATAATTTCCAAACTTTTAATTTTTATAAAAAATTCATAACTCAAGCTTGGGACCTCCAAATTCGATTCCGGGCGTACACCCAGGTCCCATAATTCGATACGAACCGACCAAGACCGTCAAAGCACGTATCCGCACCCGTTTACCAAAAATGTTGACCGAAGTAAACTAAAATCAACTTTTAAAGTAAAAATTCTTATTTTCATTAGTTTTCAACATAAAAGCTTTCCGGAAACCTGCCCGGACTGCTCACGCAAATTGAGGAGGTTAAATATGAGATTTGTAAGGCTTAAGAGAACAGATTCAAGTAATAAAACATAAGATGACCTTCTGGATCACATTCTCTACCTCTAAAACAACCGTTCATCCTCGAACGGACATAGAAATATACCTGGGCTGGTGAAAAGGTGGGGATATCTACTCCGCATATCGGACTCGGACTCCTAAGTAGCTGCCTCAATAGACTGACCTCTCCACTGCACTCAAACCGAAGGGTAACTCTTTGACCTCAACTGACGAACCTGCCAGTCTAGAATGGCCACCGGCTCCTCCTCGTAAGTCAAATCCTTGTCCAACTGGACAGAGCTGAAATCTAACACGTGGGACGGGTCACCATGACATTTCTGGAGCATAGACACATGGAATACCAGATGAACTGAGGATAACCTTGGAAGCAATGCAAGTCTATAAGCTACCTCCCCCACCCTCTCGAGGATCTCAAATGGCCCGATATACCTAGGGCTCAACTTGCCCTTCTTCCCAAATCTCATAACACCCTTCATGGGCGATACCCGAAGCAATATTCTTTCTCCAACCATGAATGCAATATCACGAACTTTACGGTCAGCATAACGCTTTTGCCTAGACTGAGCTGTACGAAGTCAATCCTGTATAATCTTAACCTTGTCCAAGGCCTCCTAATGTAAATCTGTACCCCATAACCGAGCCTCCCCTGGTTCGAACCACCCAACTGGCGACCTACACCGTCTACCATATAATGCCTCATAGGGAGCCATCTGAATGCTCGACTGGTAGCTGTTATTGTAGGCAAACTCCACTAACAGCAAAAACTGATCCCAAGAACCTCCAAAGAAAATAAGACAGGTGCGGAGCATATCCTCCAAGATCTGAATAGTACGCTCGGACTGGCCGTCCGTCTGAGGATGAAATGTTATGCTCAACTCAACCCGCGTACCCAACTCATGCTGAACTGTCCTCCAAAAGTGCGAGGTAAACTACGTACCTCGATCAGAAATGATAGACACGGGCACACCGTGAAGACGGACGATCTCACAAATAAGAATCTCTGCTAACTGCTCCGAGGAATAGGTAACTGCC
Organism: Nicotiana tabacum; assembly: GCF_000715075.1. Lineage (NCBI taxonomy): Eukaryota > Viridiplantae > Streptophyta > Magnoliopsida > Solanales > Solanaceae > Nicotiana > Nicotiana tabacum. Next base: position 115,182,325 of record NC_134093.1, read on the forward strand.
ACAGGAATATAATGCACTGACTTAGTCAGCCTGTCCACAATGACCCAAACTGCATCGAACTTCCTCTGAGTCCATGGGAGTCCAACAACAAAGTCCATAGTGATACGCTCCCACTTCCACTCAGGAATATCTAACCTCTGAAGTAAACCACCAGGTCTCTAATGCTCACACATTACCTGTTGGCAATTTAGGCACCGAACTACATAGGAAACTATGTCCTTCTTCATTCGCCTCCACCAATAATGTTGCCTCAAGTCCTGATACATCTTGGCGGCGCCTGGATGAATAGAATAGCGGGAACTGTGGGACTCCTCAAGAATCAACTCACGAAGTCCATCCACATTAGGCACACAAATATGACCCTGCATTCTCAAAACTTCGTCATCTACAACAATAACCTGCTTGGCACCACCATGCATCACTGTGTCTCTAAGGACAAGTAAATGAGGATCGTCATCCTGATGATCTCTAATGCGCTCAAATAAAGAAGACTGAGCAACTGTACAAGCTAGAACACGTCTGGGCTTAGAAACATCTAACCTCACGAACTGGTTGGCCAATGCCTGAACAACCAATGCAAGCGGTCTCTCACTAACTAGAATATATGCAAGGCTACCCATACTGACTGGCTTTCTACTCAAAGCATCGACCACCACATTGGCCTTCCCGGGATGATACAATATGGTGATATCATAGTCTTTCAATAGCTCCAGCCACCTCCTCTGCCTCAAATTGAGTTCCTTCTGCTTGAACAAATACTGCAAGCTCCGATGATCAGTGAATACCTCACATCTCATGCCGTAAAGATAGTGCCTCCAAATCTTCAGCGCGTGAACAATGGCTGCCAGCTCTAGATCATGAACATGGTAATTTTTCTCATGAACCTTCAGCTGCCGTGAAGCATATGCAATAACTTTTGCCACCCTACATCAATACCGCACCCAGACCAATATGAGATGCATCATAATATACTGTATAAGATCCTAAACCTGTGGGTAACACTAATACCGGTGCCGTGGTGAAAGCAGTCTTGAGCTTCTAAAAGCTCGCTTCACACTCGTCTCACCACCTGAATGGGGTACCCTTCTGGGTCAATCTGGTCAACGGGGCTTCTATGGATGAAAACCCCTCCACAAATCGACGGTAATATCCCGCCAAACCCAGGAAACTACGGATCTCTGTAGCTGATGTGGGTCTAGGCCAGTTCTGGACTGCCTCAATCTTCTTAGGATCCACCGGAATACCCTCTGCTGATACAACGTGACCCAAGAAAGCAACTAAACTCAAGCAAAACTCGCATTTTGAGAACTTAGCATATAACTGGCTATCTTTCAAAGTCTGAAGGACGATCCGAAGGTGCTAGTCATGCTCTTTTTGACTGTGGGAATAGATCAAGATATCATCAATAAACAAAACCACAAAGGAATCCAAGTAGGGTTTGAACACCCGGTTCGTCAAATCCATGAATGCTGCTAGGGCATTTGTAAGCCCAAATGACATCACTACAAATTCATAATGCCCATACCGAGTCCGAAAAGCTGTCTTAGGAACATCGGATGCCTTAATCCTCAACTGATGGTAGCCAGATCTCACATCAATCTTTGAAAACACCTTGGCGCCCTGAAGCTGATCAAATAAATTATCAATCCTCGGCAATGGATATTTGTTCTTGGTGGTGACTTTGTTCAACTCCCGATAATCTATACACATCCTCATCGATCCATCTTTCTTCTTCACAAACAACACAAGTGCACCCCAGGGCGAGACACTAGGTCTAATGAAGCCCTTATCAAGCAAATCTTGCAACTGCTCCTTTAATTCTTTCAACTCTGGCGGGGCCATGCGATATGGCGAAATGAAAATAGGCTGAGTGCCCGGAGCCAAGTCAATGCAGAAATCAATATCCATGTCGGGTGGAATCCTCGGAAGGTCTGCAGGAAACACCTCTGGAAACTCATGAATAACCGACACTGTATCCATGGAAGAAACCTCCGCATTAGAATCGCGGACATAAGCCAAATAAGCTAGACACCCGTTCTCGACCATATGCCGAGCCTTCACATAAGAGATGACCCTGCTGGCAGAATGGCCAAGATTCCCTCTCCACTCTAATTGAGGCAAACCATGCAAGGCTAAGGTCACCGTCTTGGCGTGACAATCTAATATAGCATGATAAGGTGACAGCCAATCCATACCTAGTATGACATCAAAATCAACCATGTCGAGAAGTAGAAGATCTACACGAGTCTCAAGATCCCAAATGGTGACCACACAGGAATGATAAACACGATCTACAACAATAGCATCTCCCACCGGTGTGGATACATACACAAGAGCACTCAAAGAATCACGGGGCACAACCAAATAGGAAGCAAAATAGGAAGACACATAGGAATAAGGAGATCCCGGATCAAATAGAACTGAAGCATCTCTACTGCAAACTGAAACATTACCTGTGATAACAGCGTCAGATAACTCAGCCACAGGCCTGGCTGGGAAAGAATAACACCGGGGCTGGGCCCTACCACCCTGAACTATTTCTCTGGGACGGCCTCTAGCTGGCTGGTCTCCACCTATAACGGCCTGACCTCCACCTCTAACTGTCTGGCCCCTACCTCTGGCTGCCTGACCCCTGCCTCTGGCTGGATGAGCAGGTGGTGTAGCAATTGGTGCCGGAATCATGGCTTGAGAACTCTAATGCTGTAAGATGCTTGTTGCCCGAGGGCAAAATCTTGTAATGTGCCTCATATCACCACAAGTATAACATAACCTCGGCTGCTGTGACTGCTGACCCTGAAATAGACCCTGTCGACCTGAATAACCACCCTGATAACTCTGGAGAGGAGGTGCACTAATAGGAGATAGTGGTGCACTGTAGGCTAGCTGGTCAGAATAATGCATCTGAGGGCCACGACCACCTGAGGCACCGTGGGATGCCTGGAGCGCTGAATGAAACGGCCTGGGAGGATGGCCTCTACCAAATGTACTCTGCTTCTAGATGAGGCACCGCTGAACTCACCGGAATGACGAGGCCTCTTGTCAGACCCCTGACCTCCCTGAGTAAGAACCATCTCGACTCGTCAGGCGATATTTGCAGCCGTCTGAAAAGAAATCTCACTCTTAGTCTCCTTAGCCATCTGCAATCTGATAGGCTGAGCAAGTCCATCAATAAACCTCCTCACCCTCTCTCTCTCTCTCGGTGGGAAGCAGAAGAATGGAATGACGGGCCAAATCTACAAAATGGGTCTCATACTGAGTAACAGTCATATTGCCCTGGTGGAGACAGTCAAACTGACGGCGACGCTCCTCTCTTAATGTGATAGGCAGAAACATCTCTATGAAGAGCTGAGAGAACTAGTCCTAAGTAAGAGCTGGCGACCCAGCTGGTCTGGTCAACAAGTAATCTCTCAACCATTTCTTGGCGGAACCAGTCATTTGAAATGCAGCAAAATTGACCCCATCGGTCTCCATTATACCCATGTTTAGTAGAACCTCGTGACAGCTATCAAGATACTCCTGGGGTCCTCTGAAGGAGCACCACTGAAGTGAACATGAAAGAGCTTGGTAAACCTGTCCAATCTCCATAAAGCCTCAAAAGACATAGCTGGCCCATATCCGACCTGTGCCGGAATAACCGACTGAACTAATCCGTTTGGCTGAGCTGCTGGAGCCTATTACTGTGGAGCTATCTGCTCGGGACCAGGAGTGGTAGGAGTCTGGGCTCCTCCTCTAGCCTGAGAGACTGCTGGTTCCATGGGAAATGCGCCAGTCTGGGCCACACTCTCCATAAGGCCCACCAAACGGACCAAAGTGTCCTGAAGTACTGGGGTAGCAATGAACCCCTCCGGAACCTGAGCTGGCCCGACAGGAACAGTTTGGGATGGAACCTCCTTGCCAATATCCATCTGAGGCTCCACTGCTGGGGCTGCTGCTCGGGCCCTAGGCTGAGCCCTGCACCTGCCTCGGCCTCTGACACGACCTCGGCCTCGACCTCTACCCCGCGTAGGAGCTGTCACTGGAGGCTCTAGCTACTGCTCAGCTGAGGAAGCGGTGCGTGTTCTCGCCATATGCAAGAGAATAAGAGTAGAAGAGTTCAATCAGTATTGAGAAAGCAAAATGGCATGACAGATAAGAAAAAGAAATGCAACTTGTTCCTAAACTTCATAGCCTCTGGAAGATAAGCACAAACGTCTCTGTACCGATCCTCCAGACTCTAATAAGCTTGCTCGTGAATCGTAAGACATAGGCAACATAGTGCTCTGATACCAACTGTCACGACAGGAAATTTCCCACTGACAGGACCGTGATGGCGCCTAACATTTCACTTCCCAGGCAAGCCAACATTAGAGAATCATTAAACCATTTCCTTATTTCGATTTAGTAAATAACAATAATTAACTCAAATGAAAAATAATATGTGCGGAATATCATAAAATTGTGTTAACTACTACTACCCGGATCTGGAGTCACAATTCACGAGCATTCTAGAATTTACTACAAGTAATAGTCTGAAAGAAATACAACTGTCTTAATAAAAGAAACAGTAGAACAGAAATGATAGACGGGGACTTCAAGGTCTGTGGACGCCGATAGATCTACCTTGAGTCTCCGGACAGCGGACCAATACCAAAATCTCAATCAACCAGAGACGGTATCAAAATTTACATAGAAAGTGTAGATTGTAGCATCAGTACAACCGACCCCATGTACTGGTAAGTGTCGAGCCTAACCTCAACAAAGTAGTGACGGGGCTAAAGTAAGGCACCTACAAATTAACCTGTACAATTTAACAGTATATACGCAAATAACAGGAATGAAGAACTAAACAGGAAATGTCGGGAGGGGAAACATACTGAGGGGAATGCAAGATAAAGAACTAAAATAGAATGATCCCAGAGCAGTAAATATACCATGAATCAACAGGAATAGTGAATACAGTCAGAAAAAATGCACGGCATCACCCTTCGTTCTTTTACTCTCAATCTCACCATACAATTAATAGAAACGGCACGATATCATCCTTCATGCTTTTACTCTCATATCATGGCATGGCATCACCCTTCGTGCATTAATACTCACAATATGGCACGGCATCACCCTTTGTGCATTAACACTCACAATATGGCATGACATCACCCTTCGTGCATTAACACTCACAATATGGCACGACATCATCCTTCGTGCATTAATACTCACAATATGGAACGACGTCACCCTTCGCGGATTAACACTCTCCCTTACATGATAAGAACGATAAATTGAACAATACTAGCATAACACGTAGCAATTTGACATAGGAAAAGACAATATAAGAAAAACAGAGAAACATGGAAAAATAGGTAAATTTGGCGGCGCATAAGTACTCGTCACCTCACATATATGCCGCTCACATGAATTTCACTTAGGAAGTAATCTAAGGTTCCTAATTCCCTCAAGTCAGGGTTAGCCACAACACTTACCTCGCATTGACGGTCACTTAATTCTCAATCAAAACTTTTCCTTTGGAATTCACCTCCAAACCACTCGTATCTATTCAAAAATAACTCAATAATATCAAATATTGGTAAATGAATCAATTATATTGCATAAATTAAATTTTTTAATTTTTTCTCCAAAAAGTCGAAAAATTGACCCCGGGCACGCTTGGTCAAAACCCAAGGTTCGGACCAAATACTTTTTACCCATTCACCCCCGAGCTCGAATATGTAATTAATTTTGGAATCCGACCTCAAACTGAGGTCTAAATCCTCAAATTTTCGAAATCCCTATTTTCTACCCTAACCCCTAATTCTACCATGAAAATTCTAGATTTTAGGCTGAAAATTCAAGAAATATAATGGGTAATTGAAATAAAATGGTTTAGAATTACTTACCAATAATTTCGGGAAGAAATGGCTCTTGCAAAATTGCCTCTCACCATTTTGTTTTTGAGAAAAAATAAATTTTGGCTAAAATCCCATTTTTTGGTTCTGTTAAGTGCTGGGCAACAGTGTTCATTGCGTTCGCAAGAGCACTGTCGTGTTCGCGAAGTGTATGGCCTGCCAAGCCTTCGCGTTTGTAAGGCAGTGCTCGCATTCGCGTAGGCTACCCTTCCCTGGTGTTCGCATTCGCGAGACATTGCTCGCGTTCACGATGAAGAAAAGGCTGACTCCCCCTCTCCAGTGGCTAACGCTACGCGTTCGCGATGGGCTTATTGCGTTCGCGAAGGGTAACGCCCCCATCGCTTTGCATTCGGGACCAAGCCTTTGCGTTTGCGAAGAAGAAATCCTCAGCTGCCCAGTTTACTCTTCGCGTTTGCGAGAGTACCTTTGCGAACGCGAAGAAGGACATGCCAGAACACAGATTCTGCAGAAAAACCAGATTTTCAAAGTCCAAAACATCTCGTGGCCTATCCGAAACTCACCCGAGCGCTCGGGGCTCCAACCCAAACATGCACACAAGTCTAAAAACATTATACGAACTTGCTCACGTGATCAAATCGCCAAAATAACACGTAGAACTCTAAATTTAGCACCAATTCAAATGAAATTCTCAAGAACACTTTAAAACTTCTAATTTCTCAACTGGACGTCCGAATCACGTCAAATCAACTCCATTTCTCACCAAATTTCACAGACATGTCTTAAATATCATAATGAACCTGTACCAAGTTCCGAAACCAAAATACGGACACGATACTAACAATGCCAAATATCAATCAATTCTTAAAAACCAATAATTTTTAAACTTTTAATTTTCATCAAAACTTCATAAATCAAGCTAGGGACCTCCAAATTCGATTCCGGGCATACGCCCAGGTCACATAATTCGATACAGACCTACCAGGACCGTCAAAGCACGGATCGGAGCCCGTTTACCAAAAATATTGACTGAAGTCAATTAAAATCAACTTTTAAGGAAAAAATTCTTATTTTTATTAGTTTTCAACATAAAAGCTTTTCGCAAACCTACCCGGACTGCGTAAGAGCACAAATTCGAGTTATAAAACATAAGATGACCTTCTGGGTCATCACAGATAAGTGTTTGAAACTAATGGAAATGGAAAATCAATTTGGAACAAGAAATGAAGCCTTAGAAACCCCACTAAACTAAAGTCAAGCTATACTAAGAGGTCTCTTAAATTTATTTCGTAAAATTCATATAATAATAAGACATAATTGAATTTTCCTTTTGATCTAAAGATCAATGAAAATATGACTAAATATAAAGTAGCTAAGTTAGAGACAATGAGTTAAAGTCAGAAAATAAGTCAAAAATATGAAAAGAAATAAATGAACTTAGAGGAGGAAAAATTAAAATTGAAGAGGAAGATAAATATGCTAACTACTAAGAGAAAATTTATTGTTATTTGCTAACTCGTCTTGTACAACCTCAACAAAATAAATAAATTGCATAAACTTGAAATCTCTTATTAATAACTTTTATATAAAATAAATTGTATGTTATATATAATAATTAATAATATAGTAAACTCCTAATATTTTTGGGGCGTTCTAATTTTGGGGTCTAGCCTTACGCTTCGGCCGCCCCTGGAAGCATATATTGATACATTTTTATGAAAATTAACTAAAACTTTCAATTGACTTTAGTATTAAGAAACTTAAAAGTCAAATGGAACAATTTTGAATCTTGGATGTTAGATAGGGCAAAAATTACTTTTAGCCCGCGACCGAAATTATTTATATGCATAGCCGCAAAACTTTATAACATTTATGTACTTTTATAACATATAGAAATGCATATTTATTAAAAATATTTTTTTTTAGCTATTATTTTTCAGAGCAGCTATATGATGTCATTTTTCCTATTGGATATCCCGCCACTGATTATTGGTTTAATAAAAAGTTTAAAATTAAATAGTTTTCAAATATTAAAGATGTCATTATTTTGAAAATACGAAAAAAGAAGAGTACTATATAAAATAAAGCAGAGGGACATGTTGATGAACTCACCGAGGTGACGAGTAGTGTTGGGGTCCCGAGTTGAAACAGCTGAAGTTGTAAACAGAAGAAAAGCTAATATGACCTTCGCTAAGCTGGAGCTGCAAAAGTATTTGCACAGCAAATTTACGTATATGATAATTACATGTAACTTTCTACGGTAAACAATATTTGATAACTAGACAAAATTGTAACTAATTTATAATAAGTTGAACTTCAATGGTTATGTAAAAAGGGTATTTCATATTGTCATTACATATAACTTAACTCATTCTTTTTTAAGCTACAAGTAGGTATTTTTTGAGTTTTAACAAATTTTGCGTTCAATAGTCTAAAAAGGGAAATTAAGTAAAGAACAAGAAAATAATTTTATGCGTTGCCTAGCATGAATTTAATCCAGTATTGTTTTTATTCCTATTTATTTGACGCATATCTCAACAACGAGAATTTATACTATTTTACAATTTTCAATGAAATAGAATAGAATTTTACCCCATTTTCATGATGACAAAAGTATTTTTAGGCTGTAAGATCAAATTATTTCCTCTTTCAGATGGTTTGTGTTTTGTTTGACAAATAACAAAGTCCTATATATAGATGAAGCAAAACGAAAGATAATAATTATAAGAGGAATCACATTAGAAGCCAATTAATTAACGCATGAGACTATGGTAGTTAGGATTCAGGAGAAAATACTGTATCATTTGAGAAGTAACGCACAATAAAACATGCGCAAAAGGCATAAATGCAAGAAATTCATTATTAAAGAAAACAAATATTAAGTACTATTATTTAAATCATTAACTAACTAGAAATTGATTTGGGTATTATCCACTCTAAATGTGATGATCTCCAATAAATTTCCTCTTTATCATTCTAATTATTGTTTTTGTTTTTGTTAGAGAATATTTTCTGTTTTTGTTTTTGTGGAGAAACGAATATTTTATTAATAAACTACTAAGGTGGCATTACATATATAGTACTATTAGTAGGAATAAGACTTAAGTTTCCAAACATTGCCAGTGTGTTACATATGGAATATGATATAAGTCTAGTAGTATCTAGTCCATCTTTGTCCTCTTGGATGGTTGTCTTGACAAGATCTGGGGGTGAACAAAATATTTGTGCCAGCAAGAGGTGGTTGTTTGGAGCCTAATTTACTCAAAACGTGTGCCACCTTGTTCCCTTCGCGGAAACTATGCCGGATCACTGGATTCCCCAGTTTCTTCAATAAGCACCTGCATTCAAGGACAACGTTAGTATATGCTGGGTAGTTATTATGCTCAAGTAACTGGATTATCTCTATGGAATCAGTTTCTATCATATGCGAGTTTTAACCCTGCTTGGAGTGCTAGTAACTCTGCATGTGTTGGGGTGTAGGCTCGGACTGCTTTAGTGAAGCCTACTACCCAGTTACCTTGTGTGTTTCTAATAATTCCTCTAATGCCCCCTGCATGATATCTATCCAAAAAAGTTCCATCTGTATTTAATTTGTATGTTTGAGGTGGTGGTGATTGCCACTTGATGAGGATGGTTTTTTTGTGCGTGGAGCTCGTATTTTTTTCTATGAGCAGTTTGAATTAGATGGTACGTATTTTGACCAATTGGTCGTTTAGAGTTTTGGAGAGGTTGTGAAAGCAGTTGTTGTCTCTATTTAGCCAAAATTGCAATAGTACAAAAGGGAATACATCTTCCCAAGTGATATAGTTGTAGATGGTAGGTAGTCATTGGTGACTCTAATTTGATGAAGATATGACTTTGTGGGAAGCGTGTTACGATAGCATTGCCAAAGGAAGAATTTTATTTTATTTAGGGTACTTAATTTCCAAATCCATTCATACTCAATATGTGTTTGTTGGTGTTGGTGAAGTAAGATATAAACAAAGTGTGTGGAGAAGGTGCCATTTGGGTTTAGAGACCAAATGAGGGTGTCCATGGACATTGGGTTGTTGGAAAGAGAAATGGAGGAAATCGTTTCTCTAATGTTTTTTAGTAGTTCGAAGGAGATTTGTGACCAGTTCCACTAGTCGTGGTACCACAACTGGGAGACTGTTATGTTAGTGTCGTTGATACAAAAGGGCCCTTGAATGATCGAACGGATACCAGGAGTGTTGGGGATCCAATTTCCATAATAGAAATGAATGGATTTTCCGTTGCCAACATCCCATGTGATGCCTTTTGTAACAATTTTCCATCCTTTCAAAACATTTTGCCAAATGAAAGAGTTGGTTTTGGCATTAGCTCGCCTACTGTATTTTTGGATTAGGGTATTAGCACAAATTGTAGAATAATTGGTGAATAATCTCCATGCTAACCCTGCTAGTGCATCTTTATTTTTATGGATTGCTTTATGAATTCCCAGACCCTCAGGTTTTTAGGGAGAGTTACAACATCCCAGGCAACGTAGTGGATTCTCTTGTTATGAGAAGTAGTGCCTCAAATGAAGTCACCCTGGATTTTGTCAATTTGTTATTGAGTCTTCTTGGGGAGGGACATGTATAACATTGGGGGAATTTGGTATAGCGTTGGGGGCATATTTTGCTAGAATTGTACGTCCCGCAAGACTTAGGAAGTTTGATTTCCAATTTGACAGATTCTAACGCATATTATCAATAACAAATTGGAAATCGTCTAGCTTTGGTTTGTTGTTAGGATAGGGAATCCCAAGTATTTTTCAAACTGTGTGGTTGGGTTAATGTTGAGCAACTCAATTGCGTATTCTCTTATGGCAAGTGAGCAGTTGTTTGAGAAAAGAATTTTTTATTTTGTATTGTGTCACGACCCAAAATCCAGCCACAAGAGTCGTGGTTGCACTTAGTCTCTAAGACTAGGTAAGCCGATTATAATAACAATTCAACCCATTCTTTCTAAATATAAACCAACAGCGGAAATATTCAAACAAACTCCCAAGACTGGTAATACTGAGTCACGAACTCTAACTGAATGCATGGAATGATCTCAAGGATCAAATACTCTATACTGTTTGAATCATAATTAACAGTACAATAAAATGAAAAGACTTCAAGGGACTACGATGATCAAGTAGCTCTACCTTGAATCCTTGCGATCACACTTTAACTTTGTCCGAGTTTGATAGCTCCAATACCTGGCTCTGCACAAAAATGTGCAGAGGTGTAGTATGAGTACACCACGGTCGGTACCCAGTAAGTATCAAGACTAACCTTAGTGGAGTAGTGACAAGGTACATTCGAGACACTCACTAGTCTAATAACCTGTGCAATATAATATACAAAAATAATAGAAAACAAATAACAATGATGGCAACTGTAATCAACCAGTGATATATACAGCAGTGACAAGAACACCATAAATATTGTGCAACAAATAATGAATACAAGTACAACCAATTAATCAAGCCCTTCCAATATAATTCTTTCGCCTATATGTTTTTCAAATAGAAATCTTCAGGATATAATACTTTCAAATAAATCTCTTTAAAATATAATTACTTCAAATAAATATTTTTCAAATAAATTTCTTTCGAATAAAAGTCACCCTGTGACACAACATTTCAAAATCATAAAATACGGGTCTCAGCCCAGTTTCATAATTCCACAGCACCTCGTGCCAATTTCTCTATCACAACCGCACAGACAACTCACGTGCCAAATATCATCATCATTTAATCACGGCACCTCGTGCCCACATTTTATATCATAACTGTACGGACAATTTACGTGCCAATATCATCATTATTTACTCACGGCACTTCGTGCCCATATTTCATATCACAACTGCACGGACAGTTCACGTGCCAATATCATCATTATTTTCTCACGGTACCTCGTGCCCACATTTAATTTTTCAATTCACTTGGCAATAACCACATGCTCCCAATTTTAACATATATCAAACTATTATCAATTTACCAACAACAAGGCAAATTGCACATGGTATAAAAATAAACACAAGGAAAATCAACATCACATGAAAATTACCAACGCAATAACCCCACATCATCACATATCATCCCTGACAATAGCCACCCTTATCACTCCTGTAATAGCCTCCCTTAACCCTCCGAGCTGACAATATCAATAACCACCCTTATCGCTCCTATAGCCACCCTTATCACTCCTATAACAGCCTCACTTATCCCTTCTCTCTGACAATATCAATAGCTACCCTTATCGCTCTTATAGCCACCCTTATTTCTCCTATAGCCACCTTTATCGCTCTGCCCTGACAATTTTCCAACACACCTAACAACAGTGAAATACCACCCTTAAACCCACATAATATCAACAGTGAAATGCCACCCTTATATCCTCAAAATAATAACTCAAATAACACAACAATTTACACAGAATATTATCACGGCAACATAACAAAATCAATTCATATCACAATTTGCCCAATGGCCACAACCAATTCCAAAGATAAAACAAAATTAATTAATTTCACAAGAAATATCCCAAGGCTCCACAATGTGTATAAAACCTTAAAACAATCACAGAGATGGAAAATACTCAGTATAGGGCAACACCTTCATTAATCTAAATTATTGATAATTATAAAATGCATCGGTTTAAACTTATTTCATTAATTATTTGCAGATGGAAAATCTATAATATAATTATTTCCAGGAAATATCAAATCACCAAACTCACGGAATTCACATAAATATACAAGAAATAACCACATCAAATTGTCATATAAAAACAAATTCAACAAACACGAATTGAGGCATGACAAATGGATCATTTAATAAATGCCAACAATTATCCAATTTACTACACAATATGCTTAACACTTTAACCCAATCAATTTTGCACATTTAAGCACGAGTACGTACTCATCACCTCGCGTACACAACTTTTCACATTTCACAAATGGCACATAAGACTCGATGCCTAAGGGATAATTCCCCCACTCAAGGATAGGTAAGATACTTACCTCGACGAAACTAAGTTAATGCTTTAAATGATCTTCGCGAGTGAAGCCACCTACGGACGGCTCAAATCTGAAATTCTCCCCTTAATAATACTGCGATGGTCCACCACCTAAACAAATTTCAATCTACAATAATGCAACACAATTGCACCAATATTAGTAAATAAATTTCTAGATTTTTGGTCATTTAGGTATTTTATCAAACACCTAGAGTACATAGCATTTTAGTACCTCTAGTAATGGTATTTCTTCATCCAACAATCCCTCCTTCCCACCAACACGAGATACTAAACCATCCTTTGTATACAAAAAACCTTCTTTAGCACCATTAAAATTATCAATGAACTCACATCCATCCCATTGTTGCTAATTAATTAATTACAAAATCTCTACAACACCCAATAATCAAGTTTAAGTATTTATGGCTCCCAAGCACCATCCAATAAGTGTTAATACTTATTTCTTGCTCACATACTCATAAAACATCCATACATGTAAGTCTAAGGGTGTAGGTTTACCTTTTTGGAAGAGATCTTGCAAAACCCTCCTTTGAGTTCTTGAAGAAAGTTTTTGAAGATCTAAGTCGTTTATGTGTAGATTTCATCAATACTAGTGTATAAATGATGGAATTTCACACCAATATAATGGGGATTGCTTACCTTGAAGAAGAGGGGAGTTGGGGGTCTTGAGTGAGTGGAGAGGAGCTCCAAGAATCGGCCAAGAGGAGTGGGAGAAGTGAGCTACCGAAATGGTCTTTATAAAGGCTTCATGCCTAGCTTGTCCATCCTCGAGCATCGCGCGGACATGCACGAGCTCTCATTCACGTTCGCGTGCTGGGGCAATACTTCACTGTTATGTTGAAATGGCTGGGGGTCATGGCTCGTTCAAACATGCACGGTGCACGAGTTCACACGAGCTCCTCAGTTGCATCCCTTCACAAGCTATTCTTTGGAAGGCTTTCCAACCATGCCTCATGACCCCTTGGACGCGCCCCGTGGTGTCCTGGCCAGCTTCCCAATGCCGGTTGCCACGGTCGGCCTCGTGGTCTCGGCAGCTCCAAGTGACAAGCGCGCATGTGCCTCTGTCGCCCTACCGATAGCCATCGCTAGCGCCCAGCCATAGGCAGATGCCAACAGTGCCGCGCGTGTAGACAATGCCACATGCGCAGACCCTGATGCTAAAGATAAAGTTGCTGCCAATGGACTTGTTTCTGCTTTGTAGAAGACTAAGTCCTTTTCATTGTAAATATAGAATATTTTTGCTACATTTTCTTTAAGTGTGATTTTCCAGCTTTCTAGTCTAGTCATGTAACTTTGGTTTATTTGTTTTAAGCATTATTAAGGGGGACCAAGCAGTCAAACTTTCAAGCAAGCAAACAATTCTCTGTACGGGTGTCTCTCCCCCCCGACACCGTGTTGTTTTTCTGTAATAGCTTTCATTCAATGTAATCAAGCTTTCTTTCATTCTCAATTCTTTTTTCTGCTCTCTCTTTCAATTGATCACGACATTGGTTTTCCCGTACGGCACTGTCAATCTAGTCTAGCGTACGGAGGGGACCTCAGTTGGCGGACATCAATCGCACTAACATCGGTTACTTAGCCTTACATCGCCCTTCCAAGGAACTTCAAGAAGGCGCCACGTAACATAAATCATACCTGTAACGACATTATCTGTTGTAGCAGCCTTAGCCATTCCATATCAAATATATCAATGGGTCAGGCCTCCCCCTCTAGGGCGGCCTGTACCCGCCTATCCTCCACCCCTAACTGACTATGCATGTGGGGTAGTAACTGGAATATAGCATGTAGCCTGAGTATTCAGATGAAATCTGCCTCTACCAAGTATGTGACAATCTCTCATGATTTGCCTAGTATCACTACACTGATAATAACCTCTCTGCGGGTTCGATTGCTCATACTGAGTCTGTGCCAAATAATTGGAATAACCATTATAGGAACCACATACTAGTGGTGCATTAAAAGAACTTACTGGAGCACCTAAAGTATTCTGAAATTGTTTCCATGACCCCGCTAATACTGAAATGTAGAATTATTAAGGACGCGGGAATACCGCAAGTCCCAACATCATCCCATACAAATCTTAGCTCTTAATCATATACAAGTTTTGGATAACCTTTTAATACCACATATATACATCTCAGGCCAAAACTGATATAACTCATGGCCCCTCAATCAGATCGTTGATAGTGGACTCCCCTCACTTGGTGCGAAGCGATAGGACACAGTCCGATGATCCACAATACTAACCTTTATCGCTCGTACGACACCAGTCATAACACACATTAAGCCATTTATTAGGCGCATGTCATCCTCGTGACACTCAAAATTGCTTCCTTGACTGCTAGTATGTATCCTTCACTAAATGGAAATCCTATACGAACCACATAGTCTCTAATACCACCAACTATCTTCAGAACTACATCCATCTCGTGACCCTACCATGATTGTGACAATTAGGCAACTAGTTAAAACTTCTTAAGATCGTACTTATCAACCAGATGTCTGAACCTGCTGCACCCCTATGTGCACAACTGGCCTAAGGCTGAGTCATCTGACGCCGTTATCACAGGTACTGTTTCAGTTTGCAGTAGAGATGCTTCAGTTCTATTTGATCTGTGATCTACTTACTCCTATGTGTCGTCTTATTTTGCTTCCTATTTGGTTGTGCCCCGTGATTCTTTGAGTGCTCCTGTGTATGTGTCCACAACAGTGGGAGATGCTATTGTTGTAGATCGTGTTTATCGTTCATGTGCGGTCACCATTGGGAGTCTTGAGACTCGTGTAGATCTTCTACTTCTCGACATGGTTGATTTTGATGTCATATTGGGTATGGATTGGCTGTCACCTTATCATGTTATATTAGATTGTCATGCCAAGACGGTGACCTTAGCCTTGCAAGGGTTGCCTCGATTAGAGTGGAGAGGGAATCTTGGCCATTCTGCCAGCAGGGTTATCTCTTATGTGAAGGCTCGGCATATGGTCGAGAACGGGTGTCTAGCCTATTTGGCCTGCGATTCTAGTGCGGAAGTTCCTTCCATAAATTCGGTGTCGGTTGTTCGTGAGTTTCCAAAAGTGTTTCCTGCAGTCCTTCCGGGGATGCCACCCGACAGGGATATTGATTTTTGCATTGATTTGGCTCCGGGCACTCAGCCTTTTTCCATTCCTCCATATCGCATGGCCCCGCCATAGTTGAAAGAATTGAAGGAGCAGATGCAAAATTTGCTTGATAAGGGCTTCATTAGACCTAGTGTCTCGCCCTGGGGTGCACCTGTGTTGTTTGTGAAGAAGAAAGATGGATCGATGAGGATGTGTAAAGATTATCGGCAGTTGAACAAAGTCACCAACAAGAATAAATATCCATTGCCCAGGATTGATGATTTATTTGATCAGCTTCAGGGTGCCAAGGTGTTTTCAAAAATTGATTTGAGATCTGGCTTCCATCAGTTGAGGATTAGGGCATCCGATGTTCCTAAGACAGCTTTTCGAACTCGGTATGGGCATTATGAGTTTCTAGTGATGTCATTTGGCCTGACAAGTGATCTCGTGACCCTTTATGGATTTGATGAACCGGGTGTTCAAACCCTACTTGGATTCCTTTGTGGTTGTGTTTATTGATGATATCTTGATCTACTCCCACAGTCGAGAGGAGCATGAGCAGCATCTTCGAGTCATTCTTCAGACTCTGAAAGACAGCCAGTTATATCCTAAGTTCTCAAAATGCGAGTTTCGGTTGAGTTAAGTTGCTTTCTTGCATCATGTTGTGTCAGCAGAGGGTATTCAGGTGGATCCTAAGAAGATTGAGGGAGTCCAGAACTGGCCTAGACCCACATCAGCTACAGAGATCCGTAGTTTCTTGTGTTTGGCAGGCTATTACCATCGATTTGTGGAGGGGTTTTCATCTATAGCAGCCCCATTGACCAGATTGACCCAGAAGGGTGCCCCGTTTAGGTGGTCAGACGAGTGTGAAGCGAGCTTTCAGAAGCTCAAGACAGCTTTGACTACAGCACCGGTATTGGTGTTACCTACAGGTTCAGTATCTTATATAGTATATTGTGACACATTTCGTATTGGTCTGGGTGAGGTATTGATTCATGGTGGCAAGGTTATTGCATATGCTTCACGAGAGCTGAAGGTTCACGAGAAGAATTACCTTGTTCATGATCTAGAGCTGGCAGCCATTGTTCATGCGTTGAAGAGTTGGAGGCACTATATTTACGGCATGCCATGTGAGGTATTCACTGATCATCAGAGCTTGCAGTATTTGTTCAAGCAAAAGGAACTCAATTTGATGCAGAGGAGGTGGCTGGAGCTATTGAAAGACTATGATATCACTATATTGTATCATCCCGGGAAGGCCAATGTGGTGGCCGATGCTTTAAGTAGAAAGTCAAAACTAATTACATATTCGGGCTCGGGGGTTTAATGGGTAAAAGGATTTTGGTCCGAACCTCGGGTTTTGACCAAGCGGGCCCGGGGTCGAGTTTTTGACTTTTTGGAGGAAAATTTGGAAAATTTAATTTATGCAATATAATTGATTCCTTTCGCAATATTTTATATGATTGAGTCATTTTTTAATAGATACGAGTGGTTTGGCGATGAATTCCAATGGAAAAGCTGTGATTGAGAATTAAGTGGCCTTCAGAGCGAGGTAAGTGTTGTGTCTAACCCTAACCCGAGGGAATTAGGAACCTTAGATTATTTTCTAAGTGAAATTCATGTGAGCGGCGTATATGTGAGCTGACGAGTACCTATGCGCTGCCAATTTACCTGTTTTTTCATGTTTCTCTATTTTTCTGATATTGTCTCATTCCTATGCCAAATTGCTACATGTTATACTAGTGTTGTTCAAATTATCGTTCTTATCATGTTTACGAAATATTTGGTGACAATCGAGTTTTTATTTCAAGTTGAGATTGTTATATTGGAACCAAATGTTGAAGTTCGGTTTGTACTTGTTATTTTACCTCCCTGTTGTTATTTATGCATTGCATTATGGTAAGGGAGAGTGTTAATGCACGAAGGGTGATGTCGTGCCATATTGTGAGTGCTAATGCACGAAGGGTGATGGCGTGCCATATTGTGAGTGTTAATGTACGAAGGATGATGTCGTGCTATATTGTGAGTGTTAATGCACGAAGGGTGATGCCGTGCCGTTTCTATTAATTTTATGGTGAGATTGAGAGTAAAAGCACGAAGGGTGATGCCGTGCATTTTTCTTTAATGTATTCACTATTCCTGTTGATTTATGGTACATTGACTGCTCCGGTGATCATTTTGTTGTAGTTCTTTATCTTGTATTCCCCTCAGTATGTTTCCCCTCCCGACATTTCCTGTTATTTGCGTATACACTATTAAATTGTACAGGCTGATTGTAGGTGCCTTGCCTTAGCCTCGTTAGTACTTCCTCGAGCTTAGACTCGACACTTATCAGTACATGGGGTCGGTTGTACTAATGCTGCACTCGGCACTTTCTGTGTAGATTTTGATACAGGCTCAGGTTGATCGGGATTTTCTATTGGTCCGCTATCCGGAGACTCAAGGTAGATCTGTCGGCGTTCACAGACCTTGAAGTCCCCATCTATCTTTTATGTCCTACTATTTTCTTTCATTCAGACAGTTGTATTTCTTTCAGACTATTACGTGTAGTAAATTCTAAAATGCTCGTGAATTGTGACTCCAGATCTGGGTGGTAGTAATTAATACAGTTTTATGATATTCCGTACTTATTATATTTTATTTTAGTTAATTATTGTTAATTACTGAATGAAAATAAAAAATTGGTAAATGATTCTCTAACGTTGACTTGCCTAGCAAGTGAAATGTTAGGCGCCATCACGGTCCCGTCGGTGGGAAATTTCTGGCCGTGATAGTTGAAATCAGAGCACTAGGTTGCTTAGGTCTCACGATTCACGAGCACGCTTAGTACAGTCTGGAGGATCGGTATGGAGACGTCTGTGCTTATCTTCCAGAGGATATAAAGTTTAGGGACAAGTTTCACTTCTATTCTTCTCTGTCGTACGATTTTGCTTTCTCAATACTGATTGAACTCTTCTACTCATATTCTCTCGCAGATGGCGAGAACACGTACTGCTTCCTTAGCTGAGCAGCAGCCAGAGCCTCCAGTGATTTCTCCTACACGGGGCAGAGGTCGAGGCCGAGGCCGTGCTAGAGGCCGAGATAGGGGCAGGGCTCAGGGTAGAGCCCGAACACCAGCCCCAGCAGTGGAGCCTCAGATAGAGATTGACGAGGAGGTCCCAGCCCAGACTGTTCCTGTCAGACCAGCTTAGGTTCTGGAGGGGTTCATTGCTACCCCAGTACTTCAGGACGCTTTGGTCCGTTTGGTGGGCCATATGGAGAGTGTGGCCCAGACTGGCACATTTCCCATGGCACCAGCAGTGTCTCAGGCTGGAGGAGGAGCCCAAACTCCTACCACTCCCTCTCCGGAGCAGATAGCTCCCTAGTATCAGGCTCCAGCAGCTCAGCCAATCGCATTAGTTCAGCCAGTTATTACGGCGCAGGTTGGAGATGGGCCAGCTATGTCTTCTGAGGCTTTATGGAGATTGGACAGGTTTACCAAGCACTTTCCTGTTCACTTCAATGGTTCTCCTTCAGAGGACCCCCAAGAGTATCTTGACAGCTGTCACGAGGTTCTACAGAACATGGATATAGTGGAGACCAATGGGGTCAATTTTGCTGTATTTCAAATGACTGGTTCCGCCAAGAAATGGTGGAGAGATTACTTGTTGACCAGACCAGCTGGGTCGCTTTCTCTTACTTGGGACCAGTTCTCTCAGCTCTTTATAGAGACGTTTCTGCCTATCACATTGAGGGAGGAGCGTCGCCGTCAGTTTGAGCATGCCCACATTTTATATCATTCACGTGATAATATCATTATTATTTACTCACGGCACTTCGTGCCCATATTTCATATCACAAACGCACAGACAGTTCACGTGCCAATATCATCATTATTTACTCACGGCATCTTCTGCCCATATTTCATTGCATAATCAGCCTGGCAATAACCACAAGCTCCCAATTTCAACATATATCAAACTATTATCAATTTACCAACAAAAAGACAAATTGCACAAGGTATAAAAATAAACACAAGGAAAATCACAACATCACATGAAAATTACCAACGCAATAATCCCACACCATCACATATCATCCCTGACAATAGCCACCCTTATCTATCCTATAGCCACCCTTATCACTTATATAATAGCCTTCATTATCCCTCCGCTCTGACAATATCAATAGCCACCCTTATCGCTGCGCCCTGACAATATCCCAACCCACATAACAACAGTTAAATGCCACCCTTATATCCTCAAAATAATTATTCAAATAACACAATAGTTTACACGGAATATTATCACAGCGACATAACAAAATTAATTCATATCATAGTTTTTCTAAAGACCACAACCAATTCCAAAGATATAACAAAATCAATTAACTTCACAACAAATATCCCAAGGCTCCACACAATGTGTATAAAACCTCAAAACAATAACAGAGATGGAAAATACTCAGTATAGGGCAACGCCTTCATTAATCCAAATTATGGATAATTATATAACGCCTCGGTTTAAAACTTATTTCATTAATTATTTGCAGATGAAAAATCCATAATATAATTATTTCCAAGAAATATCACATCACCAAACTCACGTAATTCACATAAATATACAAGCAATAACCACATCAAATTGTTATATAAAAACAAATTCAACAAACACGAATTGAGGCATGGCAAATGGATGATTTAATAAATGCCAACAATTATTCAATTTACTACACAATATGCCCGAGTACGTACTCGTGACCTCGCGTACACATCTTTTCACATTTCACAAATGGCACATAAGACCCGATGCCTAAAGGATAATTCCCCCACTCAAGGTTTTATTTTACAATAATGCAACACAATTGCACCAATATTAGTAAACAAATTTCTAGATTTATGGTCATTTAGGCATTTTATCAAACACCTGGATTACATAGCATTTTACTACCTCTAGTAATGGTGTTTCTTCATCCAACAATCCCTCCTTCCAACCAACAAGAGATACTAAACCATCCTTTGTCTACAAAGAACCTTCTTTTGTACAATTAAAATCATCAATGAACTCACATCCACCCAATTATTGCTAATTAATTCATTACAAAATCTCTACAACACTCAATAATCTAGTTTAGGTATTTATGGCTCCCAAACACCATCCATTAAGTGTTAATACTTATTTATTGCTAACATACTCATAATAAATCCATACATGTAAGTCTAAGGGTTTAGGTTTACCTTTTTGGAAGAGATCTTGCAAAACTCTCCTTTGAGTTCTTGAAGAAATTTCTTGAAGATCTAAGTATTTTATGTGGATATTTCATCAATACTAGTGTAATAAAGATGGAATTTCACACCAAGATAATGGGGATTGCTTACCTTGAAGTAGAGGGGAGTTGGGGGTCTTAAGAGAGTGGAGAGGAGCTCCAAGAATCGGCCAAGATGAGTGGGAGAAGTGAGCTACCGGAATGGTCTTTATAAAGGCTTAAGGCCTAGCTTGTCCATTCTCGTGCATCGCCTCGGACATGTACGAGCTCTCATTCACGTTCGCGTGCTAGGGCAATACTTCGCTGTTTTGTTGAAATGGTTGGGGGTTATGGCTCGTTCAAACCCGCGCGGTGCACGAGTTCACATGAGCTCCCCAGTTGCATCCTTTCTTGTCACGACCCATAATCCCACTAGTAGTGATGGCACCTAACCCAACCCGTTAGGTAAGCCAATATCCATCTATCCAATTCCAATGAAATTAATTAATAGAAAATATCTAAAACCAATACATCTCCCAAAAAATTGGTAGTACAAATCATGAGCTTCTAAGAATAGAGTATACAAAGCGGAAATGAAATAAATACATAGTTTGTTTGAATAATACATAAACAAAGCTTTTATAATTTAAGGCTACCATGAACAAGAGGCAGCTACAACAGGAATGCAGGTACATCTTCAAATCCCGCGACCATCGAGCACAGCAACAATATCAGTCAATATTTGCACGCAATATGCAGAAGTGTAGTATCAGTACAACCGACCCCATGTATTGAGTAAGTAACAAACCTAGCCATAGGTTGAAAGTAGTGACGAGCTTCTACCAAGGTCAAGTCCAAAACCACTAGTCCACAACAATTCATAACAACATAAAGCAAATAATACCAGAAGAAACACAGAGATAAAATGCTCAGCAAAATCATAATTTCAAAGATAATAGTTCTTCCTTTCAAATACATTAGTGAAAACCCAAATCGTTTACCGAAGTTGTCAAAAATATGAAAAACTTTGAAAACATTAATTTTTCCAAAATCCTTTCAATAATAAATAAAATATCTCATTTGCTTTCCCAGATAACCAATGTATACATCACTATGCCCATCTGTCAACATGTGAGAGAAATCATGAATAATGTGATACCGTACAGCATGAGGAAAACACATATCTATGCATATATGTCATGTGTGCATGTCAATGCAATGTATCTCAAAGATTGTCCTCATGTACTCACACTCTTAGAGTACTCAATCTCATTGTCTCGCATTCTCTCTCACTATGCTCAGCACACTCAATCACTCAGCGCTATAATATACCTGCTGCGGCGTGCAGCCCGATCCCTGTTTATAGTCGACTATGCTCCCTGGGGGTGTACAGACTCATGAGGTGCTCCTACAGCCCAAGCGCTATAAGCACGGACAACTCACGTGCCATAATATCAATACTTGGATCCACACAGTCTACTCACGTGCTACGCGGACAACTCACGTGCTATGATATCAATACTTGGATCCGCACGGACAACTCACGTGCTACACGGACAACTCACGCGCTGTGGTATCAATACCTGCATCCGCACGGACAACTCATATGCTGCGCGGATAACTCACGCGCTATAGTATCAATACCTGGATCCGCACGGACAACTCACGTGCAATAGTATAATATATATAAAGCCAACATGGCCTGCTGCGGCGTGCACCCCGATCCATAAAATCTCCTAACAATCAGGCCCTCGGCCTCCCTCAGCCACCAATCTCTCCAGTCTCTCTCTCTCATGGGCTCACAATGTCATGAAAATAGCCCAAAATGATGATATGATGTATCAATAAATAACAACAGAGACTGAGATATGATATGCAATGAAATGAATATGACTGAGTATAAATTTTCAATTTAAAATAAATATTTCACAATAATATGACCTTTGTGGGTCCCAATAATACTGGCACATAGCCTTAACATGATTTTTATTATGCTTTTCAGCTCAATTTCTTTAACTCATAAAATTGCATGAAAAATGCCAAGATCATTTAACTAAAAAATTCCACAAAAACAATTATGTCATAATTTCTATAGTGCACGCCCACACGCCCGTCACCTAGCATGTGCGTCACCTCCCAACAATTCACGAAATACATATATTCAGGGTTCATACCCTCAGCTCTAAGATTAGAAGAGTTACTTACCTCGAACAAGTCAAATCCAATGTCGAGCAAGCTAAGTAATGCTCCAGCAATTACACTCTGCGTGTATCAACTCCCAAACGGCTCGAATCTAGTCACAATTAATTTGATTAAACCCACAAAATTTATAGGAATTAATTCCATATCAAAATACATATATTTTCACAAAATCCGAAATTACGCCCCAAAAATCAACCGTGGGGCTCATGTCTCGGAATCCGACGAAAATTACAAAATATTAATGCCCACTCAACCACGAGTCCAACCATATAAATTTTACTCAAATCCGACATCAACTTGACCCTCAAATCTCCAAATTAAACCAAGAGGGTTTTCACAATTTTTCCAACTTAATTCACCAATTAAATGTTAAAAATAACCATGGATTTGGGTAATTTAATCAATATTGAGTTAATAACACCTACCCCGTTGTTTCCTCTGAAAATCTCCCACATATCGCCTCAATCCGAGCTCCAAATCGTTAAAAATGGAAAATGGGATGAAGTCCCATTTTCTGAACTTAAACTTTCTGCCCAGACCTCTCTTCTTCACGAACGCGATAGGTCTCTCGCGTTCGCGAAGCACAAAATGTGCTTCCCAACATTTGCTCTATTGCGAACGCGATGCTTAACGGAGCCCTTCTTCTCGAACGCGAGCTCCCCTTCTCGAACGCGAAGGCAAAAACCCATGCCCACTATGTTTTCCTTCGCGAATGTGATATCCCATACGCGAACGCGCTGTACAACCCAGCTTCTCTTCGCGAACGCGAGACCCCCTCATGAACGCGAAGAGTAAATCCTGCTTACCTGAATTTTCTCTTCGTGAACACGAGGGCCCACTCGCGAACGCGAAAGAAAAAATTCGAAAAATGCAGCAACAGATATCTGCAATCTCACCAAGGCCAAAAATGATCCGTTAGCCATCCAAAACTCACCCGAGCACTCGGGACCTCAACCAAATATACCAACAAGTCCGAAAACATCATACGGAATTAGTCGAACCCTCAAATTACCTCAAACAACGCTAAAACGATGAATTACACCCCAATTCAAACCTAATGAACTTTGAAATTTCTAGTTTCTACAAACGACTACGGAATCTATCAATTCACGTCCGATTGACCTCAAATTTTGCACACATGTCATGAAAGACATAACGGAGCTATACAAATATTTAGAACTGGATTCGGACCTCGATATCAAAAAGTCAACCCCCCAGTCAAATTTTCCAAAAATTAAACTTTCGGCATTTTAAGCCTAATTCCACTACGGACCTCCAAATAATTTTCTAGACACGCTCCTATATCCAAAATCACTATACGGAGCTATTGAAATCATCAGAATTAAATTCCGAGGTTGTTTACACATAAGTCGACATCCGGTCACTATTTTAACTTAAGCT